>NC_057799.1:424838058-425155197 GCF_018294505.1 Triticum aestivum | reverse complement strand
GGCAGGAGGTGCGTCGGGGTCGGGGGGCGGCGGCGGGAGGTAGGTTGGTCAGGGGGCGGCGGCGGGATCCAGGGCGATGATGGGATGGTGCGGGAGCCGGGGGGAATCGACAGAGGTGGTGCGGGAGGTTGGGTTTTTTTCCGGGAGTTCGGGATCCACTCCTGGTAGTGGCGTTCCGTGATCCAAATAGTTATTCAAATGGTCTATAATTTTTTAGGAAAAACGTAAATGGGCCGCATGGACGCTACATTATTTGTTCATCCAGCCCAGCCCAGCTTCGCCGTCGTCCACCACCTTGGATGCGCTCGGCGTGGAGTGGTCAACGTGGTCAACGAATGACACCATCGGAAGTAGACTGTACGTGGAGAGGCTGACAGCTGGATCCACGGCCGCACGCAAGGAAATGTCTCCTTATTACGTGCAAAATAATGATTTCTCCACCTGACAGCTGGGACCCACCGGAAGGGCCTCTGTATTTCGCGAAAAACGTTCCCACCGCTGACAGGTCGGACCCACCAGCTATATCTTCGCACGCAAGGAAGTGTCTCCTTATTACGCACAAAAAAATGAATACCCCCTGCTAGCTGGGACCCACAATAGTGGGAGGCTGACTTGTGGGCCAACTAAGTTGACGGGGACGGAGGGCTTTGTCAACTTAGTCAATATGAACGATTCTAGCTCCAGTGACCTTACGATGTCCATCCAACGGCCGTAGTGCTTCTTCAAGCTCTGGTCTTCTTGCTCCAACCGCCCAAAGCAGCGTGCTACCTCTCACTGCGTTGGTTTTCCCTTTAAGAGAAAAGAGTGATGCAGCAAAGTAGCGTAAGTATTTCCCTCAGTTTTTGAGAACCAAGGTATCAATCCAGTAGGAGGCCACACACGAGTCCCTCGCACCTACACAAACAAATAAACCCTCACAACCAACGCGATAAGGGGTTGTCAATCCCTACACGGTCAATTACGAGAGTGAGATCTGATAGATATGATAAGATAATATTTTTTGTATTTTTATGATAAAGATGCAAAGTAAAGAAAGTAAAATAAAAACGGCGCAAGAAATAGCTTGTTGTTGGGAGATTAATATTATGGAAAATAGACCCGGAGGCCCTAGGTTTCACTAGTGGCTTCTCTCAAGAGCATAAGTATTACGGTGGGTGAACAAATTACTGTTGAGCAATTGACAGAATTGAGCATAGTTATGAGAATATCTAGGTATGATCATGTATATAGGCATCACGTCCGAGACAAGTAGACCGACTCCTGCCTGCATCTACTACTATTACTCCACACATCGACCGCTATCCAGCATGCATCTAGAGTATTAAGTTCATAAGAACAGAGTACCGCTTTAAGGAAGATGACATGATGTAGAGGGATAAACTCATGCAATATGATATAAACCCCATCTTGTTATCCTCGATGACAACAATACAATACGTGCCTTGCTGCCCCTACTGTCACTAGGAAAGGACACCGCAAGATTGAACCCAAAGCTAAGCACTTTTCCCATTGCAAGAAAGATCAATCTTGTAGGCCAAACCAAACTGATAATTCGAAGAGACTTGCAAAGATAACCAATCATACATAAAAGAATTCAGAGAAGATTCAAATATTGTTCATAAATAAACTTGATCATAAACCCACAATTCATTGGTCTCAACAAACACACCGCAAAAGAAGATTACATTGAATAGATCTCCACGAGAGAGGGGGAGAACATTGTATTGAGATCCAAAAAGAGAGAAGAAGCCATCTAGCTAATAACTATGGACCCGAAGGTCTGAGGTAAACTACTCACACATCATCGGAGAGGCTATGGTGTTGATGTAGAAGCCCTCCGTGATCGATGCCCCCTCCGGCAGAGCTCCGGAACAGGCCCCAAGATGGGATCTCACGGGTACAGAAGGTTGCGGCGGTGGAATTAGGTTTTTTTGGCTCTGTATCTGGTAGTTTGGGGGTACGTAGGTATATATAGGAGGAAGAAGTACGTCGGTGGAGCAACGTGGGCCCCACGAGGGTGGAGGGCGCGCACTGGGGGGGTAGGCGCGCCCCCTACCTCGTGCCTTCCTGATTGCTTTCTTGACGTAGGGTCCAAGTCCTCTGGATCACGTTCGTTCCGAAAATCACGTTCCCGAAAGTTTCATTCCGTTTGGACTCCATTTGATATTCTTTTTCTGCGAAACTCTGAAATAGGCAAAAAACAGCAATTCTGGGCTGGGCCTCCGGTTAATAGGTTAGTCCCAAAAATAATATAAAAGTGTATAATAAAGCCCAATAATGTCCAAAACAGAATATAATATAGCATGGAACGATAAAAAATTATAGATACGTTGGAGACGTATCACAGCGCCGGTCGTGCCTCATGCTCCTGCCTTCCGTGGCCGGCTGCGATGCCGCGGAGGCCTCACCGCCCCCTACTACTCCCACCGCTGGCCAAGACATCCCTTTACTCACCCACACCCCCTGTTATTCTGCGGCGACGGCAGCCTCACACCGCAGCGAACCAGTGAACCCTCATACTCCTCTGCGCGTGGGCATCCACTGCCGCGTCTTCCCAGGCTCTGCCTCGTCCCCTTCTGTCGGTGGGAAATGACACTTATGGGATCACAAGAATCCCTACTACGATTGTCGGGGCGCAGGGTTGTGAGAAGAGCTGGATCAACAGTCAGCACAAGGATCGTTTACCCAGGTTCGGGCCGCGAGGATGCGTAATACCCTAGTCCTGCTTTGGTGGCTGTATTTCAGAGAGTTCTTGAGCTCTTGAACTAGCTGCGGTGGCTGCGTGGTTCAAAAGAGCCGAACCCCTCTCCAGTATGCCATGGGCCTCCTTTTATAGTCGAAAGGGGCTGCCACAGTGGCACACATGAGGTGGAAAGGCCTACAGTGCTATGAGCTTATCGCTCGTATTGCAGGACAAGACGCATTTAATGCGTATCTTAGGTGTCCCCTCGCTTTATCGGGGACGGGAACGAGGCCCGTCCCGTCCGTCGCCGCTCCTCCTCGCTTCGACATGCGCCCTGGCCAGCGACGCATGCGGCGCCATGTAGGCAGGCAGGCAGCTGAGGTGGCGCGGTGGTAGGGTCTTCACGAAGATCTGCATGCCGCCACGCAGGCGTGTGCTGAGTTGGCCTGGAAGCTGCATGTTGCCACGCAGGTGCCTGCCCAGCTGGTTGGGCTGGCAGCTGCATGCGAACGGCGGTGGAGACTTGGTTGATGCAGGCCTGGCAGTGGCCCCGCTGACGCCCTTGGTGAGGGCCTTGCCGGGTGGCCCGACAAGGGTCTTGCCGTGGCACGCCGTCGTCCCCGGCAAGGATCTTGCCGGGGGTCTTATGGCTTTCCTCGGAAAGGATCTTGCTGAGGATCGTTGTCCTTTAATCCTCATCTGATCCTGGACACTTCTTGTCTTCACAAAGATCTGCATGCCACCATGGAGGTGCCTCCCGAGTCCCGGGCCCAACGTGGTTGATGGTGTTGGAGACCGTGGGCTCAAGGGTGGTGCGCTCTGCTGGTGTTGGAGGAGCCGCCCCGGCAAGGGCCTTGCCGGGGCCGCGGAGGCTGCCCCGGCAAGGGTCTTGCCGGGGGAACCTGCTTTGTCCCTCTGCTCTTTGTGGTCTTGGCCTTGGCATTGCTTTGGCTGTCTTCGGCTTCGGTTTCACCTCGGTTCACCTCCCCTGCCTTGCCAAGTGCGGCCGTGGCGCGTGGCTCCAACTGCCCGTGCACAAGTAAAGGGGTCGAAAGCAGAGCCCCTACTTTTGTACACCGACAGGAGCCCCCGGGGCTGGGCCACACATAAGCGCGACACGTTGTTGGGCCAGGCCCAAAATGGTGCGTGGGCAGGCGGGGCGGTTTTTACCGCGGTAAAACTTTTCGCGCGCTGCTCTTCCCACGACCCGCGCGCGACGTGGAGGGTCGTGCGTGACGTGGGGCTCATGCGTGGGGCGGTTCCCGCACGCATGCGTCACATCGCAGTAAATGGGCAGCAAGGCCCGCACCTTTCCCATAAAAAGGGATAACCGTGGGCGCACTGTTCCTTTACCCTCCGCGCAATCCCAATCTCGGAAGCCTCCGGTCGCCTTCCTCTTCTTCCCTAAGCTTCGCTCTTGCTCGCCGCCGTTGCGTTCTCGCCGCCCTCTGTTTCTTGCCCCTCCCCTAGCCTCCATGGCGCCCAAATCCACCAAGGGCAAGGGAGTGGCCAAGGATGCCGGAGCGACGGAGCCACCGGAGAGTGCGCCGGTGGTGCAGCGGACGCAGTCCGCCTACTTCCCCTCGACAGTTGACTTGTTCGAGCTCCGGGACCCCTTCAAGCCCCTGTGGGGGGTGAAGACGGCGGGAGAGAAGACGGGGCACCCAGCCACGCGCGTCATCCCCGCCAACTACGCCGAGGCTGCCCCAAATCGGTACCCTTTCTTTGTCGACTATTTCTCCTGCGGGCTTTGTCTTCCCTTCTCCGATTTCTTCAGCGACATCATACACACCTTTGGCTTCCGCCTCTTGGATTTTACCCCAAATGCTGTGGCGTGCATGGCCCTTTTCGCGCACCTCTGCGAAGGTTTCGCCGGGGTGCACCCCAACACGGCGCTTTTCCGCCACTACTTCTCCCCTCGGATCCAAACGGGGGGCGCCATCTCCGGTTGCATGTCCACCCTACATAACTGGTTAGGCCTGCCGGCGTGTAAACCCAGGGCGGCGTCTTGGGGACGGGTCCCCATTGGCCTGCTGGGTGTGCTTGCCGCCGGGCGAACCACCTTACTGCCCTTAACGCGGCCGCCCGAACTGTCGAGCTTGACTCGAGTCAGAATCGAGAGCGTTGCCAGGTGCGGAAGGCTACCCCGCCACTCTCGACGCGGCCGCTTGAGCTGTTGAGCGGACTCGAAATATAACAATGGTGTTGCCAATCGCGGGAGGGCCCCTCTGCGTGCAGGTTTTCCATACATAGGCGGGATCTCTGAGGATGATAACCTTATATACAAAAGGAAATAGCTCAAGGCTCTGAATGACTTAGCTTTTCTTCTGTCGCCGCGCTGGTGTCCTTCGCGCTCGCAGGCGGCGCCGTTTTCTCCTCTAGAAGCCATGGCGATGCAGAACGTGCTAGGCTAACTACTAGACCAGATTCTCACAATTGCGCCCCCTACCTGGCGCGCCAAAGATGTCGGTGGTAAATGACACCTATGGGATCACAAGAATCCCTACTACGGTTGTCGGGGCGCAGGGTTGTGAGAAGAGCAGGATCAACAATCAGCACAAGGATCATTTACCCAGGTTCGGACCGCGAGGATGCGTAATACCCTAGTCCTGCTTTGGTGGCTGTATTTCAGAGAGTTCTTGAGCTCTTGAACTAGCTGCGGTGGCTGCGTTGTTCAAAAGAGCCGAATCCCTCTCCAGTATGCCATGGGCCTCCTTTTATAGTCGAAAGGGGCTGCCATAGTGGCACATAGGAGGTGGAAAGGCCTACAGTGCTATGAGCTTATCGTTCGTATTACAGGACAAGACGCATTTAATGCGTATCTTAGGTGTCCCCTCGCTTTATCGGGGACGGGAACGAGGCCCGTCCCGTCCTTCGCCGCTCCTCCTCGCTTCGACACGCGCCCTGGCCAGCGACGCATGCGGCGCCATGTAGGCAGGCAGGCAGCTGAGGTGGCGCGGTGGTAGGGTCTTCACGAAGATCTGCATGCCGCCACGCAGGCGTGTGCTGAGTTGGCCTGGAAGCTGCATGTTGCCACGCAGGTGCCTGCCCAGCTGGTTGGGCTGGCAGCTGCATGCGAACGGCGGTGGAGACTTGGTTGGTGCGAGCCTGGCAGTGGCCCCGCTGACGCCCTTGGTGAGGGCCTTGCCGGGTGGCCCGGCAAGGGTCTTGTCGTGGCACGCCGTCGTCCCCGGCAAGGATCTTGCCGGGGGTCTTGTGGCTTTCCTCGGCAAGGATCTTGCTGAGGATCGTTGTCCTTTAGTCCTCATATGATCCTGGACACTTCTTGTCTTCACAAAGATCTGCATGCCACCATGGAGGTGCCTCCTGAGCCCCAGGCCCAACGTGGTTGATGGTGTTGGAGACCGTGGGCTCAAGGGTGGTGCGCTCTGCTGGTGTTGGACGAGCCGCCCCGGCAAGGGCCTTGCCGGGGCCGCGGAGGCTGCCCCGGCAAGGGTCTTGCCGGGGGAACCTGCTTCGTCCCTCTGCTCTTTGTGGTCTTGGCCTTGGCATTGCTTTGGCTGTCTTCGGCTTCGGTTTCACCTCGGTTCACCTCCCCTGCCTTGCCAAGTGCGGCCGTGGCGCGTGGCTCCGACTGCCCGTGCACAAGTAAAGGGGTCGAAAGGAGAGCCCCTACTTTTGTACACTGACACCTTCCTAGGCCTTGCCGTCGTCCACCGCCATGGTGCTCTCGGCGCGGCCTGGTCAACGTGGTCAAGGAACGGCTTCCATCGGACATGGACTGTACGTGAAGAGGCTGACATCTGGGACCACGGCCGCAGCAAGGAAGTGCCTCCTTATTACGCAGAAAATAATGATTCCTCCACCTGACAGCAGGGACCCACCGGACGGGCAACCGTATTTCACGAAAAAAACGTTTCCCCCCTGACTGCTGGGACCTACCAGTGACACTTCGCACGCAAGGAAGTGCGTCCGGGCAAAAAAAAACGATTCGCCCCCCTGACTGCTGGGACCCACCAGCTACATCTTCGCACGCAAGGAAGTGCCTGACAGTCGGGACTCACCTGGTCGAAGCGTACGTAGCGTTGTCATTCTGGTCGCGAACGTGTACGTACATACTGGTCGATGTAGAGGCGCGCACGTGTCGTAGTAGAGGCGCGCACGTAGCATGTACACGTACGTACATCGGCCAGGGTGCAAGAAAGTAAATACGGCCACGTACGTACATACGGGCGGGGTCTCGAATGCCTACTCGCGCGTACGTACGGCCAGGGCTCGTGTACATGGCTGGGTCTGAACGGAGAAACTGTGTCGTCGTCGTGTTCATGGGGAGGCAATGGAATGCGTCGTGTTCATCGGGAGGCAACGGAACGCGTGGGAGCCAACCCGGCTTGGACGGAACAGCCGATGGAAATGAGGCCTGGTGTACCGCAGAACGGAGGAAACGGCCTTGTGTTCGACCGACCATGTTCGAAATGGGATCCTGTTCATCGGGAGGGGTCTGGCGTACCGTAAAACGGAGGAAACGGACCTCCTATGGTCGAAATGGGGGTCCTATTGATCGGGAGGGGTGTGGCATACCGCAAAACGGAGGAAACGGACTTGTGTTGGAGCGCTACGGTCGAAACGGGGGTCCTGTTCATCGGGAGGGGTGTGGCGTACCGCAAAACGGGACTCAACGGGATACTGTTCATCTCCACCGTCGACCGCGTCCAGCCTCCATGCGCTACTGTTCATCCACCGTCGACCTCCTCCAGCCTCCACCTGCGACTGTTCATCCACGGGCTCCTGTTCATCCAGCCTCCACCGCGCGCTACTCCACCGGCTACTATTCAACCAGCCCTCTCCACGGGCTCCTATTCAACCACCCCTCCACGGGCTATTGTTCATCCAGCCCTCCACCATCTACTGTTCATCCAGCCCTCCACGGGGTGGTCCTGTTCATCCTGCCCTCCACGGGGTCCTGTTCATCCAGCCCCAAGCTCGATCGATCGGGGTCCTGTTCATCTAGAGGCAACACCACGGGGTCCTGTTCATCCACCCCCATCGGGAACTGTTCATCCAAACCCCCCCAGCAACGCTCACTGTTCATCCAGAGGCAGCATCGATCGGCTTCAGTTAGCAGCAGTAGCGAAGGAATAGCTCGATCGGGTTCAGTTAACAACCATCGATCGATCGCTTGGGTTCAGTAACGCGTAGCCTGCAGTGCAATCGCTCGGGTTCAGTTAGAGCCCAACGCCTCGCACCCACGCGCGTGCGTGTACGAGAGAAACGCACATTGCTCGGCCCCAACCACCCACCGTAACCAGGAACACCCCGATATTTTCCGCGCCCTCGCTTCTTCCACGATTTTTCCGTCATGGACGGCCCAAAGAATGTCATGCAGCTACGTCTCCGGCCCGCCCAGGATGAAAAGCCCATTTTCTGTCATGATTTTTTGTCATAGAAGTAGGACCCCACCACATCTATGATGATACCTTGTTTTGTCACAATTATTGTCATAGAAGTGTCATAAGTATGACAGAAAAAATTTCTTTCGGTCCAAAATGTCACGGATGTGTCTTTTTTTTGTAGTGATGAGACCTTGGAGCATGACGCGTCGGCTAAAGAGGCCGAACTCTCCAAGGCTCAGCAGAGCGCGGAGACGGCCTGGAACGAGGCGCAGGGCGCCCTCCAAGAGATCCAGGAGGCGAGGAAGATTGCGGCGGGTAAGGCATTCAGTATGCAAAGCAAATATGCGAAAAGGAATTATCTTTTGCTAACCCGGATTTGGAGTTCTCCAAGGGCTTTTGCTGATCTGCCGCGAAGTGTGTCCGACGCCACAGAGTTCTTTCGAGCCGAGGAAGGGAGTTCCACGGAGAAGCTATTTTGGTCGCAGTATCTTGTGCCAGAGCATCCCGTGCCTTTCACCGATCAGCTGAAACAACTGGTGGAGCTGCATAGGGTGGCCGAACTAGCCATGAAGGATTTCATAATACGGCTATGGCCAGCCGAAGCTATACCTGGCAGCTACTTCGGACTAGTGAGGCGGATGGTGAACGCATGTCCTCGGCTAGATATCGTCAAGCGATCGGCCTGTATTGTAGGTGCTCGTATGGCCTAAGCTCGTTGCAAAATGTGGTGGGCGAAGATGAACGCCGTCGAGCTGGCCAGGGGGGGCGCTAGAGGGCAAGGAGCACCGCACACCCGAACGCTATTTTGCGGATGTCCTAGAAGGGTCTCGCATTGTGGCAACGCAGTGTGGGCAGGACATTATTTTCGAATGAATACATTCGTGTTGCCTTTGCCTTGTATGATGAAACAAAGTCGGTTTGTAATATAATTTTTGTTATGTTTTAATTTTTCCTCCTGTGCGGCCGTGTTTGTATGGAATCTGAGGGTTGGCCAGTCGTCGGCTTCTGCCCCCACGTAGGTAGTACGGGGGTGTTCGGGATGGAATCTAAACAATCTTGATCCAATTGTATGGTCCTTGAAGGAGTTGTTTAGCGCAACGAACCAGGCAATCAGACTATGCGGCTTAAACACCCTCACTTAGCCATAGGAGTTTTACAATAAAACATAGGCGCAGCCCCTAGTTCTTGGACCAGAGTGCTATGAGCGTCTGATCAGGAAGTACCGATCCTTCGCGTAATGCGGGGGAAATCTCCAACGATTTGTAACTTCCGAACAGTTGACCGGCTCTCACTGCATTATGACAGTCAGTTTTCGGTTTTCTCTACTGAGGTGCTCGTCCAGAAGAACCGGGACACAATCGCAGTACTTCTCCCTTTACTACCCTAGCCGATATAGCGGAACGTAAGGTAGTACGCACAGGAGCCGGGCAACCCAACTATTGACCAAAGGCATGATTTGGAGCCGATGCATATAATGTTATAAGTTCGGGGTGCCGAAACGTACTATAAAAAGTGTTCGGACTTTATTGTCGTACTGCGGGGCGTGATGAAGCCCCTGGCGAAGTGATACATACCAGAGTGTACGGGTTCGATGAGTAATAAATACAAAGGCAGGGAGAAAATCAAGTAATAAGCTGATGCTACCATTTATTTACCATTGTAATGTGATTAATACGTCGAGGCGTACTTGTACAAGAAATACGATAAGCAAATAAGGCTATTTTAACATGCCAGGACCAAGAGCAAGCTGCGTGCGGGTATGTAAAACAGGTATAGCAATCGTTAGTAGAGACCACCTGGAGATTCCCTTGTACGCCAAAGCTCCTTGCCTCCTTGGTGTGTCCGACAAACGGGTTGTCAGAAGAAACCTCGAAAAGAGAAAAACCCGAAATGAAATGGAAAGGTGAAGGTGTGCGAATCCGGGGGTCAGTCGAGCCGCATTGTGGATCGCGAGCTAGCCATGCCTCCGTCGATACCCATGGGATTTTGAGTGTGTAGTTATGTACGCGCGGTACGAATGCCACTACCTGATCAGGGCTGGGATGGAGGCCAAATTGCTAGTCGAGCTCTTGATGAGCCGCTCTATTCTGCTGCAGCGTAGTTCGGACCCTCTTTACGATGTCGAGGGGCTCGGCAGCCGGGTTACGGTTCTGCTTGAGAAGGTCGCTCTGTACTTCTGCTGCTAGGGCGGCGGTGTGCTCCTCTGTACGGAGGGAGCGTTCCGTGTTTCTGTTGACCATTATGACGCTGCATGGACTGGGCATCTTAAGCTTATGATAAGCATAGTGTGGCACCGCGTTGAACCGAGCGAATGCTGTCTGTCCGAGCAGTGCGTGACAACCACTGCGGAATGGGACTATGTCGAAGATTAACTTCTCGCTTCGGAAGTTGTCGGGGGATCCAAAGAAAACCTCTAGTGTGATCGATCCCGTACAGCGGGCCTCTACACCTGGTATGACTCCTTTTAAGGTAGTCTTCGTTGGCTTTATCCTTGATGGATTAATGCCCATTTTGCGCACTGTGTCTTGATGGAGCACATTGAGGCTGCTACCACCGTCCATGAGGACTCTCGTTAGGTGGAATCAATTAATGATTGGATCCAGGACTAGTGCGGCTGATCCACCATGCCGGATACTGGTCGGATGATCCCGGCGATCAAAAGTGATCGGGCATGATGACCATGGATTGAACTTGGGAGCGACTGGCTCTATCGCATAGACGTCCCTTAGTGCGCGCTTGCGCTCCCTTTTGGGGATGTGTGTAGCATATATCATGTTCACCGTTTTGACTTGAAGGGGAAACTTCTTCTGCCCCCCTGAGTTCGGCTGCTGGGGCTCTTTGTTATCGTCCTCACTTTGCGATCCCTTTTCCTTGTTCTCGGCGTTTAACTTGCCGGCCAGTTTGAAGACCCAACAATCCCTATTGGTATGATTGGCTGGTTAGTCTGGGGTACCATGTATCTGGCACGGACGATCAAGTATGCGGTCCAGGCTGGATGGTCCCTGACCGTTCCTTTTATATGGCTTTTTCTACTGACCGGACTTAGAGCCGCTGAATCCGGCATTAACTGTAGTGTCATCGGTATTGTCACCATTGCTTCGGCGTTTATGTTTGTTATGTCGGAGTTTTCCATTGTTGTTCTTAACCTCGGAGGGGGCCTGCCTCACTGGCTGTGTTTTTGCTGTGAGCCAACCAACTATCCTCACCCGCGCAAAAGCGGGTCATGAGTGCCATGAGGGCTGCCATAGATTTTGGCTTTTCTTGGCCGAGGTGGCGGGCGAGCCATTCATCGCGGATGCTATGTTTAAAGGCCACTAAGGCTTCGGCATCCGGACAGTCGACGATCTGGTTCTTTTTAGTTAGGAACCTAGTCCAGAACTTCCTGGCTGACTCCCCGGGCTGTTGAACTATGTGACTTAAGTCATCGGCGTCTGGCGGCCGAACATATGTACCTTGGAACTTGTCAAGAAAAGCTTCTTCCAGGTCCTCCCAGCTGCCAATAGAATTCTCGGGCAGACTGTTTAGCCAGTACCGGGCTGGCCCTTTAAGTTTTAGTGGGAGGTATTTGATGGCGTGAAGATCATTCCCGCGGGCCATGTGGATGTGGAGAATAAAATCCTCGATCCATACCGCGGGATCGGTTGTTCCATCGTATGATTAGATGTTTATGGGTTTAAACCCTTCTGGGAACTCATGGTCCATTACTTCATCAGTGAAGCACAGAGGGTGTGCGGCGCCTCTATATCGAGCCGCGTCGTGACGTAGCTCCGATGGAGTCCATCTATGGTTATCGACCCGAGCGTGACTAGGTTTGTCACGTCCGACTAGGTAGACATCGTCGCGTGTCAAGGCACGTCCTCGCGATCCGTAGATCGATCTTGTATGTCCTGCTCTACTGTCCAGGTCTTGCCGAAGGTCATATGTATAGCCCCGAGCTGTCTTATCCTTGCCTTTACGGCGGGGTGGAACAGTCTGTTTTCAGCTCGGGTTGCCGTTTTATCCCGGTCACGCGGTGGCCGATCGACCGCATTGCGTGATGCTGGTGCGGGCTCTGGCGCCTCATCATCGAACTGAGGTAGCAATTTGCGCTTCAGGTAACTTTTGGCTAGGCGTTTAAGGTCTTATTCCTCTGCTGCCAGGACATCGGTCCATCTGTCATTGAGCGGGTCTTGATCAGCTTGAAGCTGCTGCTGCTTCTTTTTCCGGCTCCTCGCAGTGGCTATTAGCTGGCGCTTAAAGCGCTCCTGCTCCAGAGGCTCCTCAGGCACAATCAAGTTGTCGTTGCCGAGGCTTGCCTCCTCCTCGGAGGGCAGATGGTAACTACCATCCTCTGAGTCGTCTTCCATTGCCTGTTCGTCAGGGCTGACTTGCCCATCTTCCCGATGGTCTTGTTCGGCAGTTTGTTCATCGGGTTCTTCTGTGTCTTCGACACCATTCGGAGTGTTATCGTCTCCTGTGCCGGTGTTGTTGTTGTCCCGGCTGCGACGGGATTTAGAGCGGCGCCGCTGACGCCGGCGCTTTGGTTGTGTTTTAGGAGGGTCCTCCTTTGTGGGGTTTTCCTTGTCATCGCCACTATTATTTTTTGGCGTATCTACCATGTAGACGTCGTATGAGGAAGTGGCCGTCCATCGTCCGGTGAACGACGGGTTTTGGGCCTCCTCGTCTCCGGCATCGTCGTCCATACCGTCGATGTCTTCGGAGTCATAGTCAAGCGCGTCGGTTAAATCTTCGACAGTGGCTACGAAGTGGGTGGTGGGTGGGAAGCGAAATTCTCCTTCATCAGCCTCTAGCTCGAACCGAACATAATTCGGCTGTGAGTCCTTCGCCAAGGACAAGTTCCTTAATGAGTTTAGCACATCGCCGAAGGGCGAGTGTTGGAAGATGTCTGCGGCGCTAAACTCAAAGATTGAGAAACGATCAAGTTTGGCGTCCGCGGACTCACATGGTTCGGTACTTATAACCAGAGATGAGTCCGGAGTTCTGGTGACACAGGTATCGTGTGAGGTTAAGTCCATGTGCAGCTCCAATGCCGGGGAATCTGTGGCCTCCGTGGTGGGGTTGAGCCTCCCGTCCTTGGATGGCGTAGTCTGCTCCGGATCTAAGGCCAGAGCGGTTAAAGGAGCTGTCTCCTGGATGCGATCCGATGACAGATTTAGGTCATGTTCATCGGGGTAACCAGGAGTGGTTGCCGCAGTCTCGAATCCGGCGAAGATCAAATCTCTGCGGATGTCCGCAATGTAGTTCAAGCTTCCGAATCTGACCTGACGGCCAGGGGCGTAGCTTTCAATCTGCTCCAGATGGCCAAGCGAGTTGGCCCGCAGTGCGAAGCCACCGAACACGAAGATCTGTCTAGGGAGGAAGGTCTCACCTTGGACATCATCGTTGCTGATGATTGAAGGGGCCATCAAACCTTTAAGGAACGGCACAGTGGAACTCTCAATGAAAGCACCAATGTTGGTGTCAAAACCGGCGGATCTCGGGTAGGGGGTCCCGAACTGTGCGTCTAAGGTCAATGGTAACAGGAGACGGGGGACACCATATTTACCCAGGTTCGGGCCCTCTCTATGGAGGTAATACCCTACTTCTTGCTTGATTGATCTTGATGGATATGAGTATTACAAGAGTTGATCTACCACGAGATCGTAATGGCTAAACCCTAGAAGTCTAACCTGTATGACTATGGTAATGAGTACATGTCCTTTCCGGACTAAGTCCTCCGGTTTATATAGGCACCGGGAGGATCTAGGGTTACACAAGGTCGGTTACAAAGGGAAAAGAATCTACATATTTGGTCGCCAAGCTTGCCTTCCACGCCGAGGAGAGTCCCATCCGGACACGGGTGCAGTCTTCGGTCTTCGTATCTTCACAGCCCATCAGTCCGGCCCATGGCTAACAGGCCGGACGCCCGAGGACCCCTTAGTCCAGGACTCCCTCAGCAGCCATTGGTCAAATCTTCAGGATCAAGATCTGCTTGCCATGCCTTTGCCCGGCTCAAGGCAGTCAAGGCGCCGGCTCTGGTCGCTCCCGTTTTATGTTGTCTATCCTTCGGGGTAGCACGGATAACTGCTCCAGCATGTCCTTGATGAGTGTGGAGGGAGATTTCTTATGCAGTGTAGCAGCAATGGTTCGTTGGGCACCAGTATACAACTATTCTACAAGAGTGTAGACAGCTTTAAGCCGGACGCGCATGTCTGAGCCTAACTTAGCGCTTCGAGAACCTATATCAGTAAAGGTATGGCTAAGCTGGCAGCCGTTTATAATATGATTATTAAGGTGCAAGGGAGATATGTTCTTACCAAAGATGGCTGATGACATGATATTGATCTGTTGTTTTAAGCCGGATAGCTCCTCAGTCGCCGGTTTAAGTGTGGCCTCAGCATCTTCTGCTCTCTTCAATAGAGCTGCCTTTTCAGTTTCCCAGCCATCTTTGTCAGTATTGAATTTTTGCTTGAGTTGCTCAATGTTCTCTAAGGCAGTCTTCAATTCTGATTTGGCCTTGGATGTTTCAGACTATTGAGTTTTTACATTGGCCTTCAGATCATTGAGCTGCGAGTCCTTCTCAGAAAGTTGAGCCTGTAGGATAAGCATGGACAGATATTATGAGTATGATTATTGTTGAAGTCCCAAGCACAATACAAGTATTTTCCTTGGCACTTGGGGGCTAATGTATCTTGCTCTTAAGTAATTTTTGAAGTCCCAAGCACAATACAAGTATTATACTTGGAACTTGGGGGCTAATGCATATTGCTCTTTGTTAAGACAGAATTATTGGCTGACCCGGACAAATGATCTGATCCGGTTTACAAAGACTACATATTGGATTATTAACTTCAAACAGGGTGGGTAGTCCTAACTTATTCATCATTGATTAAGCCGGCCCTTGGGGGCTACGAAGGCAAAGTTGCTTTTTTACTTAAAGTCTTGGCTTAACATGATGATTTAAGCCGACCCTTGGGGGCTACGGATGCAATGTTCATTAATACTATTTAAAGTCCCGGCTTAACATGATGACTTAAGCCGGCCCTTGGGGGTTATTAGTGATGCTGCGCGATTCTTTATGGCAACTGGAAAGTCTACAACATATTCAAAATTCTATAATATCCTATAGACTTGGCAGCTGATAGACAGATAATTATGAAAGAGAATGGTGATTGAATTACCTCATAGTGTTCCTTCATCAAATTAACCAAGCCGGCTTCGAAGTCACGGCTGGTGTATAGACTATTCAAATAACCAGAGTGGATGTCTTGGGTGCTGAATTGAGCGTAGCTCTCTAAGTCTACCTTCCACTTGCCTTTATCTTCAGCAGAAATTTCTTCTTTGACGCTGTGCTTAGAAAAGACAGTGGGGTGACCCGGTGATGACTACATCGTCAGTTTTTTCCTCAAGAGGCTTAACTGGGCTTGGCGGCTTAGAGATGGCCGGCTCAGTATCCATACGGTCTGTGGAGACTTCATGGTCTTGAGGTGGCGGATCATCAATAATATCTTCAGCAACTGGGTGAGAGAGTTCTGGTTGTTGTTGCTCCGGCTCAGATGGATTGACATCGTCGACCGGCTTATTCAGCTTCGCCTTCTTGCTGGGTTTGGCCTGGCCCCTGAAAATAAGAAGCATAAAGAGGTCAGTATAATGATCCGGTATAAGGTTTGAATAATGGAATATATTCTTACCCAGGTACATTCTTGAAAGCTGGGATTTGAGTTCCCGTTGACGCGCCAGAGGAGGAATGAGAAGTCCCCTGATAGTTTGAATCAGACGGGAGAGATTGTCGGAAATGACCCGCCTTGGGATAAAGTATAACAGAAATATGTAAGACCTCTAGGCGGCGTTTGTGAATCGTTGTGTTTGGTAAGCCGGAAGAAGTAATCACACCACCACTTTGCCGGGTGGTGTGGCGAGCTTCGTCTTGCTGTTTCTTCAAAAGAAAGCTGGGATCCAAGTGAGCTAGAGGGTTAGAAAAGCTTACTTTCTGTCTTGCTTGTTGGGTTTTCTGTGTTGGCAGAGGTTCTGAGCCGGAGGAAAGAGTAATTACCTCTGCGTCATCTGCATGGCTGGCTTCTACGTCGTCCTGATAACAATCATTGTCAATGAGATGTATAAAAAATGAGCCAAGAGAGTCAAGTTCTACCTCCGATTCCTCATCATCCTTGTCATCATCTTTGTCATCGTCCAAGTTTAAATCAGCGGACTCGGTGGTTTTATTCTTAGCAGGCCTTTTGGTGGCCTTGGTTTTGGTACGAGCCAATTTGGCCAGTTTATCTTACGGTTTCTTCTTCCAAAATGGAGAATCAGCCTGTTGAGGTCAAAAAGATCATAAAGTGGGCATAGTTACTGAAAATTTGGATTGAGCGGAAGGTGTGCAACACTTACGGCTGGCGATTTGTTGAAGGTGCTGAAAGGACTAAGTCCTGTTTTACTACATTCCTTTAAGGGTTCATTTAGCAATTTCTTGGTGGCTTCAGTAATTTCTGCATTGGACATTTGAATGTCGCAGTGGCGCTGGGGATCTTTTAAATCGCCGGTATATTCGCACATTAAACTGGGGCGACGACTTAACGGTAAGATATTCCAAGACACCCAGCACCAGACAAGGTCGACGCCGGTTAAGCCGTTGGCCATAAAGGCTCTAAGTTTTGAAAATGATGGCGCATATTTAGCCCGCTCCTTTACACTGATCCGTGAGGGGAGTGGATGTGTGTTGCTAAGCCGGTGATCGCGGTAACCCGATAGAGGATTCTCGTCAGCTGGAGATGTGTCTTGACAGTAGAACCAAGTTTGGTTCCAGTCTTTGGGATGACTTGGCGGCTTAGCATAGGGAAAGCGGACTTCTTTCCTCTTTTGAATTGAAACCCCACCGAGTTTGGTGTTGGGTCCATCAACAAACTCTGTCTGATTGTTTAAATAGTAGAACTCTCTGAATAAATCAACTGTGGGCTCCTCTTGAAGATAAGCTTCACATAACACTTGGAAATTGCAAATGTTGGACACGGAGTTGGGTCCAATATCTTGAGGGTGAAGTTGGAAAAAATGAAGCACATTGCGGAAAAACTTTGAGCCGGGTGGGCTGAACCCCCGGCTCAGGTGGTCAGTGAAAAAAATCACTTCTCCATCCTTGGGTTTAGGAGGATTTTTTTCACCAGGGACCCTCCAGTGAATGACCTCTTTTTTGGCTAAGGCGCCAGTTGCAATGTGGTTGTTCAGGTCTTCTTCGGTGACTCGGGATTGGACCCAGTTGCAAGCAGTATATGTTTTAGCCATTTTTCGATGATCTGAAAGAAAGATTATGCCGGTTCAAGATTATATGGTTAAGCCGGCTATTGGTTTAAAAGGCAAATAATAAATGAAACATGCATAGGTGTCAAACCGGAGGATGACATTGAAGTTATAAAGATGAGCTATTGGCGGCTTAAGAGGGGACTAATGGTACCTGGCGGGTTATGGTTTCTGAGTTAAGCCGCCCACACCATTATTGATTTACAGATCTGCGAGTGGCAAAGTTGCTATGTGTTGGGAAAACAGATTTCACAGCTTGATGCTATGATTTTGGATCTACGTCACTTCAGATAATGGAAAAATATCTAGACCTAAAATTGCAGTACTTGAGAAGTTCATGTATCCAGATTGGATTTTCTTATGCAAAAGGAGATGCCCTAGTAGTAAAAATGAGTAGCACGACTACCGCCGCACAGGAGGGGTACCAAGTTTGAATCAGAAATCACAAGCTACGGGAAAGAGCAAAGATGAACTCCGACGAACTCGTGGAAACCCTAATGGGGTCTATGGGAAAAGGAAGCAGGAGAACTCACCAGAACTGTTGAACAGCGGAGGCGCGCGGACGAACTTTGGTCGATTAAGGTTGATGCAACAGCTGTTGTTGAGGCAGTGGCAAAGGTCGACGGCGGCGGCAGAGCTCGGGTGCTGAGGCGACGCGAGGAGGCAAGGGGGGAAAGTGAAAGGGACCCCTGGCCCTATTTATAACATCAAAAGGATAAGTGGCATGCGCGGGAATCGAGGAGACCAAAAATGGATATGGGACAGCGCAGACGCCTCGATTTTTGGGAGCTTATTAAAAAGAGAAGATATATTAATATTTGGGCCTTGTGTAATATTAATGGCAGGTGACGTCACGGCGGGTTACCACGAACTTAAAAGATGACGTCACGGCGGGTTACAAGGCCTCGCAAGAATAAAAGAAGAATGGTTTTTTCTAAGTGTGGAAGATTGATATAAAAAAGTTCCAATCAACCTGGGGCCTAATGTTGGGGATATAACTATTGGGTATAACCCGCCCAGGAGGGGCCGGGTTATATCGCTGGTGGTTTATTATGACAAAGCCCAGAAGATGTTGAAGATGGCGGTTCATGAAGAAAGCTTACTGAAGGCCCAAAGCCCAAAGGCGACTTAAGGCCTACAAGTGTAAACCGCCACATATGTATGACTTGTATTATAAGGCATGTGTAATTAGTCACCGCGCGAGACACGTTGTGTATGAGTCGGCCGGTACTCCGTGAACCGCTGGGTGTCAACCTGTGTATATAAAGGGATGACCCGGCGGCGATTCAGGACAAGAAAATGTTGGGGAACGCAGTAATTTCAAAAAAATCGTACGCACACATAAGATCCATCTAGGTGATGCATAGCAACGAGAGGGGAGAGTGTTGTCCACGTACCCTCGTAGACCAAAAGCGGAAGCGTTATGACAACGAGGTTGATGTAGTCGTACGTCTTCATGATCCGACCGATCCTAGTACCGAAAGTACGGCACCTCCGCGGTCTGCACACGTTCAGCTAGTGACGTCCCACAAACTCTAGATCCTGCTGAGTGTCGCGGGAGAGCTTCGTCAGCACGACAGCGTGATGACGGTGATGATGAAGTTACCGACGCAGGGCTTCGCCTAAGCACTACAACGATATGACCGAGGTGGAAATCTATGGAGGGGGGCACCGCACACGGCTAAACAATCAACTTGTGTGTCTATGGGGTGCCCCCCTCCCCCGTATATAAAGGAGGGGAGGAGGAGGCCGGCCGGCCCTAGAGGGCGCGCCAAGGGGGAGGAATCCTCCTCCTAGTAGGAGTAGGATTCCTCCTTTCCTAGTCCTACTAGGAGGGGGAAGGAAGGAGAGGGGGAGGGAGAGGGAAAGAGTGGCCGCGCCCCCTCCCCTAGTCCAATTCGGACTCCCTTGGGGGGGAGGGCGCCACCTCCTCGCAGCTGCCCACTCTCTCCCCTATAGCCCACTAAGGGCCCAATAACTTCCCGGGGTGGTTCCGGTAACCCTCTGGCACTCCGGTTTTATCCGAAACCTCCCGGAACACTTCCGGTGTCGGAACATAGCCGTCCAATATATCAATCTTTATGTGTCGACCATTTCGAGACTCCTCGTCATGTCCGTGATCACATTCGGGACTCCGAACTACCTTCGGTACATCAAAACACATAAACTCATAATACTGATCGTCACCGAACGTTAAGCGTGCGGACCCTATGGGTTCGAGAACTATGTAGACATGACTGAGACTCGTTTCCGGTCAATAACCAATAGCGGAACCTGGATGCTAATATTGGTTCCTACATATTCTACGAAGATCTTTACCGGTCAAACCGCATAACAACATACGTTGTTCCCTTTGTCATCGGTATGTTACTTGCCCGAGATTTGATCGTCGGTATCTCAATACCTAGTTAAATCTCGTTACCGGCAAGTCTCTTTACTTGTTCCTCAATGCATCATCCCGCAACTAACTCATTAGTCACATTGCTTGCAAGGCTTATAGTGATGTGCATTACCGAGAGGGCCCAGATATACCTCTCCGATACTCAGAGTGACAAATGCTCATCTCGATCTATGCCAACTCAACAAACACCATTGGAGACACCTGTAGAGCATCTTTATAATCACCCAGTTACGTGTGACATTTGATAGCACACTAAGTGTACCTCCGGTATTCGGGAGTTGCATAATCTCATGGTCATAGGAACATGTATAAGTCATGAAGAAAGCAATAGCAACAAACTAAACGATCATCGTGCTAAGCTAACGGATAGGTCAAGTCAATCATATCATTCTCTAATGATGTGATCCCATTAATCAAATGACAACTCATGTCTATGGCTGGGAAACTTAACCATCTTTGATTCAACGAGCTAGTCAAGTAGAGGCCTACTAGTCACACTCTGTTTGTCTATGCATTCACACATGTACTAAGTTTCCGGTTAATACAATTCTAGCATGAATAATAAACATTTATCATGATATAAGGAAATATAAATAACAACTTTATTATTGCCTCTAGGGCATATTTCCTTCAGTCTCACACTTGCACTAGAGTCAATAATCTAGATTACACAGTAATGATTATAACACCCATGGAGTCTTGGTGTTGATCATGTTTTGCTCGTGAGAGGGGCTTAGTCAATGGGTCTGCTACATTTAGGTCCGTATGTATCTTGCAAATCTCTATGTCTTCCTCCTTGACTTGATCAAGGATGGAATTGAAGCGTCTCTTGATGTGCTTGGTTCTCTTGTGAAATCTGGATTCCTTTGCCAAGGCAATTGCACCAGTATTGTCACAAAAGATTTTCATTTCACCCGATGCACTAGGTATGACACCTAGATCGGATATGAACTCCTTCATCCAGACTCCTTCATTTGCTGCTTCTGAAGCAGCTATGTATTCCGCTTCACACGTAGATCCCGCCACGAAGCTTTGCTTAGAACTGCACCAACTTACAGCTCCATCGTTCAATATAAATACGTATCCGGTTTGTGACATAGAGTCATCCAGATCAGTGTCAAAGCTTGCATCGACGTAGCCATTTACGACGAGCTCTTTGTCACCTCCATAAATGAGAAACATATCCTTAGCCCTTTTCAGGTATTTCAGGATGTTCTTGACCGTTGTCCAGTGATCCACTCCTGGATTACTTTGGTACCTCCCTGCTAAACTAATAGCAAGGCACACATCAGGTCTGGTACACAACATTGCATACATGATAGAACCTATGGCTGAATCATAGGGAATGACTTTCATTTTCTCTCTATCTTCTGTAGTGGTCGGGCATCGAGTCTGACTCAACTTCACACCCTGTAACACAGGCAAGAACCCTTTCTTTTCTTGATCCATTTTGAACTTCTTCAAAACTTTATCAAGGTATGTGCTTTGTGAAAGTACAATTAAGCGTCTTGATCTATCTCTATAGATCTTGATGCCCAATATATAAGCAGCTTCACCGAGGTCTTTCATTGAAAAACTCTTATTCAAGTATCCTTTTATGCTATCCAGAAATTCTGTATCATTTCCAATCAACAATATGTCATCCACATATAATATTAGAAATGCTACAGAGCTCCCACTCAATTTCTTGTAAATACAAGCCTCTCTAAAAGTCTCTATAAAACCATATGCTTTGATCACACTATCAAAACGTTTATTCCAACTCCGAAATGCTTGCACCAGTTCATAAATGGATCGCTGGAGCTTGTACACTTTGTGAGCATCCTTTGGATTGATAAAACCTTCGGGTTGCATCATATACAACTCTTCTTCCAAAAATCCATTGAGGAATGCAGTCTTTACATCCATTTGCCACGTTTCATAATCATAAAATGCAGCAATTGCTAACATGATTCGGACGGACTTAAGCATCGCTACGGGTGAGAATGTCTCATCGTAGTCAACTCCTTGAACTTGTCGAAAACCTTTTGCAACAAGTCGAGCTTTGTAGACAGTAACATTACCGTCAGCGTCGGTCTTCTTCTTGAAGATCCATTTATTCTCGATGGCTTGCCGATCATCGGGCAAGTCAACCAAAGACCACACTTTGTTCTCATACATGGATCCCATATCAGATTTCATGGCCTCAAGCCATTTCGCGGAATCTGGGCTCATCGTCGCTTCCTCATAGTTCATAGGTTCGTCATGGTCAAGTAACATGACCTCCAGAACTGGATTACCGTACCACTCTGGTGCGGATCTTACTCTGGTTGACCTACGAGGTTCAGTAGTAACTTGATCTAAAGTTATGTGATCATCATCATTAGCATCCTCACTGATTGGTGTAGTAGTCACAGGAACTGATTTCTGTGATGAACTACTTTCCAATAAGGGAGCAGGTACAGTTACCTCATCAAGTTCTACTTTCCTCCCACTCACTTCTTTCGAGAGAAACTCCTTCTCTCGAAAGGATCCATTCTTAGCAACGAATGTCTTGCCTCCGGATCTGTGATAGAAGGTGTACCCAACAATCTCCTTTGGGTATCCTATGAAGACACATTTCTCCGATTTGGGTTCGAGCTTATCAGGTTGAAGCTTTTTCACATAAACATCGCAGTCCCAAACTTTAAGAAACGACAACTTGGGTTTCTTGCCAAACCACAGTTCACAAGGTGTCGTCTCAACGGATTTAGGTGGTGCCCTATTTAACGTGAATGCAGCTGTCTCTAAAGCATAACCCCAAAACGATAGCGGTAAATCAGTAAGAGACATCATAGATCGCACCATATCTAGTAAAGTACGATTACGACGTTCGGACACACCATTATGCTGTGGTGTTCCGGGTGGCGTGAGTTGCGAAACTATTCCGCATTGTTTCAAATGAAGATCAAACTCATAACTCAAATATTCTCCTCCACGATCAGATCGCAGAAACTTTATTTTCTTGTTATGATGATTTTCAACTTCACTCTGAAATTCTTTGAACTTTTCAAATGTTTCAGACTTCTGTTTCATCAAGTAGATATACCCATATCTGCTCAAATCATCTGTGAAGGTCAGAAAATAACGATACCCGCCGCGAGCCTCAATGTTCATTGGACCACATACATCGGTATGTATGATTTCCAATAAATCTGTTGGTCGCTCCATTGTTCCGGAGAACGGAGTTTTAGTCATCTTGCCCATGAGGCATGGTTCGCAAGTACCAAGTGATTCATAATCAAGTGATTCCAAAAGTCCATCAGAATGGAGTTTCTTCATGCGGTTTACACCAATATGACCCAAATGGCAGTGCCACAAATAAGTTGCACTATCATTATCAACTCTGCATCTTTTGGCTTCAATATTATGAATATGTGTATCACTACTATCGAGATTCAACAAAAATAGACCACTCTTCAAGGGTGCATGACCATAAAAGATATTACTCATATAAATAGAACAACCATTATTCTCGGATTTAAATGAATAACCGTATCGCATCAAAGAAGATCTAGATATAATGTTCATGCTTAACGCTGGCACCAAATAACAATTATTCATGTCTAAAACTAATCCCGAAGGTAGATGTAGAGGTAGCGTGCCGACGGCGATCACATCGACTTTGGAACCATTTCCCATGCACATCGTCACCTTGTCCTTAGCCAATCTTCGCTTAATCCGTAGTCCCTGTTTCGAGTTGCAAATATTAGCAACAGAACCAGTATCAAATACCCAGGCACTACTGCGAGCATTAGTATGGTACACATCAATAACATGTATATCACATATACCTTTGTTCACCTTGCCATCCTTCTTATCCGCCAAATACTTGGGGCAGTTCCGCTTCCAGTGACCAGTCCCTTTGGAGTAGAAGCACTCAGTCTCAGGCTTAGGTCCAGACTTGGGCTTCTTCACTTGAGCAACAACTTGCTTGTCGTTATTCTTGAAGTTCCCCTTCTTCCCGTTACCCTTTTTCTTGAAACTGGTGGTCTTATTGACCATCAACACTTGATGCTCCTTCTTGATTTCTACCTTGGCGGAAATTGTCTTATCCATCCCTTGCATATTATAGTTCATCACGAAGCTCTTGTAGCTTGGTGGCAGTGATTGAAGAACTCTATCAATGATACTATCATTAGGAAGATTAACTCCCAGTTGAGTCAAGTGGTTGTGGTACCCAGACATTCTGAGTATATGTTCACTGACAGAACTATTCTCCTCCATTTTACAGCTGTAGAACTTGGAGAGTTCATATCTCTCAATCCGGTCATTTGCTTGAAATATTAACTTCAACTCCTGGAACATATCATATGCTCCATGACGTTCAAAATGACGTTGAAGTCCCGGTTCTAAGCCGTAAAGCATGGCCCACTGAACTATGGAGTAGTCACCAGCTTTGCTTTGCCAGACGTTCTTAACGTCATCAGCAGCATCTGCAGCAGGCCTAGTACCTAGCGGTGCTTCCAGGATGTAATTCTTCTGTGCAGCAATGAGGATAATCCTCAAGTTATGGACCCAGTCCGTGTAGTTGCTACCATCATCTTTCAACTTAGCTTTCTCTAGGAACACATTAAAATTCAAAGGAACAGTAGCATGGGCCATTAATCTACAACAACATAGACATTTAAAATACTATCAAGTACTAAGTTCATGATAAATTAAAGTTCAATTAATCATATTACTTAAGAACTCCCACTTAGATAGACATCCTTCTAATCATCTAAGTGATCACGTGATCCAAATCAACTAAACCATGTCCGATCATCATGTGAGATGGAGTAGTTTTCAATGGTGAACATCACTATGTTGATCATATCTACTATATGATTCACGCTCGACCTTTCGGTCTCAGTGTTCCAAGGCTATATCTGCATATGCTAGGCTCGTCAAGTTAAACCCGTGTATTCTGCGTGTGCAAAACTGGCTTGCACCCGTTGTATGTGAACGTAGGGCTTATCACACTTGATCATCACATGGTGTCTCGGCACGACGAACTTTCGCAACGGTGCATACTCAGGGAGAACACTTGTACCTTGAAATTTAGTGAGAGATCATCTTATAATGCTACCATCGAAAACTAAGCAAAATAAGATGCATAAAGGATAAACATCACATGCAATCAATATAAGTGATATGATATGGCCATCATCATCTTGTGCCTTTGATCTCCATCTCCAAAGCACCGTCATGATCACCATCGTCACCGGCGCGACACCTTGATCTCTATCGTAGCATCGTTGTCGTCTCGCCAACTATTGCTTCTACGACTATCGCTACCGCTTAGTGATAAAGTAAAAACAATTGCAGGGCGATTGCATTGCATACAATAAAGCGACAACCATATGGCTCCTGCCAGTTGCCGATAACTCTGTTACAAAACATGATCATCTCATACAATAAAATTTAGCATCATGTCTTGACCATATCACATCACAACATGCCCTACAAAAAAAGTTAGACGTCATCTACTTTGTTGTTACAAGTTTTACGTGGCTGCTATGGGCTTAGCAAGAACCGTTCTTACCTACCAATCAAAACCACAACGATTTTTCGTCAAGTGTGTTGTTTTAACCTTCAACAAGGACCGGACGTAGTCACACTCGATTCAACTAAAGTTGGAGAAACTAACACCCGCCAGCGACCTGTGTGCAAGGCACGTCGGTAGAACCAGTCTCGCGTAAGCGTACGCATAATGTCGGTCCGGGCCGCTTCATCCAACAATATCGCTGAATCAAAGTATGACATGTTGGTCAGCAGTATGACTATTATCGCCCACAACTCTTTTTGTTCTACTCGTGCATATAACATCTACGCATAGACCTGGCTTTGATACCACTGTTGGGTAACACAGTAATTTCAAAAAAAATCCTACGCACACGCAAGATCCATCTAGGTGATCCATAGCAACGAGAGGGGAGGGTGTTGTCCACGTACCCTCGTAGACCGAAAGCGGAAGCGTTATGACAACGCGGTTGATGTAGTTGTACGTCTTCACAATCCGACCAATCGTAGTACCAAAAGTACGGCACCTCCGCGATCTGCACACGTTCAGCTCGATGACGTCCCATGAACTCTAGATCCAGCTGAGTGTCGAGGGAGAGCTTCGTCAGTGCAACGGCGTGATGACAGTGATGATGAAGTTACCGACGCTAGGCTTCGCCTAAGCAATACAACGATATGACCGAGGTGGAAATCTATGGAGGGGGGCAACACACACGGCTAAACAATCAACTTGTGTGTCTATGGGGTGCCCCCTCCCCCGTATATAAAGGAGGGGAGGAGGAGGCCGGCCGGCCCTAGAGGGCGCGCCAAGGGGTAGGAATCCTCCTCCTAGTAGGAGTAGGATTCCTCCTTTCCTAGTCCTACTAGGAGGGGGGAGGAAGGAGAGGGGGAGGGAGAGGGAAAGACGGGCCGCGCCCCCCTCCCCTAGTCCAATTCGGACTCCCTTGGGGGGCCACCTCCTGGCTGCTGCCCTCTCTCTCCCCTAAAGCCCACTAAGGGCCCAATAACTTCCCGGGGGGTTACGGTAACCCTCCGGTACTCTGGTTTTATCCAAAACCTCCCGGAACACTTCCATTGTCCGAGCATAGCCGTCCAATATATCAATCTTTATGTCTCGACCATTTCGAGACTCCCCATCAAGTCCGTGATCACATCCGGGACTCCGAATGACCTTCGGTACATCAAAACACATAAACTCATAATACCGATCTTCACCAAACCTTAAGCGTGCAGACCCTACGGGTTCGAGAACTATGTAGACATGACGAGACTCGTTCCGGTCAATAACCAATAGCGGAACCTAGATTCTCATATTGGTTCCTACATATTCTATGAAGATCTTTACCGGTCAAACCGCATAACAACATACGTTGTTCCCTTTGTCATCGGTATGTTACTTGCCTGAGATTCGACCATCGGTATCTCAATACCTAGTTCAATCTCGTTACCGGCCAGTCTCTTTACTCGTTCCATAATGCGTCATCCCGCAATTAACTCATTAGTCACATTGCTTGCAAGGCTTATAGTGATGTGCATTACCAAGAGGGCCCAGATATACCTCTCCGATACTCGGAGTGACAAATCCTAATCTCGATATATGCCAACTCAACAAACACCATTGGAGACACCTGTAGAGCATCTTTATAATCACCCATTTACGTTGTGACGTTTGATAGCACACTAAGTGTTCCTCCGGTATTCGGGAGTTGCATAATCTCATAGTCATAGGAACATGTATAAGTCATGAAGAAAGCAATAACAACAAACTAAACGATCATCGTGCTAAGCTAACGGATGGGTCAAGTCAATCACATCATTCTCTAATGATGTGATCCCGTTAATCAAATGACAACTCATGTCTATGGCTAGGAAACTTAACCATCTTTGATTCAACGAGCTAGTCAAGTAGAGGCATACTAGTGACACTCTGTTTGTCTATGTATTCACACATGTACTTAGTTTCCGGTTAATACAATTCTAGCATGAATAATAAACATTTATCATGATATAAGGAAATATAAATAACAACTTTATTATTGCCTCTAGGGCATATTTCCTTCAGAAACAAGAGATCGAAAGCTAGGTCAAGCGTATTTGCTCCCTGGTAATCGAAACCCAAGCAATACCACCTCAAACTGGATTAGGCCTTTACCTTCACCGCAAGGGGCCGAACCAGTATAAACTCCGTGTGTCCTTTGTCCTGTTTAACCCCTTTGACCTAACCTAGTTGCAATGGCTCCATGACTAAGTTCTTCAGCTAGGAGATCTGCCGTGACAATTCCACGACACCCACCCTCCATTTTCTTTCTAGATTCGCCACTGCCCGCCAGCCACCTTTATGCAAACCTAGTTGCATGTCTGTCGGTGGAACCGATCTCATGTGCGTGGACATGTAAGGTTGGTCCGGGCCGCTTCATCCCACAATACCGCCGAATCAAAATAAGACGTTGGTGGTAAGCAGTATGACTATCACCGCCCATAACTCTTTGTGTTATACTCGTGCATATCAACTATGCATAGACATGGCTCATGATGCAACTGTTGGGAAACGTTGCATGGAAAACAAAACAAAATCTACACACACGCAAAGATCTATCCATGGAGATGCATAGAAACGAGGGGAAGAGTGTGTCTACGTACCCTCGTAGACCGGCGGAAGCGTTTCACAACGCGGTTAATGTACTCGAACTTCTTCGCACTTCAACTAATCAAGTACCGAATGCACGGCACCTCCGCGTTCTGCACACGTTCAGCTCGGTGACATCCCTCACCTTCTTGATCCACAAGACGTTGATGTCTACTACGCAACTTTATTCTTGTAGACACATGTTGGGCCTCCAAGCGCAGAGTTTTGTAGGACAGTAGCAATTTTCCCTCAAGTGGATGACCTAAGGTTTATTAATCCGTGAGAGGTGTAGGATGAAGATGGTCTCTCTCAAATGACCCTGCAACCAAATACAAGAAATCTCTTGTGTCCCCAACACACCCAATACAATGGCAAATTGTATAGGTGCACTAGTTCGGCGAAGATATGGTGATAAAAGTGTAATATTGATGGTAGAAATATATTTTTATAATCTGAATAAATAAAAATAGCAAGGTAGAAAATAGTAAACGGGCACAAAAACGGTATTGCAATGCTTGAAAATGAGGCCTAGGGTCCGTACTTTCGCTAGAGCAATCTCTCAACAGTGCTAATACAATTGGATCATATAACCACCCCTCAACATGCGATGAAGAATCACTCCAAAGTTCCTATCTAGCGGAGAACATAAGAATAAATTGTTTGTAGGGTACGAAACCACCTCAAAGCTATTCTTTTCGTTCGATCTATTCAAGAGTCCGTACTAAAATGACACAAAGCTATTCTTTCTGTTCGATCTATCCTAGAGTTCATACTATAATAACACCAAAGCAAATTCATATTCATAATCCTCAATCCAACACAAAGAACTTCAAAGAGTGCCCCAAGATTTCTACCGGAGAAACAAAGACAAGAACGTGTATCAACCCCTATGCATAGATTACCCCAACGTCACCTTGGGAATCCGCGAGTTGAGTGCCAAAACATATATCAAGTGAATCAATACGATACCCCATTATCACCACGAGTATTCAATAGCAACACATATATCAAGTGTTCTCAAATCTATAAAAGTATTCAATCCGATAACAATGAAATCTCAAAGGGAAAAACTCAATTCATCACAACAAGATAGAGAGGGGAAACACCATATGATCTGACTATATTAACAAAGCCCGTGATACATCAAGATCATGACATCTCAAGAACACGAGAGAGAGAGATAGATAGAGAGAGAGATATTAAACACATAGCTACTGGTACAAATCGTCAGCCCCGAGGGTGGACTACTCCCTCCTCATCGTGGTGGCCGCCGGGATGATGAAGATGGCCACCGGAGATGATTCCCCCCTTCGGCAGGGGGCCGGAAAGGGTCTAGATTGGTTTTCGGTGGCTACAGAGCCTTGCGGCGGCGGAACTTCTGATCTAGGGTTATTTCTGATGGTTTCTCTATTTATAGAATTTTTGGGCGTCGGTTTCACGGTAAGATGGGCCTCGAGGTGAGCACAACCCACCGGGGCACGGACGGCCCGCCAAGCGCGCCCTGGTGGGTTGTGCCCTCCTCGTGGCTCTTCTGGCCCTCCCACAAAGCTTCGGGGGTCTCTTTTGTTCCAAAAAATCGTCAAAAAGTTTCGTCCAATTCCGAGAACTTTTATTTCTGCACAAAAAACAACACCACGGTAGTTCTGCTGAAAACAGCGTCTGTCCGGGTTAGTTCCATGCAAATCATACCAAAACCATATAAAATTGTTGTAAACATGGCATGAATACTTCATAAATTATAGATACGTTGGAGACGTATCAGCATCCCCAAGCTTAATTCCTACTCGTCCTCGAGTAGGTAAATGATAAAAGAAATAATTTATGAAGTGTGAATGCTAGCAAAGTGCATAAGTTTGATCAATGATAATTTCAATCACTTTTCCTAGAATCATAACAACAATTCTTTCTCATAAAATTTCTCATGTTAAAGTGGCAACCAATTCACATGTTAAGGTTCAAACAATGAATCCTCTTGAAACTCAACAACCTATGTTCTCAGTCACCAAGCAATTGCAATTCAACTTATTCAACAGAGTTTAAGTAATAGCTCCACATACTCAACCATCTTATAGTCTTCTATGATTGCTAACACTCACCGCGTACACATGAGCAAAACGTTTCAACCAGACACATAGAAAGATAGGGGCTTATAGTTTTGCCTCCCAACATATTCACCTCAAGGGTGATGTCAACAATAATAACTCACACTACCCATATTCAACTGGACATATGTGCCTAGATCTTTCCTCACCACATGATGCTTGCCAAAAGAGAAAAATAAAAAGGAATAGAGGGAAAAACTTTGACTCTTTGCATAAAAGTAAATACTGAAAAGTAAAAGATAGGCCCTTCGGAGAGGGAAGCAGAGCTTGCCATGCGCTTTTTGTTTGTATGCTCAATCCATTAGTGCAAAAGAACGTCATGTTATATTGCCCCTTATGATAGCAACCTTTATTATGCAGTCTGTCGCTTTTATTGTTTGCCATCAAAAGTTTGTACGACGCTCAATTTTCTCTTACACTAAATGATCTAACACTTTTAGAAGCAATTTTTATTGCCTTTTTGCACCGATGACAACTTACTTGAAGGATCTTGCTCAATCCTTAGGTAGGTATGGTGGACTCTTGAAGATAAGATTTGGGTTTAAGGGTTTTTTGGATGCACAAGTAGTATCTCTACTTAGAGCGGAATATTTGGCCAGCAAAGATGGGGAGCAAGCACCACATATTGAAGGATCTATGACAATATAACTTCTATGTGAATATGAACAAACATAAATCATTACGTTTTCTTCCTTGTCCAAACGTCAACAATTTTGGCATATAATATTTTGATGGGGGCTCACAATCACAAAAGATTTCCAAGATAGTGTATTTGCATGTGAAAGTTCTCTTCCTTATACTAATTATTCATGAATTGCTTGTGTGCCCAATATTGTGATTGTCAAGCCTCAAAATATTTCACTTTCTAAACCCAATGTGAAGCTACCACTAGTCATGGTATGATTTCAACTTCATGACATTCAATTCTTTCAACAATTTACTCATAGGATATAAGTGAAGCACAAGAGTAAATGACAAGCTACTCCAAAAAGATATAAATGAAGATCATGAGCATAATATTTCTTTCTATCAAATTAATTTAAGTGAAGCAAGAGAGAATTTGTTCAAAAATACTAAAGCACACTGTGCTCAAAAAGATAAAAGTGAAGCACTAGAGCAATTCCATAGAAAAGAGCTTCGTTGACGGGATGTGAATGCCGCTTACTTAGCCTCCTTGGCAACTATTTGAGGGCTCTATTTTATTTAAAAACTTTCAGATCTAAGTACTTCATTAAAACAGAAATGAAAACAAAATAAAATGACAATCCAAGGATAGCACACATCATGTGAAGAAGCAAAAACTTAGGCTCAACCGATACTAACCGATAATTGTTGAAGAAGAAAGATGGGATGCCTACCGGGGCATCCCCAAGCTTAGATGCTTGAGACTTCTTGAAATATTATCTTGGGGTGCCTTGGGCACCCCCAAGCTTGAGCTTTTGTGTCTCCTTAATTCCTCCCATATCACGGTCTTCCTAAATCTCAAAAGCTTCATCCACACAAAACTCAACAAGAACTCGTGAGATAAGTTAGTATAAACCAATGCAAAAACCTTATCATTCTCTACTGTAGCAAATCACTAAAATTATTATTCAACATTGCATACTAAATGCCTGTGCATATTTGATACTCCTATCCTCAAATAGAATCATTAAACAAGCAAACATATGCAAACAATGCAAACATAACATCAATCTGCCAAAACAGTACAGTCTGTAAAGAATGCAAGAGTATTAATGCTTCTTAAACTCAAAAAATTATGAAAATTTTACCACACTGTAGAAAATTTATCAAAGCTTATTTTGCAAAAAGTTTCAACATTTTAGCACATTCTGACTTTTGTAGGGAATTTTTGCAACATCGGTAAACTTTCTGTTTTGAAACAGCGACATGTAGAATTGCAAAATAAGCATGGTAAAGGCTATCCTTGACATTTTTATTGAAAAGAAAGATGAAAAACATTATTTTAAATAACAGCAAGTAAATAAAAATAAAATAAAATTACGCTCCAAGCAAAACACATATGATGTGACGAATAAAAATATAGCCTCAAGTAAGGTTACCGATAATGTTGGAAACAAAAGAGGGGATGCCTTCCGGGGCATTCCCAAGCTTAGTTGCTTGGATCTTCCTTGAATATTACCTTGGGGTGCCTTGGGCATCCCCAAGCTTATGGTCTTTTCACTCCTTATTCTCCTCATATTGATATCTCACCCAAAACATGAAAACTTCAATCACACAAAACTTAACGGAACTTCGTGAGATAGGTTAGTATGATAAAGAGCAAACCATTTCACTTTGGTATTGTCAAAGACAAGATTCATAATTGTTTCCACACAATGCCTGCTGTAGCATATCATTTCCACAATTTATATTGAGCAATATAAGCCATAGAAACTAGGAAACAAGCAAACTATGCATTGAAAACAGAATCTGTCAAAAACAGAACAGTCTGTAGTAATATGTACCCAAACCATACTTCTGCTACTCCAAAAATTATGAAAAAATTGGGGCCACGTGAGAAATTTGTATATTATACTTATGCAAAAATAATGAACTCAAAAGCACTCTTCTGTTAAAAATGAGACTTATTTTCGTGAGCGCAAAAGTTTCTGTTTTTCAGCAAGATCAAATCAACTATCACCCAACATGATCCAAAAGGCTTTACACGGCACTTTATTGAAACAAAGACAATAAAACATGATTACTACAGTAGCCTAATCATGTGAACACACAAAAACAGTAGGTAAAAGTCTTGGTTTGCCTCCCAACAAGCGCTTTTCTTTAATGCCTTTTAGCTAGGCATGATGATTTCAATGATGCTCACATAAAAGATAAGAATTGAAACATAACAAGAGCATCATGAATCACATGGAAAGCACATTTAATCCTAACCCACTTCCTATGCATAGGGATTTTGTGAGAAAATAAATTTTGGGAGCAAGAATCAACTAGCATAGGAAGGCAAAACAAGCAAAACTTCAAGATTTTCAACACATAGAGAGGAAACTTGATATTATTGAGATATGTAAAAGCATATGTTCCTCTCTCATAATAATTTTCAGTAGCATCATGAATAAATTCAACAATATAACTATCACATAAAGCATTCCTTTCATGACACATAAGCATAGAAATTTTATTACTCTCCACATAAGCAAATTTATTCTCAAGAATAGTGGTGGGAGCAAACTCAACAAAATAACTATCATGTGATTGAAAATTAAAATCATGATCACAAGATTCATGGTTATCATTATTCTTTATAGCATACATGTCATCACCATAATCATCATAGATAGGAACTTTATTATCATAGTCAATTGAAGCCTCATCCAAGATAGCGGATTCATCATTAAATAAGGTCATGACCACTCCAAATCCACTTTCATCAATATAATCATCATAAATAGGAGGCATGCAATCATCATAGTAAATTTTCTCGTCAAAACTTGGGGGACTAAAAATATCATCTTCATCAAACATAGCATCCCCAAACTTATGGCTTTGCATATCACAAGCATCATGGATATTCAAAGAATTCATACTAGCAACATTGCAATCATGCTCATCATTCAAATATTTTGTGCCAACCATTTTATTGACTTCTTCTAACAATTGAACACAATTTTCCGATCCATCATTTTTAAGAAAGATATTATAAAGATGATCAATAATATGATGCAACCTCAGTTCCATTTTTTATGTAGTTTTATTTTATAAACCAAACTAGTGATAAAAAAACAAACTAAAAGATTCAATTGCAAGATCTAAAGATATACCTTCATGCACTCACCTCCCCGACAACGGCGCCAGAAAATAGCTTGATGTCTACTACACAACTTTCTTCTTGTAGACACATGTTGGGCCTCCAAGCGCAGAGTTTTGTAGGACAGTAGCAATTTTCACTCAAGTGGATGACCTAAGGTTTATCTATCCGTGAGAGGTGTAGGATGAAGATGGTCTCTCTCAAACGACCCTGCAACCAAATACAAGAAATCTCTTGTGTCCCCAACACACCCAATACAATGGGAAATTGTATAGGTGCACTAGTTCGTCGAAGAGATGGTGATAAATGTGTAATATTAATGGTAGAAATATATTTTTATAATCTGAATAAATAAAAATAGCAAGGTAGCAAATAGTAAACGGGCACAAAAACGGTATTGCAATGCTTGAAAATGAGGCCTAGGGTCCGTACTTTCGCTAGAGCAATCTCTCAACAGTGCTAATATAATTGGATCATATAACCATCCCTCAATGTGCGATGAAGAATCACTCCAAAGTTCCTATCTAGCGGAGAACATACGAATAAATTGTTTGTAGGGTACGAAACCACCTCAAAGCTATTCTTTCCGTTAGATCTATTCAAGAGTCTGTACTAAAATAACACAAAGCTATTCTTTCCGTTCGATCTATCCTAGAGTTCGTACTGAAATAACACCAAAGCAAATTCATATTCATAATACTCAATCCAACACAAAGAACTTCAAAGAGTGCCCCAAGATTTCTACCGGAGAAACAAAGACAAGAACGTGCATCAACCCCTATGCATAGATTACCCCAATGTCACCTCGGGAATCTGCGAGTTGAGTGCCAGAACATATATCAAGTGAATCAATATGATACCCCATTGTCACCACGAGTATTCAATTGCAAGACATATATCATGTGTTCTCAATCCAAAAAAGTATTCAATCCGATAACAACGAAATCTCAAAGGGCAAAACTCAATTCATCACAACAAGATAGACAGGGGAAAACACCATATGATCCGACTATATTAACAAAGCCCGCGATACATCAAGATCATGACATCTCAAGAACATGAGAGAGAGAGAGAGATTAAACACATAGCTACTGGTACAAACCCTCAGCCCTGAGGGTGGACTACTCCCTCCTCATCATGGTGGCCGCAGGGATGATGAAGATGGCCACCGGAGATGATTCCCCCCTCCGGTAGGGTGCCGAAAAGGGTCTAGATTGGTTTTCGGTGGCTACAGAGCCTTGCAGCGGCGGAACTTCCGATCTAGGGTTATTTCTGATGGTTTCTCTATTTGTAGGATTTTTGGGCGTCGGTTTCACGGTAAGATGGGCCCCGAGGTGAGCACAACCCACCGGGGCACGAACGGCCCACCAGGCGCACCCTGGTGGGTTGTGCCCTCCTCGTGGCTCTTCTGGCCCTCCCACAACACTTCGGGGGTCTCTTTTGTTCCAAAAAAAATTGTCAAAAAGTTTCGTCCAATTTCGAGACTTTTATTTCTGCACAAAAAAAACACCTCGGTAGTTCTGCTGAAAACAACGTCAGTCCGGGTTAGTTCTATGCAAATCATACCAAACCCATATAAAATTGTTGTAAACATGGCATGAATACTACATAAATTATAGATACGTTGGAGACGTATCAGATGTCGAGGTAGTAGATGATTTCCTTCAGCACAACGGCGTGGTGACGGGTGATGGTGAAGTGATCCTCGCAGGGCTTCGCCTAAGCACTACGAAAATATGACCGAGGGTATAAACGGTGGACGGGAGCGCCGCACACGGCTAGGCAGTTGTCTGGTGTGTGTTAGCCCCCCCCCCCCACATATATATATAGGTGGGAGGGAGAGGGCAGGGGCAAGGAGGCGCCCCAACCTTCCTTATTTACCGGAGGGGGGAGGAAAGAGGAGGGGGAGAAAGGGAAGGGGGAGGCAAAATCCCCCCTTTCCATTCTCTTCCCCCCTTTCCTTCTCCCCTTGGTTCGGCCCATATGGGGGGGGGCGCACCAGCCCCTGGTGGCTGGTGCATTTCCCCTCTTGGCCCATAAGGCCCATATCTTTTGTCAGGGGTGCCCGGAACCCCTTCCGGTGACCCGATATCTACCCGGTACCCTCCGGAACACTTCCGGTGTCCGAATACTATCGTCCTATATATCAATATTTACCTGTCGACCATTTCGAGACTCCTCGTCATGTCCGTGATCTCATCCGGGACTCCGAACAACATTCGGTCACCAAATCACATAACTCATATAATACTATATCGTCAACGAACGTTAAGCGTGCGGACCCTACAGGTTCGAGAACTATGTAGACATGACCGAGACACCTCTCCGGTCAATAACCAATAGCGGAACCTGGATGCCCATATTGGCTCCTACATATTCTACGAATATCTTTATTGGTCGAACCGTTATGACAACATACGTTATTCCCTTTGTCTGTCGGTATGTTACTTGCCCGAGATTCGATCGTCGGTATCTTCATACCTAGTTCAATCTCGTTACCGGCAAGTCTCTTTACTCGTTCCGTAATACATCACCTAGTGACTAACTCCTTAGTCATTTTCTTGCAAGCTTATGATGTGTATTACCGAGAGGGCCCAAAGATACCTCTCCGATACTCGGAGTGACAAATCCTAATCTTGATCTATGCCAACTCAATAAACACCTTTGGAGATACCTGTAGAGCATCTTTATAATCTCCCAATTAAATTGTGATGTTTTATAGCACACATGGTATTCCTCCGGTATCCGGGAGTTACATAATCTCATAGTCGAAGGAATATGTATTTGACATGAAGAAAGCAATAGCAATAAAACTGAACGATCATAATGCTAAGCTAATGGATGGGTCTTGTCCATCACATCATTCTCCTAATGATGTGATCCCGTTATCAAATGACAACTCATGTCCATGGTTAGGAAACCTTAACCATCTTTGATCAACGAGCTAGTCAAGTAGAGGCTCACTAGGGACACAGTGTTTGTTTATGTATTCACACATGTATTAAGGTTTTCGGTTAATACAATTCTAGCATGAATAATAAACCTTTATCATGAATAAGGAAATATAATATAAAATAATAACTTTATTATTGCCTCTAGGGCATATTTCCTTCAAGATTACCCCAAGGTCACCTCGGGAATCCACGAGTTGAGTGCCAAAATATATATCAAGTGAATCAATATGATACCCCATTGGCACCATGGCTATTCATAGCAAGACATACATCAAGTGCTCTGAAATCCATAAAAGTATTCAATCCGATAATAATGAAATCTCAAAGGGAAAACTCAATTCATCACAATAAGATAGAGAGGGGGAAACACCATATGATCCAACTATATTAACAAAGCTCGTGATACATTAAGATCGTGCCAAATCAAGAACATGAGAGAGAGAGAGAGAGATTAAACACATAGCTACTGGTACAAACCCTCAGCCCCGAGGGTGGACTACTCCCTCCCCATCATGGTGGTCGCTGGGATGATGAAGATGGCCACCAGTGATGATTTCCTCCTCCGGTAGGTTGCCGAAACATGGTCTAGATTGGTTTTTGTGGCTACAGAGGCTTGCGGTGGCGGAAGTTCTGATCTACTATTATTTCTAGGGGTTTCTGTATTTATAGGATTTTTTGGCGTTGGTTCCACGTGAAGATGGGCTTCGAGGGGCTCACGAGACACCAGCACACGGGCAAGGCACCACGCCCGCCCTGGTGGGTTGTGCTCACCTCCTTCACCTTCTGGCCCTCCCATGAAGCTTCTAGTGCCTCTTTTGTTCAAAAAAATTGTCAAAAACTTTCGTTGTATTTGGAGAACTTTTATTTCTGCACAAAAAATAGCACCATGTTAGTTCTGCTGAAACAACGTCAGTCTGGGTTAGTTCCATTCAAATCATTCCAAAACCATATAAAATTGTCATAAACTTGGCATGAATGCTTCATAAATTATAGATACGTTGGAGACGTATCAGCATCCTCAAGCTTAATTCCTACTCGTCCTCGAGTAGGTAAATGATAAAAGAAATAATTTATGAAGTGTGAATGCTAGCAAAGTGCATATGTTTGATCAATGATAATTTCAATCACTTTTCCTAGCATCATAACAGCAACTCTTTCTCATAAAACTCATCATGGTAAAGTAGCAATCAATTCACATGTTATGGTTCAAACAATGCCTTCTATTGAAACTTAACAACCTATATTCTTAGTTACCAAGCAATTGCAATTCAACATATTCAACAAAGTCTAAGTAATAGCTCCACATATGCAATCATCATATAATATTCTATGATTTCTAGTACTCAAAGCATATTTTTAGAACAAATGGCATCCATCGAACACAGAGAAAGATAGGGGCTTAATGTTTCGCCTCCCAACTCATTTATCATAGAGATAATTGTCAACAATAATAAATCATGATCAAATATATTTGATTGGTCATATGTGCCTAGATCTTTCCCCACCACATGATGCTTGGCAACTCGAGAAAAATTGAGGTTGAAATGAGAATGCATACTATTGACTCATGCATAAAAGTAAATACTAAAAAGTAAAAGATAGGCCCTCCACAGAGGGAAGCAGAGGTTGTCATGCGCTTTTTATTTTTAGATGCCCAAGCTCTTAATGCAAAGGAACGTCACGTTATATTGCCCATTGATAACCCACAAGTATAGGGGATCAATAGTAGCCTCTTTTGATAAGTAAGAGTGTCGAACCCAACGAGGAGCTAAAGGTAGAACAAATATTCCCTCAAGTTTTATCGACCACCGATACAACTCTACGCACGCTTGACGTTCACTTTACCTGGAACAAGTATAAAACTAGAAGTACTTTGTAGGTGTAACTTGATAGGTTTGCAAGAATATAAAGAGCACGTAAATAAAAACTAGGGGCTGTTTTAAGAAGAAGCAATAAAGTTGGTATAGCGAGTGTGAAAAGTGGTGGTAGGAGTTGCGAAATTGTCCCTAAGCAATTGACTACTTTACTAGACCGATAGCAAGTTTTATGTGGGAGAGGCCACTGCTAGCATGTCATCCCTGACTTGGAATTCTATGCACTTATGATTGGAACTATTAGCAAGCATCCGCAACTACTAACTTTCATTAAGGTAAAACCCAACCATAGCATTAAGATATATTGGTCCCCCCGTATGCATCAATTTCTATGCTAGGTTGAAGCTTCTGTCACTCTTTCCCTCCAATACATAGTCCTATCAACATACAACTAACCCTATGGTGTGATCCACGCACGCGCTCATATGATGGGCACCAAAGGACATCAACATAACCACAAGCAAATTAAACCAATCATAGCAATTCACCAATTACCTATAGGACAACGAAAATCTACTCAGGCATCATAGGATGGCAACACATCATTGGATAATAATATGAAGCATAAAGCACCATGTTCAAGTAGAGGGTACAGCGGGTTACGGGAGAGTGGCCCGCTGTAGATAGATGGTGGAAGATGATGAAGATGTTGGTGTAGATCATTGTCGCGATGATGGCCCCGGCGGCGTTCCGGCGCCACCGGGAGAGAGGGGGAGAGAGCCCCCCTTCTTCTTCTTCTTTCTCGACCTTCCCCTTAGATGGGAGAAGGGTTTCCCCTCTGGTCCATGGCTTCCATGGTGGCGGAGGGGCGAAAGCCCCTCCAAGATTGGATCTGTCTCTCTGTCTCTCTCTGTTTCTGTGTTCCAGATTCTGGCCTTTCACCGTTTCTTATATTCCCGGAGATCCGTAACTCCGATTGGGCTGAAATTTGGACACGGTTTTTATTCGGATATTGGCTTTCTTGCGGCGAAAGAAGGGCACCAACCTCCTTACGGGGTGGCCACGAGGGTCAGGGGCGTGCCCCCTGCCTCGTGGCCCCCTCGGGCATCGTCTCGCGTTGATTCTTCTTCCCAAAATTCACATATATTCCAAAAATAATCTTCATCAGTTTTTATCCCGTTTGGACTCCATTTGTTATGGATTTCCTGCGAAACAAAAAACATGCAACAAACAGGAACTGGCACTGGGCACTGGATCAACATGTTAGTCCCAAAAATAGTATAAAAAGTTGCCAAAAGTATGTGAAAGTTGTATAAAATTGGCATGGAACAATCAAAAATTATAGATACGACGGAGATGTATCAGCATCCCCAAGCTTAATTCCTGCTCGTCCTCAAGTAGGTAAATGATAAAAAATATATTTTTTGATGTGGAATGCTACCTAGCATAATCTTGATCATGTAATCTAATCATGGCATGAATATTAAGACACGAGTGATTCAAAGCAATAGTCTATCATTTGACATTAAGACAATAATACTTCAAGCATACTAATAAAGCAATCATGTCTTTTCAAAATAACACGACCAAAGAAAGTTATCCCTACAAAGTCATATGGTCTGGCTATGCTCCATCTTCACCACACAAAGTATTCAAATCATGCACAACCCCGATGACAAGCCAAGCAATTGTTTCATACTTTTGACGTTCTCAAACCTTTTCAACTTTCACGCAATACATGAGCGTGAGCCATGGACATAGCACTTATAGGTGTAATAAAATATGATGGTGGAGGTTTTGTGGAGAAGACAAAAAGGAAGAAAGTCTCACATCGACGCAGCTAATCAATGGGCTATGGAGATGCCCATCAATTGATGTCAATGCGAGGAGTAGGGATTGCCATGCAACGGATGCACTAAGAGCTATAAGTGTATGAAAGCTCAAACTGAAAACTAAGTGGGTGTGCATCCAACTTGCTTGCTCATGAAGACCTAGGGCATTTGAGGAAGCCCATCATTGGAATATACAAGCCAAGTTCTATAATGAAAATACCCACTAGTATATGAAAGGATAACTCAAGAGACTCTCTATATGAAGAACATGGTGCTACTCTGCAGCACAAGTGTGGTAAAAGGATAGTAACATTGTCCCTTCTCTCTTTTCTCTCATTTTTATCTCTTTTTTGTAGGCTTCTTTGGCCTATCTCTCTCTCTCTTTTTTGGGGGGGGGGGGCTTCTCTGGCCACTTTTATTTAGATAACCTCACATGGGACAATGTTCTAATAATGATGATCATCACACTTTTATTTACTTACAACTCAATATTACAACTCTATACTAGAACAAATATGACTCTATATGAATGCCTCTGGCAGTGTACCAGGATGTGCAATGATCTAGCATAGCAAAGATATCAAAATGGACAAGCCATGAAAACATCATGCTAGCTATGTTACGATCATGCAAAGCAATATACAATGAATGCTCAAGTCATGTATATGATGATGATGGAAGTTGCATGGCAATATATCTCAGAATGGCTATGGAAATGCCATAATAGGTAGGTATGGTGGCTGTTTTGAGGAAGATATAAGGAGGCTTATGTGTGATAGAGTGTATCGTATCATGGGGTTTGGATGCATCGGCGAAGTTTGCACCAACTCTCGAGGTGAGAAAGGGCAATGCACGGTACCGAAGAGACTAGCAATGATGGAAGGGTGAGAGTGCGTATAATCCATGGACTCAACATTAGTCATAAAGAACTCAACTACTTATTGCAAAAATCTATTAGTCATCGAAACCAAGCACTACACGCATGCTCCTAGGGGGATAGATTGGTAGGAAAAGACCATCGCTCGTCCCCGACCGCCACTCATAAGGAAGACAATCAAAGAAACACCTCGTGCTTCAAATTTGTTACACAACGGTTACCATACGTGCATGCTATGGGACTTGCAAACATCAACACAAGTATTTCTCAAATTCACAATTACCCACTAGCATGACTCTAATATCACCATCTTTATATCGCAAAACTATTGCAAGGAATCAAACATATCATATTCAGTGATCTACAAGTTTTATGTAGGATTTTATGACTAACCATGTGAATGACCAATTCCCGTCATCTCTCTAAATAGATATAAGTGAAGCAAGAGAGTTTAATTCTTTCTACAAAATAAATTCCCACGCTCTAATAAATATAAGTGAACCAAAAGAGAATTCTACAAATGGCGGTTTTCTATGTGAAGAGAAACAGGCAATCCAAACTTCAAATGATATAAGTGAAGCACGTGAAGCATTCTATAAAGCCATACTCGAAAGATATAAGTGAAGTGCAAAGAGCATTCTATAAATCAACCATGGACTATCTCATACCATCATGGTGCATCAAAGAAAAGTGAAAACTAAATGCAAAAGACGCTCCAAGATTTGCACATATCACATGAACGAAACGAAACCGAAAACTTACCGATACTTGTTGAAGAAAGATGGGACGCCTTCCGGGGCATCCCCAAGCTTAGACGCTTGAGTATCCTTGAATATTTACTTGGGGTGCCTTGGGAATCCCCAAGATTGAGCTCTTGCCTCTCCTACCTCTCCTCACATCGAGATATCCTCGATCTTTGAACACTTCATCCACACAAAACACAACAGATAGTTCGGTAAGATCCGTTAGTATAATAAAGCAAATCACTACTCTAAGTACTGTTGCAAACCAATTCATATTTTGTTTTTGCATTGTATCTACTGTAATATAACTTTTCCATGGCTTAATCCACTGATAGAAATCGATAGTTTCATCAAAGCAAGCAAACTATAGATCAAAAACAGAATCTGTCTTAAACAGGACAGTCTGTAGTAATCTTAACATTCACCATACTTCTGGTACTCCAAAAATTCTGAAACAATTAGGAAAAATAAAAAAAATTCTAAAAAGACAGTGCAAAAAGTTTCAGAACCGTTTGACATTCCAGTAAAAAATGTAAAATCGCGCACTACAGCCAAAGTTTCTGTTTTGCACCACACAAACCAACAAGCAATGTAAACATCCTAAAGGCAAATCTTGGCACATTATTTTTATTTTTAAAATTTATAAAAGAACACAACAGAAATTAATGACTCTCTAAAACTTCCGGGTTGTCTCCCTGGCAGCGCTTTCTTTAAAGCCATTAAGCTAGGCATATAGTGCAGTAATGGATCCACCCGGATCCCAAGGTATATCAAAGCCAATTTTAATTAACAATGATTTGTGATTTAGTAGTGAGCACAAAGTAACATATATCATGCAACAACGAAGTCTAACTCTCTTCCTATGCATCGGCATGTCATAAAACAACAATTCGTGCACACATAGTAAAGGCCAATGCATGTATAAACAGTTTCTTGCAATTTTATCTTATTGGAAACATGGAGAGGCAGAGATGTAGTTCCTCTCTCATAATAATTGCAAGTAGGAGCAGCAAGCACATGCATATTATATCTATCAAAATCATCATGTGTAGTAGTAAAACGCAACCCATCAATATAATCCTTAATAAGGGCAAACTTCTCCGATATAGTGTAGTCGGGAGAATTCAAAAAGATAATAGGACTATCATGAGTGGGTGCAATAGCAACAATTTCATGTTTCACATAAGGAACTATAGCAAGTTCATCTCCATAAGCATAATTCATGTTGGCATCTTGGCCACAAGCATAGCAATCATCATCAAAAAGGGATATTTCAAAAGAATCAACGGGATCATAACAATCATCATAGCAATCATCCTTCGGCAAGCACGAAGGGAAATTAAACAATGTATGAGTTGAAGAGTTACTCTCATTAGAAGGTGGGCATGGGTAGCTAATCCACTCTTCCTCCTTTTGTTCTTCGCTCTCCTTATCATCTTTTTCATCCAATGAGCTCAACTTTCATCAATTTCTTCTTCCGTAGACTCCTGCAAAATTTTAGTCTCTTCTGGGACAACGGAGTCTTTCTCAATAAATTCATCAATATCATAATTGTATTTACAATTCTCATAGAATTATTTAAGGATAGCTAAATTTTCAGGTCTATAAACTGAATCATCAAAATCTTCAAACTCTTTAAACACATATTCAATTTCACATGCACCCTTAAAAGTAACAAATTCTTCTATTCGTTCCACATCATAGTAATCATATATACCATTAGCATAAGAAGCTAAGGTTTCATTATCATTAAATTTGCATGAAAAGGGAAGCTGTGGAGCCTTCATCCTAGATCAACAAGTATAATCATGTCTCAAGCATAGATCCCGAGCACACCAACGTAACATATAAATTTGATCCCATAATAGTTTCCCTTTTTAGGTCAAGCGATAATACCTAAAGTATTCACGTTGATCCAACGTGTCTCCCATAACATAACTGAATGGGGTTTTCTCAGGATTATTAAAGTAGTACATAATATCTTTCACATAATGAGCATCGAGAGTTTTAGGAGGTTCCCCATCTCCATGAGTAGCAAGTAAACCTAATTTTTTTGGTATTTCGTGTTCCATATCCATAACTAAAGGTAGAGAACAACTTAGAACAGCAAATAAAAATTACATAGTGATAAAGCAAACAAGCACACACGAGAATATTCACCCCACGCTATAGCTCCCCGGCAACGGCTCCAGAAAAAGGTCTTGATAACCCACAAGTATAGGGGATCAATTGTAGCCTCTTTCGATAAGTAAGAGTGTCGAACCCAACGAGGAGCTAAAGGTAGAACAAATATTCCCTCAAGTTTTATCGACCACCGATACAACTCTACGCACGCTTGACGTTCGCTTTACCTGGAACAAGTATAAAACTAGAAGTACTTTGTAGGTGTAACAGGATAGGTTTGCAAGAATATAAAGAGCACGTAAATAAAAACTAGGGGCTGTTTTAAGTAAAGTATAGCGAGTGTGGAAAAGTGGTGGTAGGAGTTGCGAAATTGTCCCTAAGCAATTGACTACTTTACTAGACCGATAGCAAGTTTTAAGTGGGAGAGGCCACTGCTAGCATGTCATCCCTGACTTGGAATTCTATGCACTTATGATTGGAACTATTAGCAAGCATCCGCAACTACTAACTTTCATTAAGGTAAAACCCAACCATAGAATTAAGATATACTGGCCCCCCTTCAATCCCGTAATCATCAATTTCTATGCTAGGTTGAAGCTTCTGTCACTCTTGCCCTTCAATACATAATCCTATCAACATACAACTAACCCTATGGTGTGATCCACGCGCGCGCTCATATGATGGGCACAAAAGGATAGCAACATAACCACAAGCAAATTAAACCAATCATAGCAATTCACCAATTACCGATAGGACAACGAAAATCTACTCAGGCATCATAGGATGGCAACACATCATTGGATAATAATATGAAGCATAAAGCACCATGTTCAAGTAGAGGGTACAGCGGGTTGCAGGAGAGTGGACCGCTGTAGATAGATGGGGGAAGGTGATGAAGATGTTGGTGAAGATGACGGAGGTGTTGGTGTAGATCGTTGTCGCAATGATGGCCCTGGCGGCGTTCCGGCGGCACCGGGAGAGAGGGGGAGAGAGCCCCCCTTCTTCTTCTTCTTCTTCTTCTTCTTCCTTGACCGTCCCCCTAGATGGGAGAAGGGTTTCCCCTCTGGTCCATGGCTTCCATGGCGGCGAAGGGGTGAGAGCCCCTCCGAGATTGGATTTGTCTCTCTGTCTCTCTCTGTTTCTGCATTCCAGATTCTGGCCTTTCACCGTTTCTTATATTCCCGGAGATCCATAACTCTGATTGGGCTGAAATTTGGACACGATTTTTATCTGGATATTGGCTTTATTGCAGCAAAAGAAGGGCACCAACCGCCTTATGGGGTGGCCACGAGGGTCAGGGGCGCACCCACCCCCCTGGGGCGCGCCCCCTGCCTCGTGGCCCCCCGAGCATCGTCTCGCATTGATTCTTCTTCCCAAAATTCACATATATTCCAAAAATAATCTCCGTCGGTTTTTATCCCGTTTGGACTCCGTTTGATATGGATTTTCTGCGAAACAAAAAACATGCAACAAACAGGAACTGGCACTGGGCACTGGATCAATATGTTAGTCCCAAAAATAGTATAAAAAGTTGCCAAAAGTATGTGAAAGTTGTATAATATTGGCATGGAACAATAAAAAATTATAGATACGACGGAGACGTATCACCCCTTATGATAGCAACCTTTATTGTGCAGTCTGTCGCTTTTATTACTTTGCCATCACATGTTTGTACAACGCTTATTTTCCCTTACAATATAAGATCAAACATATTTAGGAGCAATTTTTATTGCTTTATGCACCGATGCCAACTTACTTGAAGGATCTTATTCAATCCATATGTAGGTATGGTGGAAACTCATGGCAAGAAACTGGGTTTAAGGGTTTTTTGGGTGCACAAGTAGTATCTCTACTTAGTACGAATTATTGGCTAGCAAAAGATTCTAAGCAAACACCACATGTTGGAGGGTCCATAACAATATAACTTCTATGCAAATATCCACAACCATAACTCATTAGTTGTCTTCCTTGTCCAACTTCAACTAATTTGCTCAAGTTTGAGAATAATTAATGGGCATTCACAATCATAGAAGATGTCCAAGATAATATATTTGTATGTGAAAGTTCTCTTCCTTATACTAATCATTCACGAATTGCTCATATGACCTATATTGTGTTTGTCAAGCTTCAAAAGATTTCACTTTATAAAGCCAATGTGAAGCCACTACTAGGCATGATATGAACATACAATTTCAACTTCATGATATTCAATTCATTAAACAATTTACTCATAGGATATAAGTGAAGCACAAGAGTAAATGACAAACTACTCCAAAAAGATATAAGTGAAGATCAAGCGAGTAGTTAAGTAAATGGGTAGCCATTTGAGGATTCCCTCTTATTTAAAAACTTTCAGATCTAAGTATTTTATTAAAATAGCAAGCAAAACAAAATAAAGTGACAATCCAAATATAGCACAACTAATATGAAGAAGCAAAAACTTGGCTCAACCGATACTAACCGATAATTGTTGATGAAGAAAGGTGGGATGCCTACCGGGGCATCCCCAAGCTTAGATGCTTGAGACTTCTTGAAATATTATCTTGGGTTGCCTTGGGCATCCCCAAGCTTGAGCTTTTGTGTCTCCTTAATTCCTTTTATATCATGGTTTCCCTAAATCTTAAAAACTTCATCCACACAAAACTCAACAAGAACTCGTGAGATAAGTTAGTATAAATCAATGCAATAACCTTACCATTCTCTACTGTAGCAAATCACTAAAATTATTATTTAACATTGCCTACTAACTTCCTCTCCATATCTAATACTCCTATCCTCAAATAGAATCATTAAACATGCAAACAATGCAGCAATCTGCCAAAACAGGAGAGTCTATAAAGGATGCAAGAATATTCATACTTCTTTAACTCAAAAAATTCTGAAAATTTCCCACACTGTAGAAAATGTATCATAGATTACTTTGTAAAAATTTCAAGATTTTATCACATTCTAACTTTTCTCAAGAATTCACGCACTAGCGTGCAACTTTCTGTTTTCAAACAGCAACATGTAGACTTGCAAAATAAGTATGGTAAACGCTATACTTGGCATTTTTATTGAAATGAAAGATGCAAAACATTATTATAAATAACAACAATAAAATCCTAAAAAAATGACACTGCAAGCAAAACACATATCATGTGACAAATGAAAATATAGCTCCAAGTGAGGTTACCGATAGTGTTGAAGACGAAAGAGGGGATGCCTTCCGGGGCATCCCCAAGATTATTTGCTTGGATCTTCCTTGAATATTACCTTGGGGGTGCCTTTGGCATGCCCAAGCTTAGGTTATTGTCACTCCTTATTCTCCTCATATCGATATCTCACCCAAAACTTGAAAACTTCAATCACACAAAACTTGATAGAACTTTGTGAGATAGGTTAGTATGATAAAACAAATCATTCACTTTGGTACTGCCAAAGACAAGATTCATAATTGTTCTCACACAATGCCTACTATAACTTATCATTTCCACAATTTATATTGAGTAATATAAGCCATAGAAACTAGAAAACAAGGAAACTATGCATTGAAAACACAATCTGTCAAAATAGAACAGTTTGTAATGATTTGAACAATGACCATACTTGTGCAAATCCAAAAATTCTAAAAAATTAGGACAACGTAGGGAATTTGTATAACAATAATCTTTAAAAAAATCAGAATTTTATCACGTTCCAGTGAATTTTAACAATTCTGATACTGGAAGCAAAAGTTTCTATTTTTGCACAGAATCAAGTCAACTATCATCCACACTACCCCAGAGGCTTTACCTGGCACTTTATTGAAATAAAATATATAAAACATGATTAATACAGTAGCTTAATCATGTGAACACACAAAAATAGTAGGGGTAAATGTCGGGTTGTCTCCCAACAAGCGCTTTTCTTTAATGCATTTTTAGCTTGACATGATGATTTCAATGATGCTCACATAAAAGATAAGAATTGAAACATAACAAGAGCATCATGAAGCACATGGCAAGCACATCTAAGCCTAACCCACTTCCGATGCATAGAGATTTTGTGACCAAACAATTTATGGGAGCGAGAATCAACTAGCATAGGAAGGCAAAACAAGCAAAACTTCAAGATTTTTAACACATAGAGAGGAAACTTGATATTATTGCAATACCTACAAGCATATGTTCCTCCCTCATAATAATTTTCAGTAGCATCATGAATGAATTCAACAATATAAATATCACATAAAGCATTATTTTCATGATCCACAAGCATAGAAATTTGACTACCCTCCACATAAGCAAATTTGTTCTGATGAATAGTAGTGGGAGCAAACTCAACAAAATAACTATCAGGTGATTGAAAATTAAAATCATGATGACAAGTTTCATGGTTATCATTATTCAATATAGCATACATGTCATCACCATAATCATCATAGATAGCAACTTTGTTGTTATAATGAAACCTCTTCTGAAATAGTGGATTCATCACTAAATAAAGTCATGGCATCTCCAAATCCACTTTCATAATTATAATCATCATAAATAGGAGGCACAATTTCATCATAATAAATTTGCTCATCAAAACTTGGGGGACTAAAAATATCATCTTCATCAAACATAGCATCCCCAAGCTTATGGCTTTGCATATCATTAGCATCATGGGTATTCAAAGAACTCATACTAACAACATTGCAGTCACGCTCATCATTCAAAGATTTTCTGCCAAACATTTTATTGAATTCTTCTTCTATCAACTGAGCACAATTTTCCTTCCCATCATTTTCAAGAAAGACATGATAAATATAAATAATATGAGGCAACCTCAATTCCTTTTTTTTGTAGTTTTATTTCATAAACCAGACTAGTGATAAAACAAGAAACTAAAAGATTCAATTGCAAGATCTAAAGATATACTTTCAAGCACTCACCTCCCCGGCGACGGCACCAGAAAAGATATTGATGTCTACTACGCAACTTGATTCTTGTAGACTCGTGTTGGGCCTCCAAGCGCAGAGTTTTGTAGGACAGTAGCAATTTTCCCTCAAGTGGATGACCTAAGGTTTATCAATCCATGGGAGGTGTAGGATGATGATGGTATGTCTCAAACAACACTGCAACCAAATAACAAAGAGTCTCTTGTGTCCCCAACACACCAAATACAATGGTAATTTGTACCGGTGCACTAGTTCGGTGAAGAGATGGTGATACAAGTGTAGTAATGATAGCAGATATTGATTTTTGTAATAGGAACAATAAAAAGCAGCAAGGCAGCAAGTAACAAAAGTGAGCACAAATGGTATTGCAATGCTTGAAAATGAGGCCTAGGGTTCATACTTTCACTAGTGCAATCTCCCAACAATGCTAATATAATTGGATCATATAACCATTCCTCAACGTGCGATGAAGAATCACTCCAAAGTTCTTATCTAGCGGAAAACATAAGAAGAAATTGTTGGTAGGGTACAAAACCACCTCAAAGTTATCCTTTCCGATCGATCTATCCAAGAGTTCGTACTAAAATAACACCAAGTTGTCTTTTCCGATCATTCTATCTAAGAGTTCGTACTAAAATAACACCATATGATACACATCAACCAACTCTAATGTCACCCAGATACTCCAATGTCACCACGAGTATTTGTGTGTTGATTATATGATATGCATCAAACAATTTCAGATTCATAATACTCAATCCAACACAAAGAACCTCAAAAAGTGCCCCAAGATTTCTACCGGAGAAACAAAGACGAGAACATGCATCAACACCTATGCATAGATTACCCCAATATCACCTCGGGAATCCACGAGTTGAGTTCCAAAATATATATCAAGTGAATCAATATGATACCCCATTGTCACCACGGGTATTCATAGCAAGACATACATCAAGTGCTCCCAAATCCATAAAATTATTCAATACGATAATAATGAAATCACAAAGGGAAACTCAATTCATCACAACAAGATAGAGGGAGAAATACCATATGATCCAACTATATTAACAAAGCTCGCGATACATCAAGATCGTGCCAAATCAAGAACACGGGAGTGAGAGAGAGAGAGATCAAACAAATAGCTACTGGTACAAACCCTCAGCCCCGAGGGTAGACTACTCCCTACTCATCATGGTGGCCGCCGGGATGATGAAGAAGGCCACCTGTGATGATTTCCCCCTCCGACAGGGTGCCGAAACAGTGTCTAGATTGGTTTTTCGTGGCTACAGAGGCTTGCAGCGGCAGAACTTTTGATCTAGGGTTATTTCTGGGGGTTTCTGTATTTATAGGATTTTTTGGTGTTGGTTTCACGCGAAGATGGGCTTCGAGGGGCCCACAAGACACCAACACACGGGCAAGGCACCAGGCGCACCCTGGTGGGTTGTGCTCACCTCCTTCACCTTCTGGTCCTCCCACAAAGCTTCTAGTGCCTCTTTTGTTCCAAAAAAATCATCAAAAAGTTTCGTTGCATTTTGAGAACTTTTATTTCTGCATAAAAAACAACAACACGGTAGTTCTGCTGAAAACAACGTCAGTCCGGGTTAGTTCCATTCAGATCATACCAAAAGCATATAAAATTGTTGTAAACAAGGCATGAATACTTCATAAACTATAGATACGTTGGAGACGTATCAGTACTTAATCGCTCTTTACGACTATTAATACAGTATCAGAGGCACGTAAGTCCTACTCGGCCAAAATTTTCCGCTCTTTCCATTTATTTTCGGGGAAATGACACGTCCAAACCCGTTGTTGACGCATCGATGTGATGCAATCATGCAAGCAAGTGGCATTTGCTTGCGTGGGTACATGAATTATATATGATAGTTGAGTTAGTCTATTTCTTGAAAATAATCTAGCTAGGGCTGAAAACTTAAAATGCCTCTTGACCTTTTTTGAGAAGGTATCGTATATGAGAATCAATTATTCCAAAGTGAACTAGTGCCAATTGGTATGGATCATGAGAAATACAACCCTTTGATGTTGTTTTGGTTGTCATGTTGGTAATTTTCTCATCAAATACCAAGGTATGCCTGTTCATTATGATAAGTTTAGGAGAGAGGATGTACAACCTCTAATTGATAAGATCCTGAATAAAATATCTGGGCGGAGGGGGAAACTTCTGCCTTACAAAGGGGGATTGATCCTCATCCAAGATTTTTTACCTAGCATCCCTATAAATCTCCTATCCTTTTCAAATTCCCTAAGTGGCATTTAGATTTAATTAATACTCGATGGCCCACTTCTGATGGAATTACTTTAAGGGGCATAAAAAACCCGTCCTAGCCAACCTGGGGATGTTTTGCATGAAAACATAGTTTGTTGGGCTTGGCATCCCAAACTTAAAAGGTATTAACATGTGCTTACTAGCATCTTGGATTGAAAGGTATAATCAAGGGGATGGAAAACTCCGGAAGCATGTTTTAGATAGAAAATATAATACTACCTACCTTAATGTATTCACTTGCTCCTCCCTCAACACCTCCGTCTTCCAAAAATAAGTTTTAGTTGTCACAAAAGAAATTAAATTTGGTTCTAGATGGGTGGTAGGTGATACAGAAAATGAGATTCTATGAAGATACTTAGTTTGATACTTCTGCAGTAGTTGGTCAGTTTTTTGGATATTTATGTTCTCTACAATTAACGAGAGAAAGATTGTGTTATTCAATTTTTTTGGGAAGGGTCAGAGCTGAATCTGACATTCAGAATATTTGTCTCCATGCCTATGATGTAGAAATGGTATGAAATAGTAATTAGAACAAATTTCAAACAACATTATTTTGGAACAAGATGCTGACATCTTGCAAATGGATAGTAAAGGGCAGTATTCAACTAATTTCCTTTACAATATCATTAACTTTAGAGGGGTTATACATGTATATATACCTATTATGTGGAAGATTTGTGTCCCATCCAGGATTGCTAGTTTCTTTTGGTCTCTAGCTAATAATAAACTCATGACCAAAGATAACTTGAAAAACATAAACATTGCAAAGTCCGAGGACTATTTCTTTTGCTTTGATGAGGAAACTCTGCAACATCTATTCTTTGGTTGTGTAGTGACTAGTGAAATATGATTAGTTATTTCTGAATATTTCCATATATTTCTTGGCACTTCATCTGATTCTATTGCTAGATATTGGATTGCTAACAAAAAATACCTTCTACTTAATCTAGTTAGCTTAAGACTACTTAGGTGTACATGAAAATAAAAAATAGTATGGCTTTTGATGATATTCATTGGCTTCACATTAAGCAGGTGTGGTAGAATCTGCAAAAAAAGTAGGTGTGGTGGAAGATCGTGAAAACTGCAAAGTATTGGGCTATCTTTTGCCTTGTGCAACCAGAGGAGGAGGTGGATCTCCTTTGATCACATCTATCTTTGGTGCTGGGACACCTCTCATGATCAGGTGTGACTAAAGGCAGACCCCCTTGCCCAAGCTAATCAAGCTCAATTGGTACCCACGGGGCCACCATGCCTCTATGATGAGCACCCTCACCGCATAGATGCAAGTTGGACATGCAATAAGTCTTCTTGAGACCAACCTCCACTCCGAAGGTGACCTGCTGGCTACCAACGTCTGGGGCAACACCGGTCTAGAAGGCCAAGACTACACTGTCTGCCGCTGAGCCACTTGGCTTGTTAAGCTTTAATTTCAATTATGATCTTATGTTGCCTTAGTTACTTTTACATTTCAGCTGGATAACATCTGTTATGGATGTTGTAAGTTGTAACTCTGGTTTTGTTTCTAATGTAATCGAGGAATTGCCTCCCTAATCATCTCTATACTACTTTTTTGATAAAGGGCTATTACTTAAAGGTTTAAGCATTACACTCGCCTCTACATAACTAAGATGCACACAACCAAACCAAGTCCAAACTAAACAAGAAAGAATAAAGGTGAAATACAAGAAATTATTAGTTTGTATGACACCTAAACTATAGCAGGGCCAATTCTAAGATCATGCTACCATCCATGTTGGGTAAGAGTATCCCTCGCAGTGTGCTCCAAGTGTGTACACACCTCCGTAAATAGGTCTTGATTCTCCACACATTGTAGAGACGACCATAAATGTAGCGTACATGTACACATGTAGATAACCTGCATAAGTGAAGTACTTTTATTGTTAAAACCCTTATCATTTCTACATAGCCAAACCGACCAAATAATGGGAAGTGCTCCCAGCCTGAGAAAAATTCTAAACATGTGATCAATCCCATGTAACCAGTTGCCAAAAATGTTAGCAACATTATGTGGATGATACAAGCCAGAATCTAGTTGGATGACTATCCATATAGAACGAGCTAATTTACATTGAAAGAACAAATGTTTTATCATTTCGTCTTGATGACAAAAAACATATTGCGTACTTCCATGCCAATTCCTCTTAATAAGGTTATCTTTGATAAGAATGACTCCTCGACAAAGATACCACACAAAGATTTTATTCTATTTTATTATTATTATCAACTGTCACATCTGATTGGATCAAAGCACTATACAAATAATCTACCAAGAAATTACCACTTGTATTTAGATTCCAACGAAATTCATCAGCACCTTGTGATAAGTGCAGCATGGCGAGACGATTTATCAAAGTGTTCCACAATGAAAGTCGATGTCCTATTAAATCTCTTCTGAATGTCACATTCAGAAGATAGGAATCCAGAATCCAGGCAATAGTATCACCCTTGTGACGAACAATATTGAATAGGGCTGGATATTGTTCCTGAAGTGTGGCATTACCTAGCCACTAATCCTCCCAAAATCTAATTTCTGAGCCATCTTTAATAGAGAAGGATCCATAGTGGAAGAAATATTTCTTTGTATCCATGAGACCAACCCAAAAGTTTGAGTCCCCAGGCTTCCAATATACCTTGGACATTGCTTTTGAGCCTATAAATTTTCCCCTTAGGAGGGTTTGCCATACACCATCTTCCGTCAGCAACTTAAACAACAACTTACCGAGGAGGGTAGCATTCTTAACCTCATGGTCATGAATTCCCAACCATCCTTGGTCTTTGGGACGAGAAACCGCACTCTATTTAGCCAGTTGATATTTCTTTTTCTCGCTATCTCCTTGCCAAAAGAATCTTTATCGGAAATAATCCATCTATGTAAGACTCCTTTTAGGAAGTTGGAAGAAGGATATCATATATAGTACCATATTACTTACACTGAATTTATGAGAACCAATCTTCCGCCCAGAGATAGCAGTTTATCTTTCCATCTGCTTAACCCTTTTTGTACTCTCTCCTCAACGGGTTTCCATTCAGCATTTGTGAGTCTCCGTTAATGTATCAATATTGTTGGGGAACGTAGTATATCACAAAATTTCCTACGATCACGCGAGATCTATCTAGGAGAAGCATAGCAACCAGCGGGGAGAGTGTGGCCACGTACCCTCATAGATCGAAAGCGGAAGCGTTAAGTAACGCGGTTGATATAGTCGAACGTCTTCGCGATCCAACCGATCAAGTACCGAACGCACGTCACCTCCGCGATTTGCACACGTCCAGCTCAGTGACGTCCCTCGAACTTCTAGATCCAGCTGAGGTCGAGGGAGAGTTTCTTCAGCACGACGGTGTGTTGACGGTGATGATGAAGTTACCGATGCAGGGCTTCACCTAAACTCTACAATGATATGACCGAGGTGGAAATATGTGGAGGGGGGCACCGCACACGGCTAAACAATCAACTTGTGTGTCTATGAGGTGCCCCCTCCCCCCTATATAAAGGAGTGGAGGAGGGGGAGGGCCGGCCTCCTATGGCGCGCCCCACGGGGGGATTCCTACTCCTGCTAGGAGTAGGTTTCCCCCCTTTCCTAGTCCAACTAGGACGGGGAAGGAAGGGAAGAGGGAGAGGAAGGAAAGGGGGGCCAGCCCCCCTCCCCAATTGGGATTGGGCTTCGGGGACGCGCCCCACCACTTGGTCGCCTCCTCCTCTCTTCCACCTTGGCCCATAAGGCCAATTAACTCCCCGGGGGGGTTCCGGTAACCCCCCGGTACTCCGGTAAATGCCCGAACACATTCGAAAGCATTCCGGTGTCCAAACATAACCTTCCAATATATCAATCTTCATGTCTCAACCATTTCGAGACTCCTCGTCATGTCCGTGATCACATCTCGGACTCTGAACTACCTTCGTTACATCAAAACACATAAACTCATAATACCGATCGTCATTGAACGTTAAGCGTGCGGACCCTACGGGTTCGAGAACTATGCAGACATGACCGGGACTCACTTCTGGTCAATAACCAATAGCGGAACCTGGATGCTCATATTGGTTCCTACATATTCTACGAAGATCTTTACCGGTCAAACCGCATAACAACATGCGTTGTTCCCTTTGTCATCAGTATGTTACCTGCCCGAGATTCGATCGTCGGTATCATCATACCTAGTTGAATCTCGTTACCGGCAAGTCTCTTTACTCGTTCTGTAATGCATCATCCCGTAACTAACTCATTAGTCACATTGCTTGCAAGGCTTATAGAGATGTGCATTACCGAGAGGGCCCAGAGATACCTCTCCGACAATCGGAGTGACAAATCCTAATCTCGATCTATGCGAACTCACCTGTAGAGCATCTTTATAGTCACCCAGTTACGTTGTGACGTTTGATAGCACACTAAGTGTTCCTCCGGTATTCGGGAGTTGCATAATCTCATAGTCATAGGAACATGTATAAGTTATGAAGAAAGCAATAGCAATAAACTAAATGTTCATAGTGCTAAGCTAACGGATGGGTCAAGTCAATCACATCATTCTCTAATGATGTGATCCCATTCATCAAATGAAAACTCATGTCTATGGTTAGGAAACTTAACCATCTTTGATTAACGAGCTAGTCAAGTAGAGGCATACTAGTGACACTTTGTTTGTCTATGTATTCACACATGTACTAAGTTTTCGGTTAATACAATTCTAGCATGAATAATAAACATTTATCATGATATAAGGAAATATAAGTAACAACTTTATTATTGCCTCTAGGGCATATTTCCTTCAGTCTCCCACTTGCACTAGAATCAATAATCTAGATTACATTGTAATGATTCTAAAACCCATGGAGTCATGGTGTTGATCATGTTTTGCTCGTGAGAGAGGCTTTGTTAACGGGTCTGCAACATTCAGATCCGTATGTATCTTGCAAATCTCTATATCTCCCTCCTTGACTTGATCGCGGGTAGAATTGAAGTGTCTCTTGATGTGCTTGGTTCTCTTGTGAAATCTGGATTCCTTTGCCAAGGCAATTGCACCAGTATTATCACAAAAGATTTTCATTGGACCCGATGCACTATGTATGACACCTAGATCGGATATGAACTCCTTCATCCAGACTCCTTCATTTGCTGCTTCCGAAGCAGCTATGTACTCCGCTTCACAGGTAGATCCCGCCACGACGCTCTGCTTGGAACCGCACCAACTGACAGCTCCACCATTCAATAAAAATATGTATCCGGTTTGTGACTTAGAGTCATCTGGATCCGTGTCAAAGCTTGCATCGACGTAACCGTTTACGATGAGCTCTTTGTCACCTCCATAAATGAGAAACATATCCTTAGTCCTTTTTAGGTATTTTAGGATGTTCTTGACCGTTGTCCAGTGATCAACTCCAGGATTACTTTGGTACCTCCCTGCCAAACAAATAGTAAGTCACACATCAGGTCTGGTACACAACATTGCATACATGATAGAACCTATGGCTGAAGCATAGGGAATGACCTTCATTTTCTCTCTATCTTCTGCAGTGGTCGGGCATTGAGTCTGACTCAACTTCACACCTTGTAACACAGGCAAGAACCCTTTCTTTGCTTGATCCATTTTAAACTTCTTCAAAACTTTATCAAGGTATGTGCTTTGTGAAAGTCCAATTAAGCGTCCTTATCTATCTCTATAGATCTTCATGCCTAATATATAAGCTGCTTCACCGAGGTCTTTCATTGAAAAATTCTTATTCAAGTATCCTTTTATGCTATTTAGAAATTCAGTACCATTTCTGATCAACAATATGTCATCCACATATAATATCAGAAATGCTACAGAGCTCCCACTCACTTTCTTGTAAATACAGTCTTCTCTAAAAGTCTGTATAAAACCATATGCTTTGATCTCACTATCAAAGCGTATATTCCAACTCCGAGAGGCTTGCACCAGTCCATAAACGGACCGCTGGAGCTTGCACACTTTGTTAGCACCTTTTGGATCGACAAAACCTTCTGGTTGCATCATATACAACTCTTCCTTAAGATATCCATTAAGGAATGCAGTTTTGACATCCATTTACCAAATTTCATAATCATAAAATGCGGCAATTGCTAACATGATTCGGACGGACTTAAGCATCGCTACGGGTGAGAAGGTCTCATCATAGTCAACTCCTTGAACTTGTCGAAAACCTTTCGCAACAAGTCGAGCTTTGTAGACAGTAATATTACCGTCCGTATCAGTCTTCTTCTTGAAGATCCATTTATTCTCTATGGCTTGCCGATCATCGGGCAAGTCAACCAAAGTCCATACTTTGTTCTCATACATGGATCCTATCTCAGATTTCATGGCCTCAAGCCATTTTGCGGAATATGGGCTCATCGTCGCTTCCCCATAGTTCGTAGGTTCGTCATGGTCGAGTAACATGACCTCCAGAACAGGATTACCGTACCACTCTGGTGCGGATCTTATTCTGGTTGACCTACGAGGTTTGGTAGTAAATTGATCAGAAGTTTCATGATCATCATCATTAGCTTCCTCACTAATTGGTGTAGGAATCACTGGAAGTAATTTCTGTGATGAACTACTTTCCAATAAGGGAGTAGGTACAATTACCTCATCAAGTTCTACTTTCCTCCCACTCACTTCTTTCGAGAGAAACTCCTTCTCTAGAAAGGATCCATTCTTAGCAACGAATATCTTGCCTGCGGATCTGTGATAGAAGGTGTACCCAACAGTCTCCTTTGGGTATCCTATGAAGACTCATTTCTCCGATTTGGATTCGAGCTTATCAGGTTGAAGCTTTTTCACATAAGCATCACAGCCCCAAACTTTAAGAAACGACAACTTGGGTTTCTTGCCAAACCGTAGTTCATATGGTGTCATCTCAACGGATATAGATGGTGCCCTATTTAACGTGAATGCAGCCGTCTCTAAAGCATAACCCCAAAACGATAACGGTAAATCAGTAAGAGACATCATAGATTACACCATATCTAATAAAGTACGATTACGACATTCGGACACACCATTACGCTGTGGTGTTCCGAGTGGCGTGAGTTGCGAAACTATTCCGGATTGTTTCAAATGAAGACCAAACTCGTAACTCAAATATTCTCCTCCACGATCAGATCGTAGATACTTTATTTTCTTGTTATGATGATTTTCCACTTCACTCTGAAATTCTTTGAACTTTTCAAATGTTTCAGACTTATGTTTCATCAAGTAGATATAACCATATTTTCTCAAATCATCTGTGAAGGTCAGAAGATAACGATACCCGCCGCGAGCATCAACACTCATCGGACCGCATACATCAGTATGTATTATTTCCAACAAGTCTGTTGCTCGCTCCATTGTTCCGGAGAACGGAGTCTTAGTCATCTTGCCCATGAGGCATGGTTCGCAAGCATCAAGTGATTCCAAAAGCCCATCAGCATGGAGTTTCTTCATGCGCTTTACACCAATATGACCTAAACGGCAGTGCCACAAATAAGTTGCACTATCATTATTAAACTTATATCTTTTGGCTTCAATACAATGAATATGTGTATCACTACTATCAAGATTTAGTAAAACTAGACCACTCATCAAGGGTGCATGACCATAAAAGATATTACTCATATAAATAGAACAACCATTATTCTCTGATTTAAATGAATAATCGTCTCACATCAAACAAGATCCAGATATAGTGTGCATGCTTAACGCTGGCACCAAATAACAATTATTTAGGTCTAAAACTAATCCCAAAGGTAGATGTAGAGGTAGCGTGACGACGGCAATCACATCGACTTTGGAACAATTTCCCACGTGCATCGTCACCTCGTCCTTAGCCAATCTTCGCTTAATCCGTAGCCCCTATTTCGAGTTGCAAATATTAGCAACAGAATCAGTATCAAATACCCAGGCGCTACTGCGAGCATTAGTAAGGTACACATCAATAACATGTATATCAAATATACATTTCGCTTTGCCATCCTTCTTCTCCGCCAAATACTCTGGGCAGTTTCGCTTCGAGTGACCAGTCCCTTTGTAGTAGAAGCACTCAGTCTCAGGCTTAGGTCCAGACTTGGGCTTCTTCACTTGAGCGGCAACTTGTTTGCCGTTCTTCTTGAAGTTCCCTTTCTTCCCTTTACCCTTTTTCTTGAAAATAGTGGTCTTGTTGACCATCAACACTTAATGCTCCTTCTTGATTTCTACCTCCGCAGCCTTTCGCATTGCGAAGAGCTCGGGAATCGTCTTATCCATCCCTTGCATATTATAGTTCATCATGAAGCTCTTGTAGCTTGGCGACAATGATTGAAGAACTCCGTCAATGACACTATCAACTGGAAGATTAACTCCCACCTGAGTCGGGTGCTTGTGGTACCCACACATTCTGAGTATATGCTCACTGACAGAACTATTCTCCTCCATTTTGCAGCTGTAGAACTTATTGGAGACTTCATCTCTCTCAATCCGGGCATTTGGTTGAAATATTAACTTCAACTCCTGGAACATCTCATATGCTCCATGACATTCAAAACGTTGTTGAAGTCCCGATTCTAAGCCGTAAAGCATGGCACACTGAACTATCGAGTAGTCATTAGCTTTGCTCTGCCAGACGTTCATAACATCTGGCGTTGCTCCTGCAGCGGGTTTGGCACCTAGCGGTGCTTCCAGGATGTAATTCTTCTGTTCAGCAATGAGGATAACCCTCAAGTTACGGACCCAGTCCGTGTACTTGCCACCATCATATTTCAACTTAGCTTTATCTAGGAACGCATTAAAATTCAACGGAACAACAGCACGGGCCATTTATCTACAACAACATAGACATGCAAAATACTATCAGGTACTAAGTTCATGATAAATTAAAGTTCAATTAATCATATTACTTAAGAACTCCCACTTAGATAGACATCCCTCTAATCATCTAAGTGATCACGTGATCCAAATCAACTAAACCATGTCTGATCATCACGTGAGATGGAGTAGTTTTCAATGGTGAACATCACTATGTTGATCATATCTACTATACGATTCACGCTCGACCTTTCGGTCTCAGTGTTCCGAAGCCATATCTGCATATTCTAGGCTCGTCAAGTTTAACCCGAGTATTCTGCGTGTGCAAAACTGGCTTGCACCCGTTGTATTTGAACGTAGAGCTTATCACACCCGATCATCCCGTGGTGTCTCGGCACGACGAACTGTAGCAACGGTGCATACTCAGGGAGAACACTTATACCATGAAATTTAGTGAGAGATCATCTTATAATGCTGCCGTCGTACTAAGCAAAATAAGATGCATAAAGGATAAACATCACATGCAATCAATATAAGTGATATGATATGGCCATTATCATCTTGTGCCTTTGATCTCCATCTCCAAAGCACTGTCATGATCATCATCGTCACCGGCTTGACACCTTGATCTCCATCGAAGCATCGTTGTCGTCTCGCCAACTATTGCTTCTACGACTATCGCTACCGCTTAGTGATAAAGTAAAGCAATTACATGGTGATTGCATTTCATACAATAAAGCGACAACCATATGGCTCCTGCCAGTTGCCGATAACTGTGTTACAAAACATGATCATCTCATACAACAATTTATATAATCACGTCTTGACCATATCACATCACAACATGCCCTGCAAAAACAAGTTAGACGTCCTCTACTTTGTTGTTGCAAGTTTTACGTGGTTGCTACGGGCTTAGCAAGAACCGTTCTTACCTACGCATCAAAACCACAATGATTTTTCGTCAAGTTTGCTGTTTTAACCTTCAACAAGGACCGGGCGTAGTCACACTCGATTCAACTAAAGTTGGAGAAACAGACACCCACTAGCCACCTGTGTGCGAAGCACGTCGGTAGAACCAATCTCGCGTAAGCGTACGCGTAATGTCGGTCTGAGCCGCTTCATCCAACAATACCGCCGAATCAAAGTATGACATGCTGGTAAGCAGTATGACTATTATCGTCCACAACTCTTTGTATTCTACTCGTGCATATAACATCTACGCATAGACCAGGCTCTGATACCACTATTGGGGAACATAGTATTTCAAAAAAATTCCTACGATCACGCAAGATCTATCTAGGAGAAGAATAGCAATGAGTGGGGAGAGTGTGTCCATGTACCCTCGTAGACCGAAAGCGGAAGCATTAAGTAACGCGGTTGATGTAGTCTATCGTCTTCGCGATCCAACCGATCAAGTACCGAACACAATGCACCTCCGCGATCTGCACACGTTCAGCTCGGTGATGTCCCTCGAACTTCTAGATCCAGGTGAGGTCGAGGGAGAGTTTCGTCAGCACGACGGCATGTTGACGGTGATGATGAAGTTACCAACGCAGGGCTTCGCCTAAGCTCTACAACGATATGACCGAGGTGGAAATATGTGGAGGGGGCACCGCACACGGCTAAACAATCAACTTGTGTGTCTATGAGGTGCCCCCTCCCCCGTATATAAAGGAGTGGAGGAGGGGAGGGCCGCCTCCTATGGCGCGCCCCAAGGAGGGGTTCCTACTCCTACTAGGAGTAGGTTCCCCCCTTCCTAGTCCAACTAGGAGGGGGAAGGAAGGGAAGAGGGAGAGGAAGGAAAGGGGGGCCGGCCCCCCTCCCCAATTTGGATTGGGCTTGGGGGGCGCGCCCCACCACTTGACCGCCTCCTCCTCTCTTCCACCTTGGCCCATAAGGCCCATTAACTCCCGGGGGGGTTCCCGCAACCCCCCCGATACTCTGGTTAAATGCCCGAACTCATCCGAGACCATTCCGGTGTCCAAACATAACCTTCCAATATATCAATCTTCATGTCTCGACCATTTCGAGACTCCTCATCATGTCCGTGGTCACATCCGGGACTCCGAACTACCTCCGGTACATCAAAACACATATACTCATAATACTGATCGTCATCGAACATTAAGCGTGCGGACCCTACGGGTTCGAGAACTATGTAGACATGACCGGGACTCACTTCCGGTCAATAACCAATAGCGGAACCTGGATGCTCATATTGGTTCCAACATATCCTACGAAGATCTTTATCGGTCAAACCGCATAACAACATACGTTGTTCCCTTTGTCATCTGTATGTTACTTGCCCAAGATTCGATCGTCGGTATCATCATACCTAGTTGAATCTCGTTACCGGCAAGTCTCTTTACTCGTTCTGTAATGCATCATCCCGTAACTAACTCATTAGTCACATTGCTTGCAAGGCTTATAGTGATGTGCATTACCGAGAGGGCCCAGAGATACCTCTCCGACAATCGGAGTGACAAATCCTAATCTCGATCTATGCCAACTCAACAAACACCATCGGAGACACCTGTAGATCATCTTTATTGTCACCCAGTTACGTTGTGACGTTTGATAGCACACTAAGTGTTCCTCCGGTATTCGGGAGTTGCATAATCTCATAGTCATAGGAACATGTATATCTTATGAAGAAAGCAATAGCAATAAACTAAACGATCATAGTGCTAAGCTAACGGATGGGTCAAGTCAATCACATCATTCTCTAATGATGTGATCCCATTCATCAAATGACAACTCATGTCTATGGTTAGGAAACTTAACCATCTTTGATTAACGAGACTTTGTTTGTCTATGTATTCACACATGTACTAAGTTTCCGGTTAATACAATTCTAGCATGAATAATAAATATTTATCATGATATAAGGAAATATAAATAACAACTTTATTATTGCCTCTAGGGCATATTTCCTTCAGATATCCCCAAATAGCTAACTAGAAACTAGCCTTGCCCGTAGCCAAACAATTCAACGTACAGATGGGCCTCATCTTGACCCTCGATAGAACAAAACAATCCGCTTTTATGGAAGTTTATCTTAAGACCCGAAAGATGCTCGAATGCTCACAAATTAATTTCAAATTTCTTGCATTTTCTATTCATGGTCCATAAATAGGATCGTATCATCGGCATATTGAAGGATATAAAGTCCACCGTCAACTAGATGATTAACTACCCCGTCAATTGAGACCATCAACCTTTAAACGCTCGATCATGACAGCTAACATATCAGCCACTATATTAAATAGCATGGGCTATAATGAGTCACCTTGTCACAATACTTTCTTCGTTTCGATATCGCGGCCAACATCATCATTGACTTTAATGGCAACATTACCTCCAGACATGAAGCTATGGATCAGAGCACGACACTCTGTAGAAAAACCTTTCATTCTGAGGGTTTGTTGGAGAAAAGATCACTTTACTTTGTCATAAGCTTTTTCAAAATCAATTTTAAGGACTACCCCATTCAACTTTTTCTGATGTAGTTCGTCTGATGTAGTTCTACATTGCATAAATGTATTCTGGGTCGGACGAACTACAAGGTCAGCCAACGAGTTAAGCCTAATCACCGCAACTTTCGTGAAAATTTTAAAACTAACACTAAGGAGGCATATATGTCTATGTTGTTGAATCCTTTCAGCCTCATTAAGCAGACCAATTCTATTTGTCCAGCATGGAGGTAGCCAAATAGTTCTAGATGGCCTGGTTTGATAACCTCCCAGAAGTTCTGATAAAACTCAGCGGGAAACCCATCAGGACCGGTGCTTTGTTGTGTTCCATTAGGAAAACCACCTTCTTTACTTCCTCCTCAGAGTAAGGAGCTGTTGGAAGGTTATTTTCCTCAACAGAAATCCGGGACATATCATTTATTCGGGACTCATCCATCGAGAAATTGCCTTCTTCTGGGGCTTCGAACTTATTTTTATAATAATTAGTAATGTATGTTTTGAGTTGCTCATGCTCACAATCGTGCCCTCCTCCTGTACAAGAGAATAAATAAGTTCCTTCCGGTGTCTAGCGTTGACTACACCATGGAAGTAACTTCTATTCGAATTCCCTTTCAGAATAAACTGAGAGTTTGAATGTTGGTGCCATTTGAGCTCCTCTTCTCTCAAAAGTCTAGCTATTTGTGCATTCAATTGATTCTTGATCTCAATTTCTTGCACAGATAACGGACGAACCTCAGCCAAAGCTTCTAAATCATCGATAATAGATGAGAGACGAATCTTCTCTTTTTTAAGAATACCCGCAGTATGCCTAGCCCATCCACTAAGGAATTTACATATTGCACATATTTTATTATTCCTTTTGTGTATTGGAATACGCCCAGCACAGGTGAAGTACTACTTTAAAAAGGAATATCATCGAAAAGGGGGCAAGTTGTTCAGATGGCGCTCCTTCCCCCTCCCCTTCCCCTCTCCCCCTCCCCGACCCGGGAGCCTCTGGCCCCTCTTGGTTCCACTCCGGCGGATCCTCTCCCCATGTCGCCTCCCCCTCCTCTCTTCTCCCTGATGGCGCGGTGGCCTTGGTTCGGCGGTTGGATGCCTCGTTGTCACTGATTGGATCTGGTTTCTGGGCTCTTGCCGACGATGAGGACTCCTCCACTGATGCTGAAGCTGATCCCTCTCGTGGTTCTCCGCTCCTGGTGCTGGCTTCCAGGGCGCTGGCCCGTCTCTGGAAATTTGCCCCTGGGGGAAGCGGCAGACCGGTCCCGTCGCCGGAGTTCGCCTCTGGGTGGCAGCTTGTTGGTCGCCGGCGGCGCAGATCTAGTAAGTTCTCGGTCCCTTCTCCGGCATGTGGTGTCCTTGGTGCATCGCCTTCAGGGGATGCGTCGATCGTCGATGTGTTGTGTTCTCTTGGCTCTAGAGGATCTGCGTCTCGCCTGCATTCCCTGGGCGTGCTGCCGGCGCCGGCGTTGCCTAGCTCGTCGGGGGCTAGGGCTGCGGTGGGCAGGCAAACCCTAGATCGGGTTCGGGCAGCGGTGGCTGGTGGGCCCCAAGGCTCGATGGGCCTGTTGCTTTCTGGGCTGGTTTCCTGTTTCCCCCCTCCCCTTCGTGGGCCCTGGGCAGTTGGTTGTGGCCACTGCCCCCACCCTCCTCTCCTCGGCCCATTCGTCTGGCCCTGCCCATGTGGGCTCGGCTAGCTCGGGATATTTATGGGTGAGGATAGGATCCCTTCCCCCTTTCTAGGGTTTCCGGCTTCCGCTGCGGATATTCACAAGTATTGTGCCCCCATCCGCCGCTTTCTCAGATCCACTCCTCCTCATCCCCTCCTCCTCTCCTTCGCGGAGGTCCTCGCCATGGACAAGTCCAGGGCCTCGTCGAGTGAAGCCATGTCGGGTAGCAAGCACCGGCGCGAGGATTCGCCTGGCCCGGGGCGGATCTGGCGTATGATGCTGCTCTCCGCTCCAAGATAGAGGCCGAGTGGTCGATGCGTGAGCAGGTGGCCCGCGATCGTGTGGCTTGGGCGGCGGGGCCGGAGTGGCTCCAGCGCGACGAGAAGGCGCGGGCGGCGACCGGATCTGGCGGGCTGGCATCTAGATCTGGTGCTGCGGGCTCGTCTGTGGTGGATCCATGGGAGATGGCAGCTTCGGGCGGGCCTGGTGGTTCCTCCTCTTCGGGGCCGCGCCCAGCTCCGGTGCAGGGTCCGGTGGCTCCGTCACGGCAGTCTCAGCCTCCTCCCCGTCCCTCTGGTGCTGGGGCTGGGTCCTCCCGTCCTCCTCTGCGCTTCTTCTTGGGCTCACCTTCCATGCAGTTCAAGCCACGCCGTTCTCCGGCCTCTGACCCTGGATCTGCCTCGTCGGGGCTGGGAGACAGCATCCTGCCTCCCGCTCCTCCGCCTCCTCCTCGCCAGAATGCTAATCCCCCAAATCCTCCCTCCTCTCCCACCTTCTTTGCATGCCATCAACCGAGACACTTTCAGTCCAGATGCCTCAATCCCCTGTTCTCTCTGATCTGTAGATCTAATGGTCATTTGATTGTGGATTGCCAGAACCGCAGCAAACCTCCCACCTTTGTTCATTTTGGAGCGGGCCTCCCTGGCTTCTCATTCATTGCGTTGGATAGTGATTTACCTCTGGTTGTGGCGGCCCTGTCCCTCTCGAATGCTGCTATTGTCTCGATCCAGGACCAGAAGATCTCCCCGCAGACCCTGCTGGAAGGCTTGCGGATCTAGGATGAGGGGGGCTGGGATTGGCAAGTTCACGAGCTCTCTGATTATGAGTTTGTTGTTGTATTTCCCTCCAAGGACTGTTTGAGAATGATCTCTTCGTGCACGAGTTTCACCCTCCCTTACAATTAGTTGGTGGTGTCAGTGAAGGCGGCGACATGTGGCGCCAAGGCGGTGGGACCGCTTTCTCAAATCTGGGTGTTGGTGGATGATGTTACAGCTGGGTTGCGTTTGATCCCGTTTATGATGGCGTTTGGTGTCTTGATTGGCAAGCCTGTTGAGGTTGATCCAGAGTCCCTAGAGAAGATTGGCCCGGTGCCTATCAAGATCTGGTGTGTGGATCCTATCTGTGTTCGTGGCGCACTTGATGTATTTCCCTCCTCTGATGGTGTTCGGCTGTGGGTTTGAGCCGAGGGTGCTGAGGTGTTCCAGGCCCCTCCTCCTCCATCTCCTCCCAGTTCTGCTAATCCTGATAATGACAAGCATGGTGATGGTTCGATGTGTGCGCAAAACCCTAGCGGTGGCACTGATCCTCACTTCACTCAGTCCGAATGGGACGGCCTGGATCTCGATGAACGTGAGCTATTCAAATCCAATGCTCCGGTGGGTGCGACTCAGAAGGATGAGATGGATGCTCCTGCCAAGGGCGGGGTGACCCAGGAGGCTGAAGGCCAGAGAAAGAATGCTACCATGAGCACTCCTATCTCGGGGTCTGTTCCAATCTGCCAGCTCATCCTCTGTCTCCTACTTTTTCTGGTATTGAAGACTTGCCTCCATCTCCCCCGCGTTCTACCAAACCCAGCTAGACCACGAAGAAGAAGAAGACCTCTGTCAGAAAGTTCTTGGCCAAGAGTAGGGCTTCCTCGGGCTCAAAGCAATCGATGACGGGCATCTGTCATCGCCTGGATATGGATCTGGGAGCTGTGTCTGCCTCCGGCCCCGCCTCGGCTTCTCCTGCGGCGCGCTCTCCTCTGCTCCGATCGCCTGCGTCTACGGCCTGCAAGGAGTGGCGCGTTCGGGACTCCGGTGATCCCGTGGCTCTGCGGGTGGAGCGATGTGCTGCTGCCAAGGATCTCCCCCCAGGTACGGCGCCTCCTGCGTCCCCCCTTCCTCCCCTATTCGTCTTGTTTTTCCTTCTCTTTCAGATGATCATCTTTTGCATATCCTATCGGATGTGGGTGTTTCTTTTGATCCCGGTGCTGGTTCTCCCTCGCTTATTCTCTCCACCATTAGGGCTAATGAGTTGGCTCAAGCGGCCATTGCCAAGGCCAAAGAGCCCGCGGTGGCTGCAGCCACTAGGGTTGTTCCTGGGCAGGCAAATGAGGGGGGTGTGGACGATGGTTGTGGCCAGTCTCACCCCCTCCAGCTAAAAGGGGTCCGAGCAAGCGTTCTAAATTCTGCGTGGCCCCTTGCAGGTCTAGCCTTGGCATCAAAAATCTCTCTTTCAAATGAAAGCTCTCTTTTGGAATATTAGAGGTTTTGGCGCTAGGGGGCATCCAGATCAAATTAGGGATGTTATCCGAGGCGAAAACATTGACATACTAGGGCTAGTGGAAATGTTTAAAGAATGTTTTCCCCCAATGAACTCTCTACGATTGCGGGCATGGATAGATTCGGTTGGCATTCTCTTCCTTCTTCTGGTCATTCGGGGGGCATCCTTATTGGTTGTAAACGGGACATATTTGATTTTGTTACCTTTGACCATGGCATTTTTTGGGCAAGTATTGTGGTACACCATGGGAGCCTTAACACCTTGTGGGAATTTATGGTGGTCTATGGCCCTGCAGATCATTCGCTTACTTCTCTGTTCCTTGACGAATTATCTACTAAAATTGAGTCATGCATGATTCCTATTGTAATTGGAGGAGACTTTAACCTCCTACGTACTCCTTCTGATAAGAATAATCATAACTTTTCCTGGCCGCTTGCTAATGCGTTTAATGATTTCATCAGTGCGTGTGCCATTCGCGAGCTTCCTCGGGTAGGGGCCCGTTTCACCTGGTCTAATCATCAGATTAATTCGGTCCGGTCGATGCTGAACCGGGATTTTATCTGTCCTGGCTGGGATTCCTTATTTCCTCGTGCTTATCTGAAAGCTAAACCCGCGGTGGGCTCTAACCATGTGCCCCTCATCCTCGATTCTGGCCTCAACCAGCCTATGGCTTCCTCGCGCTTTCAATTCGATGCCTCTTGGCTTCTAGTGGAGGGATTCATACCCATGTTGGCCTCCAAGATCTCACATCTCCTCTCCCCCTCCCCCCGTTCCTTTGGTCCCATGGACGACTGGCACAAATGTTCTTATGAGCTTTAGAAGTTTCTTAGGGGTTCGTCTCGCAATAGGGCTGCGAAGATTCGCAGGGCGAAAAATTCTTTAGAAAATCAAATCTCGGGCCTGGACCTAACTACTGGTTCGATTGGCCTCTCTGAGCACGACTGGTCTATCAGATATAACCTAGAAGCCGTGCTGATGCAGTTGCATCAGCAGGCAGAAATTTATTGGCGTCAGCGTGGTACTCTTAATTGGACCCTTAAAAGTGATTCTCCTACGGCCTACTTCTTTGCCATTGCAAATGGTAGAAGAAGAAGGTGTTCCATTGATAGCCTCATCATTAATGGTGTTAGATCCTCGGATCAATCTCAAATTATCGCCCATGTCGTGGACTTCTTTTCCTCTCTTCTGGGGGCTAAACAGGAGAGTGGCCTATCTATCTCCCCCTCTTTGTGGGATAATGATAATAGGATCTCGAACGATGAGAATGAAGCGTTAATGATTCCTTTGTCTGATAAGGAGATCTGGGAGGTCATAAATTCTGCTAACCCGAATGCTGCCTCTGGTCCTGATGGGTTCTCTATCCCCTTTCTTTAAGAAGTTCTGGCCACAGTTACGTCGGTTGGTGTGTCAAATTATTCAAGGTTTCTGCCTGGGCACGGTGGACATCTCGCGCTTGAACTACACTTCCATTACTCTTATCCCTAAATTAAAAGGAGCTGAGCTCATCTCCCAGTATAGACCTATTGCCCTTATTAACAATTTTGCTAAATTTCCGGCTAAGGGCTTTGCTACTCGTCTCACCCCTATTGCTCATAGAACTATTAGCCCTTTCCAATCTGCATTCATGAAAGGTCGATTTATCCTTGATGGGATCCTTTATCTCCATGAGATCGTGTATGATATTAAGATTTGTAGATCTAAAGTAGTGATTCTAAAGTTAGACTTTTAGAAAGCTTGCGACTCGGTTAGCTGGCCTTTTTTTGAAAAAGGTGCTTCTGGCAAAAGGTTTTGATGGGGCTTATGTTCATAGGATCATGCAGCTAGTCTCGGGGGGCCATACTGCGGTCTCTGTTAATGGTCAGGTCAATAATTAATTTGCCAATGGTAGGGGCCTTCGGCAAGGTGACCCCGCTTCACCTATTCTATTCAACTTTGGTGCGGATGCTTTATCTCGTATTCTGTCTAGAGCGGCTTCTCATGGCCACATTTCTCCTGTCATCTCACACCTCGGCCCGGAAGGGGTCATCCACCTTCAATACGCGGATGATACTATCATTATGGTTGACCTAAACGACTCTTGTATTGCTCACCTCAAGTTCATTCTTCTTTGTTTCGAAGCCTTGTCGGGACTCAAAATTAATTTCTCTAAAAGTGAGGTCATTGTTACTGGTGTGGATGACACCGAGGCTTTAAGGGTGGCCCACCTCCTCAACTGCAAGCTGGGATCCTTCCCCTTCAAATATTTGGGCCTCCCTATTTCCCCTGATATGCTCTATGCGAAAGAATTTACGCCTGCTGTAGCTAAAGTGGGCAACAGGGTCCTTCCTTGTTGAGGCAGATATATACTAATGCCGGGAAAGTAGCGCTGACCAACGCCTACTTGTCTTCCTTACCAATGTTTCTCATGGGTTTCTATCTCCTTTCGGCTGGCACGTATGCAGGCTTCAACAAACATAGAGGGTCTTTCTACTGGAACGCTGCAGATAATAAGCGAAAATACAGATTTGTTAGGTGGAAACTTATGTGTAGACCCAAAAACCTTGGGGGGTCGAGTATTATTAATACTGCCATTATGAATAAGTGTCTTTTGATTAAATAGTGGTGGAAAATTATGACAACAGGTGTGGGATGATTATGGTTCTCCATCCTAAAAGCTAAGTACTTCCCTCTCTCTAGTCCTCTGTCTGCCTCTGCTCACGGAGGCTCTCAATTATGGAGGGACTTGGTTAAAGTTAGACATCTGTTTTTGGCTCATGTTAAGTTTGTGGTCGGGGATGGCTCTTCTGTCCGCTTTTGGCTTGACTGGTGGTGGGGCGACTCAACTCTCTCTGTGAGTTTCCCCACTCTGTTCTCGTACTGCCCTAATCCGGGTATCTCTATCGCCGAGCTCTTGGCTAATAATTGGGACCTGGCCTTCCGGCGCTCCCTTTCTCCTGCAGAGTTTGAAGATTGGCAAAGACTCTCTGCTCTCTTCCCTACGCTCTCGGAGAACGTGGCCTCGGTAGTCTGGCCCCACACCTCGTCTGGTCGCTTTTCGGTTAAGTCTTTGTATTCTAAGCTCGTTGGTGGTACTCCCACCAGCCGTTTTTCTCATGTTTGGCGGGCCCGCATCCCCCCGAAAATCAAGATATTCCTCTGGCAATCTTTTAGAGGGTGTTTGCCCACAGCGGACCAAATTCGTAAGAGGAACGACCCTGGTCCGGAGTTTTGCGCCCTTTGTGGTGCTCTGGAGAACACGAATCATATATTTTTTTCACTATGTTTTGGCCAAGCTGGTTTGGAGTTGTGTAACATCATGGCTACAGGTCACATGGGACCCTTCGTCTTTCTCTGAGCTCCGGGTCCTTGCTCAATCTTTAACTGGCGTTACTAAAAGGGTTTTCTGGGTAGGACTTGGAGCGATTTGCTGGGCCCTATGGACGACTAGAAACAAGTTTACCATTGAGCATGTGTTTCGTGCTAAGCCTGCTGTCTGTTTATTTAAATCTTGTATACTCTTGCAGCAGTGAAGATCATTGACTAAGACGGAGGACCGTGATGCTTTTGATCTGATGATTTCTAAAGTGCGGGCCTCGGCTTCTTCCCTATCCAGACAGGAACATGTTGCTTAGCTGTTTTCTGCATTGATTCGACTAGTTGTTGGCTAGGTCGTCTTTAAAACTTTCCGGCCTGCGTGTCGTGTACTGGCCTGGGAGCCATGTACCTTTAACTTCGGGTGAGCCCTCGTCTGGGGCGTATTGTAGTTTATCTGTTTGGTTGGATGTTGTTGTTGGAATTCTGCCTGGTGGCTTTATCTATAAAGTCGGCGCATGCCTTTTCTAAAAAAAAAAGGAATATCGTTTATTTTCCTGCCAGTGGAGTACTTCATCCAAGCTTCCATTCTTTTACTAAGCACAATTCCTTGAAATCCGTCTTAAGTGCCCCACCTTTTTTTGATTTACCGAATAAACTTATGTTTTCTTTTGTTCAAATTTTAAGTATGGCAACCCGAACATTTTTCATGGCAATTTTAGTTCACATGAGGTTGGCAAATATGATAATTTTCTAACAAAAAAACAAATTGGAACAAAGTTACCATGTTTTAACAACTAAAGCTGCCACCTCGTGTCAAGTAAAGTTGCCATGAAAAAACGTTCGAGATGACATGCTTAAAATCCGAGCGTTTGCGATCTATCGGGGTTGTTATATATATGGACCGATAACTCACGGCCTAAAATAATAAACTATTAATACTCCGGTGCAACGCATGCGTAATTACCTAGTCTAAGAAAATGGAGCCACCTTTTGCAGCATCCTTGCCACGTCCCATCTTAACTAAGCTGTATTTTTAACACCGCCAAATTATGCTGTACGCAAGGTAAGCTAGCATCACCACGTGGCCAATATTACATGCCCCGGAATTAAAGATAGATTGATCTTGTCCCACTCACCTAGCTACCGTGTGTCGATCTCAGCCGGCCCGGTCTCCACTCTCCAGCTCACCCTCGCCACCGATCCCCGTCTCACTGTCACACATGGCAGCACTGCCCAATCCCAGCCATCCATTACACTCACTAGTTACTATAACCGCCCCCGATAGCTCTGCACGACTACTAAAACAGTATCAGAGGCACGTAAGTCCTACCCGGCCAAAAATTTCCGTTCTTTCCGTTTCTTTTCGGGAATGACGCGTCCAAACCCGCCGTTCACGCGTCGATGTGATGCGATCATGGGTGCAAGTGGCATTCGCTTGCGTGGGTAGGCGAATCATCTAGGGTGGCCGAGTCAGTAAGTCACTACCTGCTCGTAACGACATGTCGACATGTCGAGTCAGGGACGCGAGGTCTCCGTAAATAATCCGTTGGTGTCGCTCTCGATCTACAAAGCGTAAGGGATATTTTCACAAAAGGGAAAAAGAAAAAGAAAAGGTTGTAGTGATATACTTCGGGGCCCCGACGACTTGGCCGGTGAGGTCAATGGGGGGATGATTATCTTGCTAATAGCCGTTCAATCAAGGTTGGTTTCCCCGCCAAAAATAATAATAATTAGGGTCGGTTTGTGCGTGTATATAAAGTCACTACTGTGTTATCACACAGGGTACAAGCCTCCTGCATAACAGCATACGTTAGCTTAGCAACTTGCCAAGGGCTGGTAGAGCTGGTTCTTGCTTAATACGTTCTACTTTGCTCACCGGAGGACTACCGACGGGGAAGATGAGGGTAAGATCTTAGTACCATGCTTCTGCTTAATTTCTACTATTAGCAAAATACCATCTTTTATTTGTTCATGATTTATGATGAATTAGTCCTTCGTTACAAGAAAAAAAAAAGTGCTACTAGTTACATATGTTTCTTTCTGCCGTCAGTTATTAGAACTAGTTTCATGGATTGAATCCATTGCAGACCGAGATGGTCATCAGGATCCAGATCGGCTCTGAGAAGGGCCATTCCAAAGCTATCAAGGTGGCTGCTGCGGTCACCGGTAAATTCCTTGCTCGACCCCCTCCCTTACCTTCGCCTCCGTGTCCTCAAGGCTTATCACTAACTGGCATGTTGCATATGGTTGTTTAATTAGCTTAAATCTGGTCACTGCTCATGATGCATGGATGCACGTTGACTTAATTTTGCGTGAACTGGGCAGGGGTGGAGTCTGTCACGATCGCCGGCGAGGACAAGAACCTGCTGCTGGTGATCGGCGCCGGGGTCGACTCCAACCGCCTCACCGAGAAGCTGCGCCGGAAGGTGGGCCACGCGGAGGTGGTGGAGCTGCGCACCGTCGACGACGACGACTTCGCCGGCGAGTACCACCCGTACCGCTACCACCCGAGCCCGAGCCCGTACAAGCACGTCACCGCGCGCGACATGTACTACACGGGGAGCTACCCGCCGCAGCAGCACGCCGGGGGCGGTCGGGACCACTACCGCAACGCCGGCTCGTACCCTCCGACGACGGGCGGGCGAGACTACTACAGCTACGGCGGCGGCGGTGGCGGTGGCGGCTACCCCGCGCAGTACCAGCAGCAGGGTTACTACTACCCGCAGCAGTCGGCGGCGAACATGCACACGGTGGTGCACCACGGGTACTCGGATGACCCCAACAGCTGCTCCATCATGTAGCGGCAGCAATGACCAGTGGACGTCTGAGCGTTTAGCGGGTCGGTTTGAGAATCGATGGATGGTGTGTGCGCCAGTTACTTTCCGATTCCATGTAATTAGTGTACAGAGTGTGCGTTTCTTCTTCTTTTTTCCTTTCTTTTTTCCCGATGAAGCTGTGTTCGTTTCATGGTTGTGTTGTGTGAATATGTATGTAGCTCCAGGCATTACATCTACGCACGGTGTGGAATGTAAGCTAAGTTCTACTCTCTTATTAAAACAGGGGAAAGCAGAATCCGACAGTACAATTGCAAATGCTCACATAGACATGGATATACTCACCCCTATAAACACCCATGTGCATATCCCTGTAAACATTTCTGGGATATTGAGTCGGCACAACATCTCAAGATTGACGAAGTCATCGCAAGCACCAAAGTTTCCTACCTCTCTGCCTCCACCTAGCTTGTGGTTCGCTGTTCTCCTACTCCACCCACCTTTTTGCCCGCCTATCTTTTGATCGACACCACGAAACCACCAATTCAAGTTCCTTACACGAGTACATGAATGCCTAGTAGTGTCACGCCAAAAACATCATTGGTGGCTGCCCCCACGCCATTAATATAGCCCTATTGATAAATGTTATTAGTGACGTGATGCCTCCATGCCACCAGTAACATAAATACTGCTCCTTCCTTTCTAGAATATAAGGCGTGATTGATTTTGCACGGTTTTTGATGCACGACTTTGACCACTAATATATATCAAAGTACACGGAATGAACATGTATAAATGGCATCTTCATATATGTCTTGCAAAACGATTTTATTTCGTGTGTCTGTATACTCATTTATAGACATACATTTATAAAAATCATAGTCAAAATTGTGTAACGAAGACCAGAAAAGTCAACCGGCGCTTTATATTTTGGGAAGGAGGGAGTAGTTGCGGGCCAGGTATGGCACACCGCTAATAGGACAAATGTTTCCTACAAGCAGTGGTAGTTACCACCACTTACGTTTTGTATGTTGTATGTAGTATCTATCAAAACCGAGAGTATGTACGTGTAGTATGTAGTATATAACAATGATTAGGTAGTATATATACTAATTTTTAGGTAGTATGTACCATGTTTTGAGTATGCTCTTTTTTACGTACAAATATGTACGTATTTCACAATATAACAAAAACTATGAGCTCATATGCAATTTTTTCATCTAACTTGCTTTGAAAAATCTTAGATATAGTCTATGAACATATTTAAAATAATAAAATAGTATATACAGTACTACATGGTAGTATATGAGATATGTGGGGTAACTACTACCAGGTGGTAGGATGGATTTTCCCTATATATATATATATATATATATATATATATATATATATATATATATATATATATATATACACATATAGATATATATATTAGGACCTTCCAGAACATGTCCGGGAACAATTAGAACATTCTCGACACCACCGAAAATCTTTCGATGCCCATTCTCTCTTTCTTATTCATTTCTTAGCTTTCTAACAAACCACGTTAAGTGTGTGACCCTATAGGATTAGTAAATTATAGGCATAACTAGAACTCCTTCTACTCAATGATCAATAGCGGAGCCGTGTATATCCACATCGACCCCTATACCCGCACGAATAATTATCGGTGAACCTATAGTTACCATGTGCTATTCTTTTTGCGTCACGGTACTTTTACAAAACCTGAGGTGAGATATAGCAGCAACCCTGTGAATCAAGACATGATCACTACGCCCGTTTCTTCGTTACTGGTTTTGTTCTCTTTTCTAGTTCCCATGTAACGGCATCCCCGTGAGCAAGTCACGTTGTGTTCGTCTAGATGATGATGGATACTGTCACATCGAGAGGGCCCTAAGAATATCTCTCCATTATTGGAGAAGAAATCCTAGTTCATCATACTTTTCTGTTGAACCTATTGAAGGAAATATGCCCTAGAGGCAATAATAAAGTATTATTTATTTCCTTATATCATGATAAATGTTTATTATTCATGCTAGAATTGTATTAACCGGAAACATAATACATGTGTGAATACATAGACAAACAGAGTGTCACTAGTATGCCTCTACTTGACTAGCTCGTTAATCAAAGATGGTTATGTTTCCTAGCCATAGACATGAGTTGTCATTTGATTAACGGGATCACCTCATTAGGAGAATGACGTGATTGACTTGACCCATTCCGTTAGCTTAGCACTCGATCGTTTAGTATGTTGCTATTGCTTTCTTCATGACTTATACATGTTCCTATGACTATGAGATTATGCAACTCCCGTTTACCGGAGGAACACTTTGTGTGCTACCAAACGTCACAACGTAACTGGGTGATTATAAAGGTGCTCTACAGGTGTCTCCAAAGGTACTTGTTGGTTTGGCGTATTTCGAGATTAGGATTTGTCACTCCGATTGTCGGAGAGGTATCTCTGGGCCCACTCGGTAATGCACATCACTATAAGCCTTGCAAGCATTGCAACTAATGAGCTAGTTGCGGGATGATGTATTACGGAACGAGTAAAGAGACTTGTCGGTAACGAGATTGAGCTAGGTATCAAGATACCGACGATCGAATCTCGGGCAAGTAACATACCGATGACAAAGGGAACAACGTATGTTGTTATGCGGTCTGACCGATAAAGATCTTCGTAGAATATGTGGGAGCCAATATGGGCATCCAGGTCCCGCTATTGGTTATTGACCGGAGAGGTGTCTCGGTCATGTCTACATAGTTCTCGAACCCGAAGGGTCCGCACGCTTAACGTTACGATGACAGTTTTATTATGAGTTTATGTATGTTGATGTACCGAAGGAGTTCGGAGTCCCGGATGAGATCGGGGACATGACGAGGAGTCTCGAAATGGTCGAGACGTAAAGATCGATATATTGGACGACTACATTCGGACTTCGGAAAGGTTCCGAGTGATTCGGGTATTTTTCGGAGTACCGGAGAGTTACGGGAATTCGTATTGGGCCTTAATGAGCCATACGGGAAAGGAGAGAAAGACCCCAAAGGGTGGCCGCACCCCTCCCCATGGGCTAGTCCGAATTGGACTTCCTTCTTTCGCCTTCCCCCTTCCCTTCTCCTACTCCCACAAGGAAAGGAGGAGTCCTACTCCCGGTGGGAGTAGGACTCCCCCCTTTGGCGCGCCTCTCCCCTTGGCCGGCTGCCTCCCCCTTGCTCCTTTATATACAGGGGCAGGGGGGCACCCCATAGACACAACAATTGATCTATTGATCTCTTAGCCGTGTGCGGTGCCCTTCTCCACCATATTACACCTCGATAATATCGTTGCGGAGCTTAGGCGAAGCCCTGCGTCGGTGGAACATCATCATCGTCACCACGCCGTCGTGCTGACGAAACTCTCCCTCAACACTCGGCTGGATCGGAGTTCGAGGGACGTCATCGAGCTGAACGTGTGTAGAACTCGGAGGTGTCGTGCGTTCGGTACTTGATCGGTCGGATCGTGAAGACGTACGACTACATCAACCGCGTTGTGATAACGCTTCTGCTGTCGGTCTACGAGTGTACGTGGACAACACTCTCCCCTCTCGTTGCTATGCATCACCATGATCTTGCGTGTGCGTAGGAATTTTTTTGAAATTACTACGTTACCCAACAGTGGCATCCGAGCCTGGTTTTATGCGTTGATGCTATGCACGAGTAGAACACAAGTGAGTTGTTGGCGATATAAGTCATACTGCTTACCAGCATGTCATACTTTGGTTCAGCGGTATTGTGAGATGAAGCGGCCCTGACCGACATTACGCGTACGCTTACGCGAGACTGGTTTCACCGTTGCGAGCACTCGTTGCTTAAAGGTGACCGGCGGGTGTCTGTCTCTCTCACTTTAGTTGAACCGAGTGTGGCTATGCCCGGTCCTTGCGAAGGTTAAAACAGCACCAACTTGACAAACTATCGTTGTGGTTTTGATGCGTAGGTAAGAACGGTTCTTGCTAAGCCCGTAGCAGCCACGTAAAACTTGCAACAACAAAGTAGAGGACGTCTAACTTGTTTTTGTAGGGCATGTTGTGATGTGATATGGTCAAGACATGATGTGATATAATTTGTTGTATGAGATGATCATGTTTTGTAACCGAGTTATCGGCAACTGGCAGGAGCCATATGGTTGTCGCTTTATTGTATGAGATGCAATCGCCATGTAATAGTTTTACTTTATCACTAAGCGGTAGCGATAGTCGTAAAAGCAATAAGTTGGCGAGACGACAACGATACTACGATGGAGATCAAGGTGTCGCGCCGGTGACGATGGTGATCATGACGGTGCTTCGGAGATGGAGATCACAAGCACGGTGCTTCGGAGATGGAGATCACAAGCACAAGATGATGATGGCCATATCATATCACTTATATTGATTGCATGTGATGTTAATCCTTTATGCATCTTATCCTGCTTTGATTGACAGTAGCATTATAAGATGATCTCTCACTAAAATTTCAAGATAAAAGTGTTCTCCCTGAGTATGCACCGTTGCAAAAGTTCTTCATGCTGAGACACCACGTGATGATCGGGTGTGATAGGCTCTACGTTCAAATACAACGGGTGCAAAATAGTTGCACACGCGGAATACTCAGGTTAAACTTGACGAGCCTAGCATATGCAGATATGGCCTCGGAACACGGAGACCGAAAGGTCGAGCGTGAATCATATAGTAGATATGATCAACATAGTGATGTTCACCATTGAAACTACTCCATCTCACGTGATGATCGGACATGGTTTAGTTGATATGGATCACGTAATCACTTAGATGATTAGAGGGATATCTATCTAAGTGGGAGTTCTTAAGTAATATGATTAATTGAACTTAAATTTATCATGAACTTAGTCCTGATAGTATTTTGCAAATTATGTTGTAGATCAATGGCTCGCGTTGTTGCTTCCCTGTGTTTATTTTTGATATGTTCCTAGAGAAAAATTACGTTGAAAGATGTTAGTAGCAAAGATGCGGATTGGATCCGTGATCTAAGGATTATCCTCATTGCTGCACAGAAGAATTATGTCCTTGATGCACCGCTAGGTGACAGACCTATTGCAGGAGCAGATGCAGACGTTATGAACGTTTGGCTAGCTCAATATGATGACTACTTGATAGTTTAGTGCACCATGCTTAACTGCTTAGAATCGGGACTTCAAAGACGTTTTGAACGTCATGGACCATATGAGATGTTCCAGGAGTTGAAGTTAATATTTCAAGCAAATACCCGAGTTGAGAGATACGAAGTCTCCAACAAGTTCTATAGCTAAAAGATGGAGGAGAATCGCTCAACTAGTGAGCATGTGCTCAGATATTCTGGGTACTACAATCGCTTGAATCAAGTGGGAGTTAATCTTCCAGATAAAATAGTGATTGACAGAATTCTCTAGTCACCATCACCAAGTTAGTAGAACTTCGTGATGAACTATAGTATGTAAGGGATGACGAAAGTAATTCCCGAGCTCTTCGCGATGCTGAAATCGACGAAGGTAGAAATCAAGAAAGAGCATCAAGTGTTGATGGTTAACAAGACCACTAGTTTCAAGAAAAGGGCAAAGGGATAGAAGGGGAACTTCAAGAAGAACGGCAAGCAAGTTGTTGCTCAAGTGAAGAAGCCTAAGTCTGGTCCTAAGCCTGAGACTAAGTGCTTCTACTGCAAAGGGACTGGTCACTGGAAGCGGAACTACCCCAACTATTTGGTGGATAAAAAGGATGGCAAAGTGAACAAAGGTATATTGGATATACATGTTATTGATGTGTACTTTACTAGTGTTTATAGCAACCCCTCGGTATTTGATACTGGTTCAGTTGCTAAGAGTAGTAACTCGAAACGGGAGTTGCAGAATAAACAGAGACTAGTAAAAGGAGAGGTGACGATGTGTGTTGGAAGTAGTTCCAAGATTGATATGATCATCATCGCACACTCCCTATACCTTCGGGATTAGTGTTGAAACTAAATAAGTGTTATTTGGTGTTTGCGTTGAGCATGAATATGATTTGATCATGTTTATTGCAATACGGTTATTCATTTAAGTTAGAGAACAATTGTTGTTCTGTTTACATGAATAAAAACCTTCTATGGTCATACACACCAACGAAAATGGTTTGTTGGATCTCGATCGTAGTGATACACATAATCATAATGAAGCCAAAAGATGCAAAGTTAATAATGATAGTGCAACTTATTTGTGGCACTGCCATTTAGGTCATATTGGTGTAAAGTGCGTGAAGAAACTCCATACTGATGGGATTTTGGAATCACTTGATTATGAATCACTTGATGCTTGCGAACCGTGCCTCATGGGCAAGATGACTAAAACGCTGTTCTCCGGAACTATGGAGAGAGCAACATATTTGTTGGAAATCATACATACAGATGTATGTGGTCCGATGAATATTGAGGCTCGTAGCAGGTATCATTATTTTCTGACCTTCACAGATGATTTGAGCAGATATGGGTATATCTACTTAATGAAACAGAAGTCTGAAACATTTGAAAAGTTCATATAATTTCAGAGTGAAGCGGAAAATCATCGTAACAAGAAAATAAAGTTTCTACGATCTGATCGTGGAGAAGAGTATTTGAGTTATGAGTTTGGCCTTCAGTTAAAACAAAGTGAAATAGTTTCACTACTCACGCCACCTGGAACACCACGGTGTAATGGTGTGTCCGAATGTCATAACCGTACTTTATTGGATATAGTGCAATCTATGATGTTTCTTACCGATTTACCACTATAGTTTTGGGGTTATGCATTAGAGATAGCTGCATTCACGTAAAAAGGGCACCATCTAAATCCGTTTGAGACGACACCGTATGAACTGTGGTTTGGCAAGAAATCAAAGTTGTCGTTTCTTAAAGTTTGGGGTTGTGATGCTTATATGAAAAAGTTTCATCCTGATAAGCTCAAACCCAAATCGGAGAAATATGTCTTCATAGGATACCCAAAGGAGACTGTTGGGTACACCTTCTATCACAGATCCGAAGGCAAGATATTCACTGCTAAGAATGGATCCTTTCTAGAGAAGGAGTTTTCTCTCGAAAGAAGTGAGTGGGAGGAAAGTAGAACTTGATGAGGTAATTGTACCTGCTCCCTTATTGGAAAGTAGTTCATCACAGAAATCTGTTACTGTGACTCCTACACCAATTAGTAAGGAAGTTAATGATAATGATCATGGAACTTCAGATCAAGTTACTACCAAAACCTCGTATGTAAATCAGAGTAAGATCCGCACCAGAGTGGTACGGTAATCCTGTTCTGGAAGTTATGTTACTAGACCATGACGAACCTACGAACTATGAAGAAGCGATGGTGAGCCCAGATTCCGCAAAATGGCTTGAGGCCATGAAATCTGAGATGAGATCCATGTATGAGAACAAAGTATGGACTTTGATTGACTTGCCCGATGATCGGCGAGTCATTGAGATTAAATGGATCTTCAAGAGGAAGACGGACGCTGATAGTAGTGTTACTATCTACAAAGCTAGAATTGTCGCAAAAGGTTTTCGACAAGTTCAAAGAGTTGACTACGATGAGAGTTTCTCACTCGTATCTATGCTTAAGTCTGTCTGAATCATGTTAGCAACTGCCGCATTTTATGAAATATGGCAAATGGATAAACAAAACTGCATTCCTTAATGGATTTATTAAAGAAAAGTTGTATATGATGCAACCAGGAGGTTTTGTCAATCCTAAAAGTACTAACAAAATATGCAAGCTCCAGCGATCCATCTATGAACTGGTGCAAGCATCTCGGAGTTGGAATATACGCTTTGATAAGTTGATCAAAGGATATAGATTTATACAGACTTGCGGTGAAGCCTGTATTTACAAGAAAGTGAGTGGGAGCACTACAGCATTTCTGATAAGCATATGTGAATGACATATTGTTGATCAGAAATAATGTAGAATTATTCTGCAAAGCATAAAGGAGTGTTTGAAAGGCGTTTTTCAAAGAAAGACCTCGGTGAAGCTGCTTACATATTGAGCATCAAGATCTATAGAGATAGATCAAGACGCTTGATAAGTTTTTTCAATGAGCACATACCTTAACAAGATTTTGAAGTAGTTCAAAATAGAACAGTCAAAGAAAGAGTTCTTGCCTGTGTTACAAGGTGTGAAATTGAGTAAAGACTCAAAGCCCGACCACGGCAAAAGATATAAAGAGAATGAAAGTCATTCCCTATGCCTTGGCCATAGGTTCCATAAAGTATGCCATGCTGTGTACCAGATCTATTGTATACCCTACACTGTTTTTGGCAAAGGAGTACAATAGTGATCTAGGAGTAGATCACTGGACAGCGGTCAAAATTATCCCTAGTGGAATAAGGATATGTTTCTCGATTATGGAAGTGACAAAAGGTTCGTCGTAAAAGGTTACGTCGATGCAAGTTTTGACACTAAATCTAGATGACTCTAAGTCTCGGTCTAGATACATATTGAAAGTGGGAGCAATTAGCTAGAGTAGCTCCGTGCAGAGCATTGTAGACATAGAAATTTGCAAAATACTTACGGATCTGAATGTGACAGACCCGTTGACTAAAATTATCTCACAATCAAAACATGATCACACCTTAGTACTCTTTGGGTGTTAATCACATAGCGATGTGAACTAGATTATCGACTCTAGTAAACCCTTTGAGTGTTGGTCACATAGAGATGTGAACTATGGGTGTTAATCACATGGTGATGTGAATTATTGATGTTAAATCACATGGCGATGTGAACTAGATTATTGACTCTAGTGCAAGTGGCAGACTGAAGGAAATATGCCCTAGAGGCAATAATAAAGTATTATTTATTTCCTTATATCATGATAAATGTTTATTATTCATGCTAGAATTGTATTAACCGGAAACATAATACATGTGTGAATACATAGACAAACAGAGTGTCACTAGTATGCCTCTACTTGACTAGCTCGTTAATCAAAGATGGTTATGTTTCCTAGCCATAGACATGAGTTGTCATTTGATTAACGGGATCACCTCATTAGGAGAATGACGTGATTGACTTGACCCATTCCGTTAGCTTAGCACTCGGTCGTTTAGTATGTTGCTATTGCTTTCTTCATGATTTATACATGTTCCTATGACTATGAGATTATGCAACTCCCGTTTACCGGAGGAACACTTTGTGTGCTACCAAACGTCACAACGTAACTGGGTGATTATAAAGGTGCTCTACAGGTGTCTCCAAAGGTACTTGTTGGGTTGGCGTATTTCGGGATTAGGATTTGTCACTCCGATTGTCGGAGAGGTATCTCTGGGCCCACTCGGTAATGCACATCACTATAAGCCTTGCAAGCATTGCAACTAATGAGCTAGTTGCGGGATGATGTATTACGGAACGAGTAAAGAGACTTGTCGGTAACGAGATTGAGCTAGGTATCGAGATACCGACGATCGAATCTCGGGCAAGTAACATACCGATGACAAAGGGAACAACGTATGTTGTTATGCGGTCTGACCGATAAAGATCTTCGTAGAATATGTGGGAGCCAATATGGGCATCCAGGTCCCGCTATTGGTTATTGACCGGAGAGGTGTCTCGGTCATGTCTACATAGTTCTCGAACCCGAAGGGTCCGCACGCTTAACGTTACGATGACAGTTTTATTATGAGTTTATGTATGTTGATGTACCGAAGGAGTTCGGAGTCCCGGATGAGATCGGGGACATGACGAGGAGTCTCGAAATGGTCGAGACGTAAAGATCGATATATTGGACGACTATATTCGGACTTCGGAAAGGTTCCGAGTGATTCGGGTATTTTTCGGAGTACCGGAGAGTTACGGGAATTCGTATTGGGCCTTAATGGGCCATACGGGAAAGGAGAGAAAGACCCCAAAGGGTGGCCGCACCCCTCCCCATGGGCTAGTCCGAATTGGACTTCCTTCTTTCTCCTTCCCCCTTCCCTTCTCCTACTCCCACAAGGAAAGGAGGAGTCCTACTCCCGGTGGGAGTAGGACTCCCCCCTTTGGCGCGCCTCTCCCCTTGGCCGGCTGCCTCCCCCTTGCTCCTTTATATACAGGGGCAGGGGGGCACCCCATAGACACAACAATTGATCTATTGATCTCTTAGCCGTGTGCGGTGCCCCTCTCCACCATATTACACCTCGATAATATCGTTGCGGAGCTTAGGCGAAGCCCTGCGTCGGTGGAACATCATCATCGTCACCACGCCGTCGTGCTGACGAAACTCTCCCTCAACACTCGGCTGGATCGGAGTTCGAGGGACGTCATCGAGCTGAACGTGTGTAGAACTCGGAGGTGCCGTGCGTTCGGTACTTGATCGGTCGGATCGTGAAGACGTACGACTACATCAACCGCGTTGTGATAACGCTTCCGCTGTCGGTCTATGAGGGTACGTGGACAACACTCTCCCCTCTCATTGCTATGCATCACCATGATCTTGCGTGTGCGTAGGAATTTTTTTAAATTACTACGTTACCCAACACCTATAAGTTGTCGTTTTGATCACTCTATTATGGTTGACGTTAGAACAACCCCAAACTGCATCGCCTAGCATGAGTAACTCGATTCTCATGGTATAAGGAATTATGCAAACACTAACTTTACTATATTATATACCATAAACTTTTTGACAAAGGGATCTCATGGTATAACAATTAACTTGTGTCAATTCAACATGAGTGTTCTTCAAAAAGTTGTCGACATCATCATTACACTTAACTATGCCCATGATCAGGAAAACAGAACCATCATGCAACATTTGAGCTAGTCCTAGAGGAGATACTAGGAATATATTTCATCGTTTCTAATTCTACAAGCGCACATGAATTTTCCACCAAGCCTCTTGATTTTTGAAGAATATAGAACCATTTTAGTTATAGCATAGTACATAAATATTAATTATGAACATGGAAATACAAAATACTTTTATTATTGCCACTCGGGCATATTTCCAACAGCAATGAGGCAGGAGGATGAAGAGATGAGGAGCAGTAATCGAGAGTGCAACGTCTTTTATACCCGGCAAGAGGAGACATGATTCAAGAATTGAGGAACGACTCTCGTAAGATCTCATGGACGGACAGGCACGTGGCAGCTTCTTTGCAAGGCACTGGCTGGCCGATACGCCTCCGTCGTATCTGTAATTTTTTGATTGTATCATGTCAATATTCTACAACTTTTACATACTTTTGGCAACATTTTATATTATTTTTGGGACTAACATATTGATCCAGTGCCCAGTGTCTGTTCCTGTTTGTTGCATCTTTTTTGTATCGCAGAATATCCACATCAAACAAAGTCCAAATGCGATAAAAATTTACGGATATTTATTTTGGAATATATGTTATTTTTGGGAAAAAGAATCGACATGAAACGATGCTCGAGGGGCCCACAAGCCTAGAGGGCGCGACCTACCCCGAAAGCACGCCGGGCAGGCTTGTGGGGCCCTTGTAAGGCGGTTTGTGCCCTTCTTCTGCCACAAGAAAGATCATATCCAGAAGAAAATCCCCTCAAAATTTCAGCTCAGTCGGATTTACGAATCTCTCAGAATTTAAGAAACCGTGAAGGGCCAGAAAATAGGAACACGAAACAAAAGAGAAACAAAGAGAGAGATCCAATCTCAGAGGGCTCCTTCCCTCTGGGAGTCATGGAGGCAAATGATCAGAGGAGAAACTCTCCCCATCTAGGGGGAGGCCAAGCAAGAAGAAGGAGGGCGGCTCTCTCCCCCTCTCTCCCGGTAGCGCCGGAGCACTGCCGGGGCAACCATCGTGACGGCAATCTACACCAACAACTTCGCCACTGTCAACAACAACTCTCTCTCTCCCCCTCTACGCAGCGGTGTAACACCTCTTCTACCCGATGTAATCTCTACTTAAACATGGTGCTTCATGTTATATATTATTACCCAATGATGTATGGCCATCTTATGATGTTTGAGTAGATTCGTTTTGTCCTATGGGTTGGTTGATGATCGTGATTGGTTTGAGTTGTATGTTTTATTTTGGTGATGTCCTATGGTGCCCTCTGTGTCATGCAAGCGTATGAGATTACCGCTGTAGGGTTTGCAATATGTTCATGATTCACTTATTGTCGGTTGCGGGAGTGACAGAAACCTAAACACAGATAAGTGGGTTGTTGCGTAAGGGAGTAAAGAGGACTTGATACTTAATGCTATGGTTGGGTTTTACCTTAGTGATATTTAGTAGTTGCGGTTGTTTTCTAGATTTCCAATCATAAGTGCATATGATCCAAGTACGGAAAGTATGTTAGATCATGCCTCTCCCTCATATAAAATTGCAATAATGATTACCGGTCTAGTTACCAATTGCCTAGGGATAAATCATTCTCTTGTGTTACAAAAGCTTTCTACTAAACAACTAACTTTTATTATCTTGCAAATTATTCATAGTTTTATTCTAGCTAAGTACTCGTAGTTTTATTCTTGCAAACTTATCCTAGTTCGCCTAAAAATTACTTCTAGTTTCATACTTGTTCTAGGTAAAGCGGACATTAAGTGTGCGTAGAGTTGTATCGGTGGTCGATAGAACTTGAAGGGAATATTAATTCTACATTAGCTCCTCGTTGGGTTTGACACTCTTACTTATCGAGAAAGGCTACAATTGATCCCCTATACTTGTGGGTTATCAGTGGCGCATATATTTCCACCACACACAAAATCCATGGATGCACTCCAGCAAATTGGATTTATGAGATGAAGAATTCAAATGGGCGGAAGGGGGGTGAGGAGGAAGGCAATGTTGGAAGAACTCTCATTCACCATGAAAACTTGCTTTGACTGGACTGGCTTACTTTTACCCACGAGGGTAGCTTGGACTTTTGTTGACCTCATTAAATTGTGTTGACTACCATTGGCATCTGTTGATCATTTAGGTGGTGTTCCATGTAGGATTGAGGCGGGACTGCGAGTAGAATTTTGGTTATTCCCTCAACACCTAGGTATCAAAATGTATTCTCGAATCTAACGCCATCTTCTAGAGTATCTCCCATGATACCATCACCATCACCAATCAATAAAAGGTTTAGCACTCTCTTGGTCTTGGTACTTTGGATGGTTTGAGGTGACGGATAACCCACAAGTTTAGGAGATCAGTTCTAGCCTTTACAATAAATAAGAATGTCGAATCTAACGAGGAGCTAAAGCTAGAATTAATATTCTCTCAAGTTCTATCAAACATCGATAGACTCTACGCACAAAACTTTGCTTTACTTAGAAACAAGAAATAAACTACTTTGCAAGTGTAAAGGAATAAGTTTGTGAGATAATAAAGAACGTGGAAATAGAATTTAGGTGTTATTTAAATAAAAGAGCAATATAGCGAGTGTGGAAAAGTAGTGGTAGGATGTGCGGAATTGTCCCTGGGCAATTTCCTAAATTACTAGAACGATGACAAGTTTTTATGTGGAAGAGGCCTATGCTAGCATGTCATCCCTTATTTGGAATTCTATGCAGTTATGATTGGAACTATTAGCAAGCATCCAGAACAACTAACACGTTCACTAAGGCAAAACACAACCATAGCAATATGATATATTGGTCCCACTTCAATCCCGTATATATCAACTTCTAAGGTAGGGAGAAGTTTTTGTTGCTCTTTCCCCCCAATGCATAGTCCTATCAACATACAACTAACCCTATGGTGTGATCCACACACGCCCTCATATGATTCACCAATGGACCCATATGACAAAATTATCTTCTCAAACACAATAGCGATGACACAAATCATTGGATAATAATTCATACCACCAAAAACCATGTTCAAGTAGGGGATTACAACGGGTTGTGGGAGAGTGGACTGCTAAATATACGGGGAGGAACGTGATGGAGGTTTTGATGAAGGAGGCGAAGTTGATGGAGATGGTTCCCCCGACGGCGCTCTGGCGCCACTAGGAGAGAGGCGAGAGAGTGATATGTCTCCAACGTATCTATAATTTTTTATTGTTCCATGCTATTATATTATCTGTTTTGGATGTTTTATATGCTTTAATATGCTATTTTATATTATTTTTGGGACTAACCTATTAACCTAGAGCCCAGTGCCAGTTTCTGTTTTTTCCTTGTTTTTGAGCTTCGCAGAAAAGGAATACTAAACGGAGTCCAAATACAATAAAACTTCACGATGATTTTTCTTGGACCAGAAGACACCCACGAGACTTGGAGTCCAAGCCAGAAGAGCCACGAGGCGGCGGCAAGGGTGGAGGGTGCGCCCTAGGGGGCGCCCCCTACCTTGTGGCCCCCTCGGGACTCCCCTGACCTAGCTCTTCCTCCTATATATTCACATATATTCTAGAACCACCAGAAGCATCCACGAAAACACTTTTCCACTGCCGCAACCTTCCGTTCCCGTGAGATCCCATCTTGGGGCCTTTTCCGGCATCCTGCCGAAGAGGGATTCGATCACGGAGGGCATCTACACGAACTCTATTGCCCTTCCGATGAAGCGTGAGTAGTTTACCACAGACCTACGGGTCCATAGCTAGTAGCTAGATGGCTTCTTCTCTCTCTTTGATTCTCAATACCGTGTTCTCCTCGATGTTCTTGGAGATCTATCCGATGTAATCTTCTTTTGCGATGTGTTTGTCGAGATCCGATGAATTGTGGATTTATGATCAGCTTACCTATGAATATTATTTGAATTTTCTCTGAATTCATATATGCATGATTTGATATTTTTGTATTTCTCTTCGAATTATCGGTTTGCCAACTAGATTGGTTTTTCTTGCAATGTGAGAGGTGCTTAGCTTTGGGTTCAATCTTGCGTGATTTCACCCAATGACAAAGTAGGGGTAGCGAGACACGTATTGAATTGTTGCCATCGAGGATAAAAACATGGGGTTTTCATCATATTGCTTGAGTTTATTCCTCTACATCATGTCATCTTTCTTAAGGCGTTACTCCGTTCTTTATGAACTTAATACTCTGGATGCATGCTGGATAGCGGTCGATGTGTGGAGTAATAGTAGTAGATGTAGGCAGGAGTCAGTCTACTTCACACGGATGTGATGCCTATATTGCATAATCGTTGCCTTGGATATCATCATAACTTTGCGCTTTTCTATCAATTGCTCGACAGTAATTTGTTCACCCATCATATTATTTGCCTTCATGAGAGAAGCCTCTAGTGAAACCTATGGCCCCCGGGTCTATTTTCCATCATATTACTTTCCGACCTACTATTTTTCAATCTTTTATTTTCAGATCTATAAACCAAAAAAACCCAAATATATTTTATCTTTTGTTTAGTTCTATCTATGTCTATCAAATCTCACCTTTGCAAGTGATCATGAAGGGATTGACATTCCCTTTGTCGCGTTGGGTGCAAGTGTTTGATTGCTTTTTTAGGTGCATCTATTGGGGACTTGCACGTTTCTCCTACTGGATTGATACCTTGGTTCTTAACTGAGGGAAATACTTATCTCTACTGTGTTGCATCACCCTTTCCTCTTCAAGGGAAAAAACAACGCAAGCTCAAGAAGTAGCAGGAAGAATTTCTGGCGCCGTTGTCGGGGAGATCTACGTCAAGCCTACCAAGTACCCATTATAAACTCTCATCTCTGTCATTACATTATTCGCCATTTGCCTCTCATTTTCTTCTCCCCCACTTCTAAAACGATTTTTTAAAATAGTTTCCTTTTTATTCGCCCTTCTTCCATTCGTCTTTTCGCTTTCTTTTTGTTTGCCCATGTGTTAGATTGCTTGCTTTGTCACGGTGACTCAAGAGAATACCAAATTGTATGAATTTTCCAATACCAATAATAATGAGTTTATTAGTACTCTGATTGCTCCCGCCACTAGTGCGGAATCTTATGAAATTAATGCCGCTTTGCTGAATCTTGTTATGAAAGATCAATTTTCTGGCCTTCCTAGTGAAGATGCCGCATCCCATCTAAATAATTTCGTTGAGTTGTGTGATATGCAAAAGAAGAAAGGTGTGGATAATGATATTGTTAAATTGAAGCTATTTCCATTCTCACTATGATATCGTGCTAAAACTTGGTTTTCATCTTTACCTAAAAATAGTTGATTCATGGAATAAGTGTAAAGATGATTTTATTTCCAAGTAATTTCCTCCCGCTAAGATCATCTCCCTTAGGAATGATATTATGAATTTTAAGCAACTTGATCACGAACATGTTGCACAATCTTGGGAGAGGATGAAATTGATGATACGGAATTGCCCTACTCATGGTTTAAATTTGTGGATGATCATACAAAATTTTTATGCCGGATTAAATTTTGCTTCTAGAAATCTTTTAGATTCGGCCACGGGAGGTACTTTTATGAAAATTACTTTAGGATAAGCTACTAAACTCCTAGATGATATTGTGGTTAATTATTCTCAATGGCATACCGAAAGATCTTCTACTAGTAAAAAAGTGCATGCGATTGAAGAGATTAATGTTTTGAGTGGAAAGATGGATGAACTTATGAAATTGTTTGCTAGCAAGAGTGCTTCTATTGATCCTAATGATATGCCTTTGTCCACTTTGATTGATAATAATAATGAATCTATGAATGTGAATTTTGTTGGTAGGAACAATTTTGGTAATAACGCGTATAGAGATAGTTTTAATCCTAAGCCGTTTCCTCGTAATTCCTTTAATAATTATGGTAATTCCTACAACAATTCTTATGGAAATTATAATAAGATGCCCTCTGATCTTGAGAATAGTATTAAATAATTTATGAGTTCGCAAAAGAATTTCAATGCTTTGGTTGAAGAAAAATTGCTTAAGATTGATGATTTCGCTAGGAACGTGGATAGAATTTCTCTTGATATTGATGATTTCGTATTGGGCCTTAATGGGCCATACGGGAAAGGAGAGAAAGACCCCAAAGGGTGGCCGCACCCCTCCCCATGGGCTAGTCCGAATTGGACTTCCTTCTTTCTCCTTCCCCCTTCCCTTCTCCTACTCCCACAAGGAAAGGAGGAGTCCTACTCCCGGTGGGAGTAGGACTCCCCCCTTTGGCGCGCCTCTCCCCTTGGCCGGCTGCCTCCCCCTTGCTCCTTTATATACAGGGGCAGGGGGGCACCCCATAGACACAACAATTGATCTATTGATCTCTTAGCCGTGTGCGGTGCCCCTCTCCACCATATTACACCTCGATAATATCGTTGCGGAGCTTAGGCGAAGCCCTGCGTCGGTGGAACATCATCATCGTCACCACGCCGTCGTGCTGACGAAACTCTCCCTCAACACTCGGCTGGATCGGAGTTCGAGGGACGTCATCGAGCTGAACGTGTGTAGAACTCGGAGGTGCCGTGCGTTCGGTACTTGATCGGTCGGATCGTGAAGACGTACGACTACATCAACCGCGTTGTGATAACGCTTCCGCTGTCGGTCTATGAGGGTACGTGGACAACACTCTCCCCTCTCATTGCTATGCATCACCATGATCTTGCGTGTGCGTAGGAATTTTTTTTAAATTACTACGTTACCCAACACCTATAAGTTGTCGTTTTGATCACTCTATTATGGTTGACGTTAGAACAACCCCAAACTGCATCGCCTAGCATGAGTAACTCGATTCTCATGGTATAAGGAATTATGCAAACACTAACTTTACTATATTATATACCATAAACTTTTTGACAAAGGGATCTCATGGTATAACAATTAACTTGTGTCAATTCAACATGAGTGTTCTTCAAAAAGTTGTCGACATCATCATTACACTTAACTATGCCCATGATCAGGAAAACAGAACCATCATGCAACATTTGAGCTAGTCCTAGAGGAGATACTAGGAATATATTTCATCGTTTCTAATTCTACAAGCGCACATGAATTTTCCACCAAGCCTCTTGATTTTGAAGAATATAGAACCATTTTAGTTATAGCATAGTACATAAATATTAATTATGAACATGGAAATACAAAATACTTTTATTATTGCCACTCGGGCATATTTCCAACAGCAATGAGGCAGGAGGATGAAGAGATGAGGAGCAGTAATCGAGAGTGCAACGTCTTTTATACCCGGCAAGAGGAGACATGATTCAAGAATTGAGGAACGACTCTCGTAAGATCTCATGGACGGACAGGCACGTGGCAGCTTCTTTGCAAGGCACTGGCTGGCCGATACGCCTCCGTCGTATCTGTAATTTTTTGATTGTATCATGTCAATATTCTACAACTTTTACATACTTTTGGCAACATTTTATATTATTTTTGGGACTAACATATTGATCCAGTGCCCAGTGTCTGTTCCTGTTTGTTGCATCTTTTTTGTATCGCAGAATATCCACATCAAACAAAGTCCAAATGCGATAAAAATTTACGGATATTTATTTTGGAATATATGTTATTTTTGGGAAAAAGAATCGACATGAAACGATGCTCGAGGGGCCCACAAGCCTAGAGGGCGCGACCTACCCCGAAAGCACGCCGGGCAGGCTTGTGGGGCCCTTGTAAGGCGGTTTGTGCCCTTCTTCTGCCACAAGAAAGATCATATCCAGAAGAAAATCCCCTCAAAATTTCAGCTCAGTCGGATTTACGAATCTCTCAGAATTTAAGAAACCGTGAAGGGCCAGAAAATAGGAACACGAAACAAAAGAGAAACAAAGAGAGAGATCCAATCTCAGAGGGCTCCTTCCCTCTGGGAGTCATGGAGGCAAATGATCAGAGGAGAAACTCTCCCCATCTAGGGGGAGGCCAAGCAAGAAGAAGGAGGGCGGCTCTCTCCCCCTCTCTCCCGGTAGCGCCGGAGCACTGCCGGGGCAACCATCGTGACGGCAATCTACACCAACAACTTCGCCACTGTCAACAACAACTCTCTCTCTCCCCCTCTACGCAGCGGTGTAACACCTCTTCTACCCGATGTAATCTCTACTTAAACATGGTGCTTCATGTTATATATTATTACCCAATGATGTATGGCCATCTTATGATGTTTGAGTAGATTCGTTTTGTCCTATGGGTTGGTTGATGATCGTGATTGGTTTGAGTTGTATGTTTTATTTTGGTGATGTCCTATGGTGCCCTCTGTGTCATGCAAGCGTATGAGATTACCGCTGTAGGGTTTGCAATATGTTCATGATTCACTTATTGTCGGTTGCGGGAGTGACAGAAACCTAAACACAGATAAGTGGGTTGTTGCGTAAGGGAGTAAAGAGGACTTGATACTTAATGCTATGGTTGGGTTTTACCTTAGTGATATTTAGTAGTTGCGGTTGTTTTCTAGATTTCCAATCATAAGTGCATATGATCCAAGTACGGAAAGTATGTTAGATCATGCCTCTCCCTCATATAAAATTGCAATAATGATTACCGGTCTAGTTACCAATTGCCTAGGGATAAATCATTCTCTTGTGTTACAAAAGCTTTCTACTAAACAACTAACTTTTATTATCTTGCAAATTATTCATAGTTTTATTCTAGCTAAGTACTCGTAGTTTTATTCTTGCAAACTTATCCTAGTTCGCCTAAAAATTACTTCTAGTTTCATACTTGTTCTAGGTAAAGCGGACATTAAGTGTGCGTAGAGTTGTATCGGTGGTCGATAGAACTTGAAGGGAATATTAATTCTACATTAGCTCCTCGTTGGGTTTGACACTCTTACTTATCGAGAAAGGCTACAATTGATCCCCTATACTTGTGGGTTATCAGTGGCGCATATATTTCCACCACACACAAAATCCATGGATGCACTCCAGCAAATTGGATTTATGAGATGAAGAATTCAAATGGGCGGAAGGGGGGTGAGGAGGAAGGCAATGTTGGAAGAACTCTCATTCACCATGAAAACTTGCTTTGACTGGACTGGCTTACTTTTACCCACGAGGGTAGCTTGGACTTTTGTTGACCTCATTAAATTGTGTTGACTACCATTGGCATCTGTTGATCATTTAGGTGGTGTTCCATGTAGGATTGAGGCGGGACTGCGAGTAGAATTTTGGTTATTCCCTCAACACCTAGGTATCAAAATGTATTCTCGAATCTAACGCCATCTTCTAGAGTATCTCCCATGATACCATCACCATCACCAATCAATAAAAGGTTTAGCACTCTCTTGGTCTTGGTACTTTGGATGGTTTGAGGTGACGGATAACCCACAAGTTTAGGAGATCAGTTCTAGCCTTTACAATAAATAAGAATGTCGAATCTAACGAGGAGCTAAAGCTAGAATTAATATTCTCTCAAGTTCTATCAAACATCGATAGACTCTACGCACAAAACTTTGCTTTACTTAGAAACAAGAAATAAACTACTTTGCAAGTGTAAAGGAATAAGTTTGTGAGATAATAAAGAACGTGGAAATAGAATTTAGGTGTTATTTAAATAAAAGAGCAATATAGCGAGTGTGGAAAAGTAGTGGTAGGATGTGCGGAATTGTCCCTGGGCAATTTCCTAAATTACTAGAACGATGACAAGTTTTTATGTGGAAGAGGCCTATGCTAGCATGTCATCCCTTATTTGGAATTCTATGCAGTTATGATTGGAACTATTAGCAAGCATCCAGAACAACTAACACGTTCACTAAGGCAAAACACAACCATAGCAATATGATATATTGGTCCCACTTCAATCCCGTATATATCAACTTCTAAGGTAGGGAGAAGTTTTTGTTGCTCTTTCCCCCCAATGCATAGTCCTATCAACATACAACTAACCCTATGGTGTGATCCACACACGCCCTCATATGATTCACCAATGGACCCATATGACAAAATTATCTTCTCAAACACAATAGCGATGACACAAATCATTGGATAATAATTCATACCACCAAAAACCATGTTCAAGTAGGGGATTACAACGGGTTGTGGGAGAGTGGACTGCTAAATATACGGGGAGGAACGTGATGGAGGTTTTGATGAAGGAGGCGAAGTTGATGGAGATGGTTCCCCCGACGGCGCTCTGGCGCCACTAGGAGAGAGGCGAGAGAGTGATATGTCTCCAACGTATCTATAATTTTTTATTGTTCCATGTTATTATATTATCTGTTTTGGATGTTCTATATGCATTAATATGCTATTTTATATTATTTTTGGGACTAACCTATTAACCTAGAGCCCAGTGCCAGTTTCTGTTTTTTCCTTGTTTTTGAGCTTCGCAGAAAAGGAATACTAAACGGAGTCCAAATACAATAAAACTTCACGATGATTTTTCTTGGACCAGAAGACACCCACGAGACTTGGAGTCCAAGCCAGAAGAGCCACGAGGCGGCGGCAAGGGTGGAGGGCGCGCCCTAGGGGGCGCCCCCTACCTTGTGGACCCCTCGGGACTCCCCTGACCTAGCTCTTCCTCCTATATATTCACATATATTCTTGAACCACCAGAAGCATCCACGAAAACACTTTTCCACTGCCGCAACCTTCCGTTCCCGTGAGATCCCATCTTGGGGCCTTTTCCGGCATCCTGCCGAAGAGGGATTCGATCACGGAGGGCATCTACACGAACTCTATTGCCCTTCCGATGAAGCGTGAGTAGTTTACCACAGACCTACGGGTCCATAGCTAGTAGCTAGATGGCTTCTTCTCTCTCTTTGATTCTCAATACCGTGTTCTCCTCGATGTTCTTGGAGATCTATCCGATGTAATCTTCTTTTGCGATGTGTTTGTCGAGATCCGATGAATTGTGGATTTATGATCAGCTTACCTATGAATATTATTTGAATTTTCTCTGAATTCATATATGCATGATTTGATATCTTTGTATTTCTCTTCGAATTATCGGTTTTGCCAACTAGATTGGTTTTTCTTGCAATGTGAGAGGTGCTTAGCTTTGGGTTCAATCTTGCGTGATTTCACCCAATGACAAAGTAGGGGTAGCGAGACACGTATTGAATTGTTGCCATCGAGGATAAAAACATGGGGTTTTCATCATATTGCTTGAGTTTATTCCTCTACATCATGTCATCTTTCTTAAGGCGTTACTCCGTTCTTTATGAACTTAATACTCTGGATGCATGCTGGATAGCGGTCGATGTGTGGAGTAATAGTAGTAGATGTAGGCAGGAGTCAGTCTACTTCACACGGATGTGATGCCTATATTGCATAATCGTTGCCTTGGATATCATCATAACTTTGCGCTTTTCTATCAATTGCTCGACAGTAATTTGTTCACCCATCATATTATTTGCCTTCATGAGAGAAGCCTCTAGTGAAACCTATGGCCCCCGGGTCTATTTTCCATCATATTACTTTCCGACCTACTATTTTCAATCTTTTATTTTCAGATCTATAAACCAAAAAAACCCAAATATATTTTATCTTTTGTTTAGTTCTATCTATGTCTATCAAATCTCACCTTTGCAAGTGATCATGAAGGGATTGACATTCCCTTTGTCGCGTTGGGTGCAAGTGTTTGATTGCTTTTTTAGGTGCATCTATTGGGGACTTGCACGTTTCTCCTACTGGATTGATACCTTGGTTCTTAACTGAGGGAAATACTTATCTCTACTGTGTTGCATCACCCTTTCCTCTTCAAGGGAAAAAACAACGCAAGCTCAAGAAGTAGCAGGAAGAATTTCTGGCGCCGTTGTCGGGGAGATCTACGTCAAGCCTACCAAGTACCCATTATAAACTCTCATCTCTGTCATTACATTATTCGCCATTTGCCTCTCATTTTCTTCTCCCCCACTTCTAAAACGATTTTTTAAAATAGTTTCCTTTTTATTCGCCCTTCTTCCATTCGTCTTTTCGCTTTCTTTTTGTTTGCCCATGTGTTAGATTGCTTGCTTTGTCACGGTGACTCAAGAGAATACCAAATTGTATGAATTTTCCAATACCAATAATAATGAGTTTATTAGTACTCCGATTGCTCCCGCCACTAGTGCGGAATCTTATGAAATTAATGTCGCTTTGCTGAATCTTGTTATGAAAGATCAATTTTCTGGCCTTCCTAGTGAAGATGCCGCATCCCATCTTAATAGTTTTGTTGAGTTGTGTGATATGCAAAAGAAGAAAGGTGTGGATAATGATATTGTTAAATTGAAGCTATTTCCATTCTCACTATGATATCGTGCTAAAACTTGGTTTTCATCTTTACCTAAAAATAGTTGATTCATGGAATAAGTGTAAAGATGCTTTTATTTCCAAGTACTTTCCTCCCGCTAAAATTATCTCCCTTAGGAACGATAGTATGAATTTTAAGCAACCTGATCATGAACATGTTGCACAATCTTGGGAGAGGATGAAATTGATGATACGGAATTGCCCTACTCATGGTTTAAATTTGTGGATGATCATACAAAATTTTTATGCCGGATTGAATTTTGCTTCTAGAAATCTTTTAGATTCGGCCGCGGGAGGTACTTTTATGGAAATTACTTTAGGAGAAGCTACTAAACTCCTAGATAATATTATGGTTAATTATTCTCAATGGCATACCGAAAGATCTTCTACTAGTAAAAAAAAGTGAATGCGATTGAAGAGATTAATGTTTTGAGTGGAAAGATGGATGAACTTATGAAATTGTTTGCTAGCAAGAGTGCTTCTATTGATCCTAATGATATGCCTTTGTCCACTTTGATTGAGAATAATAATGAATCTATGGATGTGAATTTTGTTGGTAGGAACAATTTTGGTAATAACGCGTATAGAGATAGTTTTAATCCTAAGCCGTTTCCTCGTAATTCCTTTAATAATTATGGTAATTCCTACAACAATTCTTATGGAAATTATAATAAGATGCCCTCTGATCTTGAGAATAGTATTAAATAATTTATGAGTTCGCAAAAGAATTTCAATGCTTTGGTTGAAGAAAAATTGCTTAAGATTGATGATTTCGCTAGGAACGTGGATAGAATTTCTCTTGATATTGATTCTTCGAAAATTAGATCTATTCCACCAAGCATGATATTAATGAATCTCTAAAAGCTATGAGAATTTCCATTGATGAGTGCAAAGAAAGAACCGCTAAGATGCGTGCTAAGCGAGATTGGTTTGTAAAAGCGTGGTCTTCTAGTTTTTGCGAAAATAATGATGAAGATCTTAAAGTGATTGATGTGACTCCTATTGAATCTTTGTTTTCCAATATAAATCTTGATAAATATGGTACTGGAGATGAGTCAACTTTAGTTAAAAGGCGTCCCAATAATTTGAAGTTTATAGATCTTAATGCAAAAATTAATAAAAGTGGGATTGGAGAGGTCAAAACATTAAGTAGCGATGAACCCACTCTTTCGGATTTCAAGGAATTTAATTATGATAATTGTTCTTTAATAGATTGTATTTCCTTGTTGCAATCCATGTTGAATTCTCCTCATGCTTCTAATCAAAATAAAGCTTTTACTAAACATATCATTGATGTTATGATGAAATCTTTTGAAGAAAAGCTTGAATTGGAAGTTTCTATCCCTAGAAAACTTTATGATGAGTGGGAACCTACTATTAAGATTAAGATTACAGATTATGAGTGCCATGCTTTGTGTGTTTTGGGTGCTAGCGTTTCCACGATTCCAAAAACTTTATGTGATGTGTTAGGTTTTCGCGAATTTGATGATTGTTCTTTAAATTTGCATCATGTGGATTCCACTATTCAGAAACCTATGGAAAGAATTAATGATGTTCTTATTGTTGCAAATAGGAATTATGCGCCCATAGATTTCATTGTTCTTGATATAGATTGCAATCCTACATGTCCTATTATTCTCGGTAGACCTTTCCTTAGAACGATTAGTGCAATTATTCATATGAAAGAAGGAAATATTAGATTTCAATTTCCGTTAAGGAAGGGCATGGAACATTTTCCTAGAAAGAAAATTAAGTTTCCATATGAATCTATTATGAGAGATACTTATGGATTACATAACAAAGATGACAACATCTAGATCTATGTTTTTATGCCTAGCTAAGGGCGTTAAACAATAGTGCTTGTTGGGAGGCAACCCAATTTTATCTTTGTTCTTGTTTTTTTGGTTCTGTTTTTCAATAAATAATTCATCTAGCCTCTGATGTGTTTTTGTGTTTTAATTAGTTTTTGTGCCAAGTAAGACCTTTGGGATGGCTTACGGTGATAGTTGATTTGATCTTGCTGAAAAACAGAAATTTCTGCGCCCAGAAAAATAATTTTCGTTTTTTACAGAACATGCTTTTGATCTGATTCTTTATGCACAATATTGGTATAAAAATTTCCCAGGATGTACCAATTTTTCAGAATTTTTGGAGTTATAGAACTATTCGAAGTTTACAGATTGCTACAGACTGTTCAGTTTTTGACAAATTCTGTTTTCTATGTGTTGTTTGCTTATTTTGATGAATCTATTGGTAGTATTCGGGGGTATGAACCATGGAGAAGTTGGAATACAGTAGATATTACACCAATATAAATAAAGAATGAGTTCACAACAGTACCAAAAGTGGTGATTTTATTTTCTTATACTAACGGATCTCATGAGATTTTCTGTTGAGTTTTGTGTTGTGAAGTTTTCAAGTTTTGGGTAAAGATTTGATGGACTATGGAATAAGGAGTGGCAAGAGCCTAAGCTTGGGGATGCCCAAGGCACCCCAAGGTAATATTCAAGGACAACCAAGAGCCTAAGCTTGGGGATGCCCCGGATGGCCTCCCCTCTATTGTCTTTGGCTATCGGTAAATTTACTTGAGGCTATATTTTTATTCACCACATGATATGTGTTTTGCTTGAAGCGTCTTGTATGATATGAGTCTTTACTTCTTAGTTTTCCGCAATCATCCTTGCTGTACACACCTTTGGAGAGGGACACGCATGAATCATGATTTATTAGAATGCTCTATGAGCTTCACTTATATCTTTTGAGCTAGGCAATTTTGCTCTAGTGCTTCAGTTATATCTTTTTAGAGCACGGCGGTGGCTTTATTTTATAGAAATTATTGAACTCTCACACTTCGCTTATATTATTTGAGAGTCCCTCTAAACAGCATGGTAATTTACTTTGGTTATGAATTTAGTCCTAATATGATGGGCATCCAGGAGGGATATAATAAAAACTTTCAAATAAACTACATTGAATACTATGAGAAGTTTGATTCCTTATGATTGTTTTGAGATATAAAGATGGTGATATTAGATTCATGCTAGTGAGTAATTGCGGATTGTAGAAATACTTGTGTTAAAGTTTGTGATTCCCGTAGCATGCACGTATACTGAACTGTTATGTAACGAAGTTGGAGCATGATTTATTTATTGATTGTCTTCCTTATGAGTGGTGGTCGGGGACGAGCGATGGTCTTTTCCTACCAATCTATCCCCCTAGGAGCATGCACATAGTACTTTGTTTTGATGACTAATAGACTTTTGTAATAAGTATGTGAGTTCTTTATGACTAATGTTGAGTCCATGGATTATACACACTCTCACCCTTCCACCATTGCTAGCCTCTCTTGTACCATGCAACTTTCACCGATACCATACACCCACCATATACCTTCCTCAAAACAGCCACCATACCTACCTATTATGGCATTTCCATAGCCATTCCGAGATATATTTCCATGCAACTTCCACCGTTCTGTTTTGTTATGACACGCTCCATCATTGTCATATTGCTTTGCATGATCGTAAGACAGCTAGCATGATGTTTACATGGCTTGTCCATTTTTGATGTCATTTGCTATGCTAGATCATTGTACATCCTGGTACACCGCCGGAGGCATTCATATATGGTCATATTTTGTTCTAAGTATCGAGTTGTAATTCTTGAGTTGTAAGTAAATAAAAAGTGTGATGATCTTCATTATTAGAGCATTGCTCCATGTGAGGAAAGGATGATGGAAGCTATGATTCCCTCACAAGTTGGGATGAGTCTCCGAACTTTAAAAAAAAGAGGCCAAAGAAGCCAACGACAAAAAGTGAGAGAAAAAAGAGAAGGGGCAATGTTACTATCCTATTTCCACACTTGTTCTTCAAAGTAGCACCATGATCTTCATGATAGAGAGTATCCTATGTTGTCACTTTCATATACTAGTGCGAATTTTTCATTATAGAACTTGGCTTGTATATTCCAATAATGGGCTTCCTCAAATTGCCCTAGGCCTTCGTGAGCAAGCGAGTTGGATGCACACCCACTTAGTTTCTTTTTGAGCTTTCATAAACTTATAGCTCTAGTGCATTCGTTGCATGGCAATCCCTACTCACTCACATTGATATCTATTGATGGGCATCTCCATAGCCCATTGATATGCCTAGTTGATGTGAGACTATCTCCTTCTTTTTGTCTTCTCCACAACCACCATATTCTATTCCACCTATAGTGCTATATCCATGGCTCACGCTCATGTATTGTGTGAAAGTTGAAAAAGTTTGATAACATCAAAAGTATGAAACAATGGCTTGGCTTGTCATCGGGGTTGTGCATGATTTAAATACTTTGTGTGATGAAGATGGAGCATAGCCAGACTATATGATTTTGTAGGGATAGCTTTCTTTGGCCATGTTATTTTCAGAAGACATGATTGCTTTATTGGTATGCTTGAAGTATTATCGTTTTTATGTCAATATTAAACTTTTGTTTTGAATCTTATGGATCTGAACATTCATGCCACAATAAAGAAAATTACATGGCTAAATATGTTAGGTAGCATTCCACGTCAAAAATTCTGTTTTTATCATTTACCTACTCGAGGACGAGCAGGAATTAAGCTTGGGGATGCTTGATACGTCTCCAACGTATCTGTAATTTTTGATTGTTCCATGCTATTATATTATCTGTTTTGGATGTTTTATATGCATTAATATGCTATTTTATATTATTTTTGGGACTAACCTATTAACCTAGAGCCCAATGCCAGTTTCTGTTTTTCCTTGTTTTTGAGCTTCGCGGAAAAAGAATACTAAACGGAGTCCAAACAGAATAAAAATTCACGATGATATTTCTTGGACCAGAAGACACCCAGGGGACTTGGAGTCCAAGCCATAAGAGCCACGAGGCAGCGGCAAGGGTGGAGGGCGCGCCCTAGGGTGGGGGGCCTACCTTGTAGCCCCCTCGGGACTCCCCTTACCTAGCTCTTCCTCCTACATATTTACATATATCCCAGAACCACTAGAAGCATCCACGAAAACACTTTTCCACCGCCGCAACATTCTGTTCCCGTGAGATCCCATCTTGGGCCTTTTCCGGCATCCTGTCGGAGGGGGATTCAATCACGGAGGGCATCTACATCAACTCTATTGCCCTTCGAATGAAGCATGAGTAGTTTACCACAGACCTACGGGTCTATGGCTAGTAGCTACACTACTAGGGAAAAGCCTAGTAGTAGCGCGGGTTTTGATGCTATCAGCAGCACGGGTAGCCGCGCTACTACTATGGCGCTACAGCTAACAGTTAGTAGTAGCGCGATCTAGACCCGCGCTACTACTATTGACTATATCAGTAGTGCTTTTCTGGAACGCGCTACTATTAAGTAGCTGTAGCGCTTTTCTGTCCTCGCGCTCCTGCTGTATCTTTCATCATTTTTTCTGCTTCCAACCCCGTTTCAATAAACTGCAATTTCACATATACCAGATAACAATATCATTAACCACAATACCATATAGTCATACAATAGTCATACAATATCATAAAGCATTATAGGTACTCATATATAGTCAACATGCATCCTCACATGAATATAGCATATATGATAATGTAACGCCCGGATAATCAAGCTACAGTAATCCCACGCTAATGGTGCCACGTCACCACAGTTACTGTTGCTAATCTACCGTTAGGTCAAACCGTTTCAAAATTCAAATTTAAATTAATGTCGACAATAAAAGTTTTTCAAAATTTAAAACAAAAATGTTCGGGAGATGCCATATTTTGCATAAGTGAATATGGTGTAAAAAACACATTTTTATAAAATGCCTAGACAATTTAAAATGATTTAAAACAGAAAAGAAAATAAATAAAAGAAAGAAAATACAAAAGAGAAAGCAAACAAAAAAAGAAGAAAGGAGCCCCCCCCACTGGGTCGTGGCCCAACTTGGCCGAACGGCCTCGGCCCACCAGGCCACCACCTAGGCCGGCCCACCCCGCCGCCATAACCTCCCCCACTCCCCCAGTACTCCACCGACACCCTCACTCCCCCCCACGAAATATCTCCCCCCTCTCCCCCGATTTGGATCGGGATCGAGAGGAGACCGTCGACCGCCGATGCCTGGACCTCGCCGGACCCCCTCGCCTGCCTGCTCCCCTCTACGCACGCCGTCCCCGACCTCCCCCTCGCGCCAGGCTGCCACTCCCCTACCGACAATGTGAGCCCCACCGCCGCGCTCGTCTCCGCGCGCCCTCGCTCCCACTCCCTCTCCCTCGCGCGACCCCGCCTGCGCGCGCGCTCGCGCTCGTCACCGCGGCCGCTACCGCCGCCCGCGCGCACCGCGCCACTCTGGCCACTCCGGCCCCCCTCCCGCACCTGTCCCGCTCGCCTCCCTGCTGGTCCTAGCCACCGCCGCAACCAGAGCGTCGGGGTCGTGCCCGTGTGGCTCGGCCACGGCCACGCCCCCCTCCAGGCGCGGCTGTGCCCCGCCTGCCGTCGACCGTTGCGCCCCGCGCCCTGCCCCGCGCGCGCCCGAACCTCGCCTCGCTCTGCCGCTCCACTCGCCGCGGCCACCCGCACGCACGGGCGCCCCTCCTCCCTGCGCTCACCTCACCCCCTGCACCGCCCCACGCTCCGCCGTGCCGCCCCCGCGTGCTGGTCGCCGCTCGGGCTTGACCCCGCCCGCGGCGCTCGTCGCCGGGTCCGCCAGACCACAAGCCCCGTCCGCCCGCTGCGGCCCCTTGCCCAGCGCTCCTCCCCGCAGGCGCCTCTCCACCGACCACGGCCAGCGCACCCCGCTCCGGCCATGGCCTCGCCGTGGCCACCGCCCCCTGCTCCGGCACCTTGCCGGGTCCGCCCGCACCTAGGCGTGCGCCCGCTCGGGCCGCGTCCTGCGCCCGCACCAGCGCCACCCCTCGCATCCGCCCGCCGTGGCCCCTGGCCGCGCCGGCGAGCCCCGCCATCGGTGCCCTGACGTCCTCGTCCCGCCCTGCGGGCGAGCGCTCGCTCGGGTGCGCCCGCACCCGCTGGACCAAACCCGCTATGGCCCCTCTGGGCCACAGACATGTGGGGCCCAGCCCCAGAACGAATTAAAAAATATATAAATAAAACAAATAATAAAAATAAATTTAATTAATTAATTAATTAACTAAATTAATTAAGTTAATTAATCCTGTTTAAATTAATCTAATTAATTAGTTAATTTAATTAAACAGTAGTTAATTAGCTAACAGCCCCTGGCAGGTGGGACCCACCTGTCAGGTTGACCAGGTCAACGGTCAACGTTGACTGCTGGCGTCATGCTGACGTCATGCTGATGCATTAATTAAATTTCGAATTAAATTAATTTATTAAATTCTAAAAATGACTTAAATCTTTAAAATTTAATATAAAATAAACCGTAGCTCGGATGGAAAAACTTTGTACATGAAAGTTGCTCAGAACGACGAGACGAATCCGGATACGCAGCCCGTTCGTCCGCCGCACATCCCTAACCTATCAAACTCGCAACTTTCCCCCTCCGGTCCGTCTGTCCGAAAATGCGAAACATCGGGAATACTTTCCCGGATGTTCCCCCCTTCGGCGGTACCACCTACTGCCGTGTTAGGGCACACCTAGCACCGCTCATTGTCATGTCACGCATCGTCATGCTTGTGTTTGCATTGTATTTACTGTTTCTTCCCCCTCTTCTCTCCGGTAGACTACGAGACCGACGCTGCTGCTGCCCAGTTCGACTACGGAGTTGACGACCCCTCCTACTTGCCAGAGCAACCAGGCAAGCCCCCACCTTGATCACCAGATATCGCCTATTCTTCTCTATACTGCTTGCATTAGAGTAGTGTAGCATGTTACTGCTTTCCGTTTATCCTATCCTGATGCATAGCATGTCCTTGCTTCTACTGTTGTTACCTTTACCTGCAATCCTACATGCTTAGTATAGGATGCTAGTTTTCCATCAGTGGCCCTACATTCTTGTCCGTCTGCTGTGCTATACTATCGGGTCGTGATCACTTGGGCGGTGATCACGGGTTTATACTTATATACTATATACATGACACATGTGGTGACTAAAGTCGGGTCGGCTCGTAGGAGTACCCGCAAGTGGATCTTTGTGGCGGAGCGACAGGGTAGGTTGAGACCACCTAGGCGAGAGGTGGGCCTGGCCCTGGACGGCGTCCGCGGTTACTTCAAAATAACACGCTTAACGAGTTCTTGGTATTTGATCTGATTCTGGCCATTTGGTCTATATGCACTAACCAGCTACGCGGGAACAGTTATGGGCACTCGACGTCGTGGTATCAGCCGAAGCTCTTTTTGACGTCGGCGACTGAGTGGCGCGCGCCGCATTGGACCGTAAGCTCGCGCTTGTATTAAGGGGCTAGGTCTGCTTCCGGCCGCGTACGCAACGTGCAGGTGTGCAATGGGCGATGGGCCCAGACCCCTGCGCGCATAGGGTTTAGACCGGCGTGCTGACCTCTCTGTTGAGCCTAGGTGGGGCTGCGACGTGTTGATCTTCCGAGGCCGGGCATGACCCAGGAAAGTGTGTCCGGCCAAATGGGATCGAGCGTGTTGGGTTATGTGGTGCACCCCTGCAGGGAAGTTTATCTATTCGAATAGCCGTGTCCCTCGGTAAAAGGACGACCCGGAGTTGTACCTTGACCTTATGACAACTAGAACCGGATACTGAATAAAATACACCCTTCCAAGTGCCAGATACAACCCGGTGATCGCTCTCTAACAGGGCGACGAGGAGGGGATCGCCGGGTAGGATTATGCTATACGATGCTACTTGGAGGACTTCAATCTACTCTCTTCTACATGCTGCAAGATGGAGGCTGTCGGAAGCGTAGTCTTCGACAGGATTAGCTATCCCCCTCTTATTCTGGCATTCTACAGTTCAGTCCCCTGATATGGCCCTTTACACATATACCCATGCATATGTAGTGTAGCTCCTTGCTTGCGAGTACTTTAGATGAGTACTCACGGTTGCTTCCCTCCCTCTTTTTCCCCTTTTCTTTCTACCTGGCTGTCGCAACCAGATGCTGGAGCCCAGGAGCTAGACGCCACCGTCGACGACGACTCCTACGACACTGGAGGTGCCTACTACTACGTGCAGGCCGCTGACGACGACCAGGAGTAGTTCGGAGGATCCCAGGCAGGAGGCCTGCGCCTCGTTCGATCTGTATCCCAGTTTGTGCTAGCCTTCTTAAGGCAAACTTGTTTAACTTATGTCTGTACTCAGATATTGTTGCTTCCGCTGACTCGTCTATGATCGAGCACTTGTATTCGAGCCCTCGAGGCCCCTGGCTTGTATTATGATGCTTGTATGACTTATTTATGTTTTAGAGTTGTGTTGTGATATCTTCCCGTGAGTTCCTGATCTTGATCGTACACATTTGCGTGCATGATTAGTGTACGGTCAAACCGGGGGCGTCACAGATAAGCAGTACTAGGTAGTCTTACAGCCACACATATATAGCAGTTCTACTAGGTATATATAGTCATACAGGCACACACACATATGTATTTCTAGATGATATCGACAACGATCATCATCCTCAAGCCTGGGCGGTGGGTGTTCCTGATAGTAATTAGGATGGCCTGTCCAACACGAAGATTCTTGCCAACGAGGAAGCTCTTCCACCCAACCGAGCTTAAGTGTGTGCGATCGTCCGTGTCCATGCCGTAAGTACAGGTGGTGCGGAGCCCCTTGCGGTAAGGCGTATTCCAGCTGAGCCTTCTTCATCAGGCTCGATACCACAACTCACAGATAGGCTCTTTGGCAATTTCTGAATAACAAAAAAATATCAATTAATAAGTAGCCTCGCACATACTCTTGCAAATATATTTCTACCAAGTATAGATTTCTACACTATCAAAAGACACAGTACTACACATTTCTACTAAGCATGAATTCTACTAATAAGTATGGATTATCTACACTATTAATAGTTCCTTGGATTCTACACTAATAAGCATGTCATCAGACTCTACACTAAAGCATATCATCAACTAGATTCCACACATCATATCATTGGACTCTACACTAAGCATATCATCGGATTCACTAAGCATATCGTTGGATAATTCGCATTTGTAAGTATAACAATAAAGCATATATATATATATATCATCAAATTACTACAGTTAGTATAACATACCATATCATGCCGATCAACCATGGTACTTGTCAGGCGGGTCACGAAGGGCACCCCGACAAAGTCATCACGTGGCAGAATTATGTCCCATAGGTTGCACACCTCCTCCTCGCTCAGCCTCATTATTTGAGCATAGATGGCTTCATGAAGTGGGTCCTCATCATCTTCATCATCTTCCTCCTTGTTGATATAAATGACAGCCAGCTTGGGTCTTTCTGCTCTGAAGGAGAAGCTAATCAACTCACCACCAGTAACACCCATGCGGGCGAGGAAACGGACCCATCCATCTCCTCCAATCTACGACATATTGCGTCCTTTCTCGACCTCCATAGTGTAGGGCCCCCCAGGAGCCTCAAAGGTCACAGTGTCTCCTGTCAGCTTGTTGAATTTCAACCTCACATTGCATGGGACGATCTGTGTAAAAAAAGCAAAATGACACAATGCATTAATGCCAACACTAAAAACAAAATAGTTGTTACAAGTTTCATATAATTTCTTACCACCGCATGATGAAAACTCGGTTGGAAGTAGATGTCGAATAGCTTGCCAGTTGCAAGGCTGCTAGCGCACCTTGACTTGCATAGTCGACATGGTGGTGGTGGTGGTGGTCGCGCCATTTTCCTCAAGCAACATGAGCAAAGATGAACGATCCACTTCACAAGAAAGAAAAACGGTAACATAAAGCTAGCTAGCTAGAGAGCACCCTTCAGAGTTGCTAAGTGAGTGAGTAAGTATAGTAAGATACAACTTAAAGGTGTCTCTGAATTATGAGAGACCCTTGTTGTCTGTGTCTGAACCTGGATGATGATTGTAGCAAGAAAATATCTATCTAATTTGTACACTTGAAAAAGCACACCCCCAACCCTCACAAGAAAATATATATCTAATTTGCAAACCAGCAAAAGCACACCCCCAGCCCTCACAAGAAAATTTGATAAGTCTAACGTAAACAACTACTGTGAGCATGAAGATACACAACACATTGACTCCAGTAACTTAGCACTTGCAAACCAAATACTTGTACCAAAACCAATATCTACCAGAAAAAATAACGAACTCACCTCACTAAGCCGCTGCCTATTCCATTAGCATTTCAACTTTCGTACGAGGTAAAACTACACTAGCACTTGAACTACACTATGGTCATGGTCTGCCCTGTTACTTGAAAGAAGCTGGACATCAAAGTTTGCTTATAATGTGCTAGGGATAGCATATAAATAGTAGTAATGAACTACAAGGCACAAGAATAACTGAGCGGCAACCCCTACTGTTGGGTTACGTAGTAATTTCAAAAAAAATCCTACGCACACACAGGATCATGGTGATGCATAGCAGCGAGAGGGGAGAGTGTTTTCCACGTACCCTCGTAGACCGAAAGCCGAAGCGTTAGCACAACGCGGTTGATGTAGTCGTACGTCTTCCCGATCCGACCGATCAAGTACCGAACGCACGACACCTCCGAGTTCAGCACACGTTCAGCCCGATGACGTCCCTCGAACTCTGATCCAGCCGAGTGTTGAGGGAGAGTTTCGTCAGCACGACGGCGTGGTGACGATGATGATGTTCTACCGACGCAGGGCTTCGCCTAAGCACCGCTACAGTATTATCGAGGTGGACTATGGTGGAGGGGGGCACCGCACACGGCTAAAAGATCAACAGATCAATTGTTGTCTCTCCAAGGGGTGCCCCCTCCCCGTATATAAAGGATTGGAGGAGGGGGAGGGCCGCCCTCTCTATGGCGCGCCCTAGGAGGAGTCCTACTCCCGCCGGGAGTAGGATCCCCCCCCTTCCAAGTAGTAGGAGTAGGAGTCAAGAAAAGGGGAGAGAGAAGATAAGGAAGGAGGGGGCGCAGCCCCTCCCCCCTAGTCCAATTCGGACTAGGCCTTGGGGGGCGCGCAGCCTCTCCTCTCTCTTTCCCCTAAAGCCCAATAAGGCCCATATACTCCCCGGCGAATTCCCGTAACTCTCCGGTACTCCGAAAAATACCCGAATCACTCGTTACCTTTCCGATGTCCGTATATAGTCGTCCAATATATCGATCTTTACATCTCGACCATTTCGAGACTCCTCGTAATTTCCCCGATCTCATCTGGGACTCCGAACTACCTTCGGTACATCAAAACACATAAACTCATAATATATCCGTCATCGAACTTTAAGCGTGCGGACCCTACGGGTTCGAGAACAATGTAGACATGACCGAGACACGTCTCCGGTCAATAACCAATAGCAGAACCTGGATGCTCATATTGGCTCCCACATATTCTACGAAGATCTTTATCGGTCAAACCGCATAACAGCATACGTTGTTCCCTTTGTCATCGGTATGTTACTTGCCCGAGATTCGATCGTCGGTATCTTAATACCTAGTTCAATCACGTTACCGGCAAGCCTCTTTACTCGTTCCGTAATACATCATCCCGCAACTAACTCATTAGTTGCAATGCTTGCAAGGCTTATAGTTATGTGCATGACCGAGTGGGCCCAGAGATACCTCTCCGACAATCGGAGTGACAAATCCTAATCTCGAAATACGCCAACCAACAAGTACCTTTGGAGACACCTGTAGAGCACCTTTATAATCACCCAGTTACGTTGTGACGTTTGGTAGCACACAAAGTGTTCCTCCGGTAAACGGGAGTTGCATAATCTCATAGTCATAGGAACATTTATAAGTCATGAAGAAAGCAATAGCAGCATACTAAACGATCGAGTGCTAAGCTAACGGAATGGGTCAAGTCAATCACATCATTCTCCTAATGATGTGATCCCGTTAATCAAATGACAACTCATGTCTATGGTTAGGAAACATAACCATCTTCGATTAACGAGCTAGTCAAGTAGAGGCATACTAGTGACACTCTGTTTGTCTATGTATTCACACATGTATCATGTTTCCGGTTAATACAATTCTAGCATGAATAATAAACATTTATCATGATATAAGGAAATAAATAATAACTTTATTATTGCCTCTAGGGCATATTTCCTTCAGTCTCCCACTTGCACTAGAGTCAATAATCTAGTTCACATCGCCATGTGATTTAACACCAATAGTTCACATCACCATGTGATTAACACCCATAGTTCACATCGTCATGTGACTAACACCCAAAGGGTTTACTAGAGTCAATAATCTAGTTCACATCGCTATGTGATTAACACCCAAAGAGTACTAAGGTGTGATCATGTTTTGCTTGTGAGAGAAGTTTAGTCAACGGGTCTGCCACATTCAGATCCGTATGTATTTTGCAAATTTCTATGTCAATAATGCTCTGCACGGAGCTATTCTAGCTAATTGCTCCCACTTTCAATATGTATCCAGATTGAGACTTAGAATCATCTGGATCAGTGTCAAAACTTGCATCGACGTAACCCTTTACGACGAACCTTTTGTCACCTCCATAATCGAGAAACATATCCTTATTCCACTAAGGATAATTTTGACCGTTGTTCAGTGATCTACTCCTAGATCACTATTGTACTCCCTTGCCAAACTTAGTGTAGGGTATACAATAGATCTGGTACACAGCATGGCATACTTTATAGAACCTATGGCTGAGGCATAGGGAATGACTTTCATTCTCTTTCTATCTTCTGCTGTGGTCGGGCTTTTACTCAATTTTACACCTTGTAACACAAGCAAGAACTCTTTCTTTGACTGTTCCATTTTGAACTACTTCAAAATCTTGTCAAGGTATGTACTCATTGAAAAAACTTATCAAGCGTCTTGATCTATCTCTATAGATCTTGATGCTCAATATGTAAGCAGCTTCACCGAGGTCTTTCTTTGAAAAAACTCCATTCAAACACTCCTTTATGCTTTGCAGAATAATTCTACATTATTTCCGATCAACAATATGTCATTCACATATACTTATCAGAAATGTTGTAGTGCTCCCACTCACTTTCTTATAAATACAGGCTTCACTGCAAGTCTATATAAAACTATATGCTTTAATCAACTTATCAAAGCGTATATTCCAACTCCGAGATGCTTGCACCAGTCCATAGATGGATCGCTGGAGCTTGCATATTTTGTTAGCACCTTTAGGATTGACAAAACCTTCTGGTTGCATCATATACAACTCTTCTTTAATAAATCCATTAAGGAATGCAGTTTTGTTTATCCATTTGCCAGATTTCATAAAATGCAGCAATTGCTAACATGATTCGGACAGACTTAAGCATAGATACGAGTGAGAAACTCTCATCGTAGTCAACACCTTGAACTTGTCGAAAACCTTTTGCGACAATTCTAGCTTTGTAGATAGTGACACTAATATCAGTGTCCGTCTTCCTCTTGAAGATCCATTTAATCTCAATGGCTCGCCGATCATTGGGCAAGTCAATGAAAGTCCATACTTTGTTCTCATACATGGATCTCATCTTAGATTTCATGGCCAAAAGCCATTTCGCGGAATCTGGGCTCATCATCGCTTCCTCATAGTTCGTAGGTTCGTCATGGTCAAGTAACATGACCTCCAGAACAGGATTACCGTACCACTCTGGTGCGGATCTCACTCTGGTTTACCTACGAGGTTTGGTAGTAACTTGATCTGAAGTTACATGATCATCATCATTAGCTTCCTCACTAATTGGTGTAGTAGTCACAGGAACAGATTTCTGTGATGAACTGCTTTCCAATAAGGGAGCAGGTATAGTTACCTCATCAAGTTCTACTTTCCTCCCACTCACTTCTTTTGCGAGAAACTCCTTCTCTAGAAAGGATCCATTATAAGCAACGAAAATCATGCCTTTGGATCTGTGATAGAAGGTGTACCCAACTGTCTCCTTTGGGTATCCTATGAAGACACATTTCTCCGATTTGGGTTTGAGCTTATGAGGATGAAACTTTTTCTTATAAGCATCGCAACCCCAAACTTTTAAGAAATGACAACTTTTGGTTTCTTGCCAAATCAAAGTTCATAAGGTGTCGTCTCAACGGATTTAGATGGTGCCCTATTAAACGTGAATGCAGCTGTCTCTAATGCATAACCCCAAAACGATAGTGGTAAATCGGTAAGAGACATCATAGATTGCACCATATCTAATAAAGTACGGTTACGATGTTCGGACACACCATTACGCTGTGGTGTTCCAGGTGGCGTGAGTTGCAAAATTATTCCGCATTGTTTCAAATGAGGACCAAACTCGTAACTCAAATATTCTCCTCCACGATCAGATCGTACAAACTTTATTTTCTTGTTACGATGATTTTCAACTTCACTCTGAAATTCTTTGAACTTTTCAAATGTTTCAGACTTATGTTTTATTAAGTAGATATACCCATATCTGCTTAAATCATCTGTGAAGGTGAGAAAATAACGATATCCGCCGCGAGCCTCAACACTCATCGGATCGCATACATCAGTATGTATTATTTTCAATAAGTCAGTTGCTCGCTCCATTGTTCCGGAGAACGGAGTCCTAGTCATCTTGCCCATAAGGCATGGTTCGCAAGCATCAAGTGATTCATAATCAAGTGATTCCAAAATCCCATCAACATGGAGTTTCTTCATGCGCTTTACACCAATATGACCTAAACGGCAGTGCCACAAATAAGTTGCACCATCATTATTAACTTTGCATCTTTTGGCTGCAATATTATGAATATGTGTATCACTACGATCGAGATCCAACGAACAACTTTCATTGGGTGTGTAACCATATAAGGTTTTATTCATGTAAACAGAACAACAATTATTCTCTAACTTAAATGAATAATTGTATTGCAATAAACATGATCAAATCATATTCATGCTCAACGCAAACACCAAATAACACTTATTTAGGTTCAACACTAATCCCGAAAGTATAGGGAGTGTGCGATGATGATCATATCAATCTTGGAACCACTTCCAACACACATCGTCACTTCACCCTTAACTAGTCTCTGTTCATTCTGCAACTCCCGTTTTGAGTTACTAATCTTAGCAACTGAACTAGTATCAAATACTGAGGGGTTGCTATAAACACTAGTACACATCAATAACATGTATATCAAATATACCTTTGTTCACTTTGCCATCCTTCTTATCCGCCAAATACTTGGGGCAGTTTCACTTCTAGTGACCAGTCCCTTTGTATTAGAAGTACTTAGTCTTAGGTTTAGGTCCAGACTTGGGCTTCTTCACTTGAGCTGCAACTTGCTTGCCGTTCTTCTTGAAGTTCCCCTTCTTCCCTTTGCCCTTTTCCTTGAAACTAGCGGTCTTGTCAACCATCAACACTTGATGTTTTTTTCTTGATTTCTACCTTCATCGATTTCATCATCATAAAAAGCTCGGGAATCGTTTTCGTCATCCCTTGCATACTATAGTTCATCACGAAGTTCTAGCAACTTGGTGATAGTGACTAGAGAACTTTGTCAATCACTATCTTATCTGGAAGATTAACTCCCACTTGATTCAAGTGATTGTAGTACTCAGACATTCTGAGCACATGCTCACTAGCTGAGCAATTCTCCTCCATCTTGTAGGCAAAGTACTGTCAGAGGTCTCATACCTCTCGACATGGGCATGAGTATGAAATACCAATTTCAACTCTTGGAAAATCTTATATGCTCCGTGGCATTCAAAACATTTTTGAAGTCCCGGTTCTAAGCCGTAAAGCACAGTGCACTAAACTATCAAGTAGTTATCATACCGAGCTTTGTCAAACGTTCATAACGTCTACATCTGCTCCTGCAATAGGTTTGTCACCTAGCGGTGCATCAAGGACATAATTCTTCTGTGCAGCAATGAGGATAATCCTCAGATCACGGATCCAATCCGCATCATTGCTACTAACATCTTTCAACTTATTTTTCTCTAGGAACATATCAAAAATAAAACAGGGGAGCTAAATGCGAGCTATTGATCTACAACATAGATATGCTAATACTACCAGGACTAAGTTCATGATAAATTTAAGTTCAATTAATCATATTACTTAAGAACTCCCACTTAGATTGGCATCCCTCTAATCTTCTAAGTGATCACGTGATCCATATCAACTAAACCATGTCCGATCATCACGTGAGATGGAGTAGTTTCAATGGTGAACATCACTATGTTGGTCATATCTACTATATGATTCACGCTCGACCTTTCGGTCTCAGTGTTTCGAGGCCATATCTGTTATATGCTAGGCTCGTCAAGTTTAACCTGAGTATTCCGCGTGTGCAACTGTTTTGCACCCGTTGTATTTGAACGTAGAGCCTATCACACCCGATCATCACGTGGTGTCTCAGCACGAAGAACTTTCGCAATGGTGCATACTCAGGGAGAACACTTATACCTTGATAATTTAGTGAGAGATCATCTTATAATGCTACCGTCAAACTAAGCAAAATAAGATGTATAAAAGATAAACATCACATGCAATCAAAATATGTGACATGATATGGCCATCATCATCTTGTGCCTTTGATCTCCATCTCCAAAGCATCGTCATGATTTCCATCGTCACCAGCATGACACCATGATCTCCATCATCTTGATCTATATCAATGTGTCGTCACATGGTCGTCTCGCCAATTATTTCTCTTGCAACTATTGCTATCGCATAGTGATAAAGTAAAGCAATTATTTGGCGCTTGCATCTTATGCAATAAAGAGACAACCATAAGGCTTCTGCCAGTTGCCGATAACTTCAACAAAACATGATCATCTTATACAAAAACTTATAACTCATCACGTCTTAACCATATCACATCACAACATGCCCTACAAAAACAAGTTAGAATCCTCTACTTTGTTGTTGCAAGTTTTACGTGGCTGCTACGGGCTGAGCAAGAACCGTTCTTACCTACGCATCAAAACCACAACGATAGTTTGTCAAGTTAGTGATGTTTAAACCTTCTCAAGGACCGGGCGTAGCCACACTCGGTTCAACTAAAGTTGGACAAACTGACACCCGCCAGCCACCTGTGTGCAAAGCACGTCGGTAGAACCAGTCTCGCGTAAGCGTACGCGTAATGTCGGTCCGGGCCGCTTCATCCCACAATACCGCCGAACCAAAGTATGACATGCTGGTAAGCACTATGACTTATATCGCCCACAACTCACTTGTGTTCTACTCGTGCATATGACATCTACGCATAAAACCTGGCTCGGATGCCACTGTTGGGTTACGTAGTAATTTCAAAAAAATTCCTACGCACACACAGGATCATGGTGATGCATAGCAACGAGAGGGAAGAGTGTTGTCCACGTACCCTCGTAGACCGAAAGCGGAAGCGTTAGCACAACGCGGTTGATGTAGTCGTACATCTTCACGATCCGACCGATCAAGTACCGAACGCACGACACCTCCGAGTTCAGCACACGTTCAGCCCGATGACGTCCCTCGAACTCTGATCCAGCCGAGTGTTGAGGGAGAGTTTCGTCAGCACGACGGCGTGGTGACAATGATGATGTTCTACCGACGCAGGGCTTCGCCTAAGCACCGCTACAGTATTATCGAGGTGGACTATGGTGGAGGGGGGCACCGCACACGGCTAAAAGATCAATAGATCAATTGTTGTCTCTCCAAGGGGTGCCCCCCTCCCCGTATATAAAGGATTGGAGGAGGGGGAGGGCCGGCCCTCTCTATGGCGCGCCTAGGAGGAGTCCTACTCCCACCGGGAGTAGGATTCCCCCCTTCCAAGTAGTAGTAGGAGTCAAGGAAAGGGGAGAGAGAAGAGAAGGAAGGAGGGGGCGTAGCCCCTCCCTCCTAGTCCAATTCGGACTAGGCCTTGGGGGCGCGCAGCCTCTCCTCTCTCTTTCCCCTAAAGCCCAATAAGGCCCATATACTCCCCGGCGAATTCCCGTAATTCTCTGGTACTCCGAAAAATACCTGAATCATTCGGAACCTTTCCGATGTCCGAATATAGTCATCCAATATATCGATCTTTACGTCTCGACCATTTCGAGACTCCTCGTCATGTCCCCGATCTCATCTGAGACTCTGAACTACCTTCGGTACATCAAAACACATAAACTCATGATATATCCGTCATCGAACTTTAAGCGTGCGGACCCTACGGGTTCGAGAATAATGTAGACATGACCGAGACACGTCTCCGGTCAATAACAAATAGCAGAACCTGGATGCTCATATTGGCTCCCACATATTCTACGAAGATCTTTATCAGTCAAACCGCATAACAACATATGTTATTCCCTTTGTCATCGGTATGTTACTTGCCGAGATTCGATCGTCGGTATCTTAATAGCTAGTTCAATCTCGTTACCGGCAAGTCTCTTTACTCGTTCCATAATACATCATCCCGCAAATAACTCATTAGTTGCAATGCTTGCAAGGCTTATAGTGATGTGCATTTCCGAGTGGGCCCAGAGATACCTCTCCGACAATCGGAGTGACAAATCCTAATCTCGAAATACGCCAACCCAACAAGTACCTTTGGAGACACCTGTAGAGCACCTTTATAATCACCCAGCTACGTTGTGACGTTTGGTAGCACACAAAGTGTTCCTCCGGTAAACGGGAGTTGCATAATCTCATAGTCATAGGAACATTTATAAGTCATGAAGAAAGCAATAGCAGCATACTAAACGATCGAGTGCTAAGCTAACGGAATGGGTCAAGTCAATCACATCATTCTCCTAATGATGTGATCCCGTTAATCAAATGACAACTCATGTCTATGGTTAGGAAACATAACCATCTTCGATTAACGAGCTAGTCAAGTAGAGGCATACTAGTGACACTCTGTTTGTCTATGTATTCACACATGTATCATGTTTCCGGTTAATACAATTCTAGCATGAATAATAAACATTTATCATGATATAAGGAAATAAATAATAACTTTATTATTGCCTCTAGGGCATATTTCCTTCACCTACATGGCCCCGTCACGGGCGTCCCCCTCCACGGCCCCGTCATCGGAGTGGGGGCGGCGGCGGAGGTTGGGGGCAGAAGGGGGAGTGGGGGCGGCGGCGGAGTTGGGGGCAGTAGGGGGAGTGGGTTAGGCGGCCGGTGACAGACCGGGGCGGTGAGAGAGGGGAGGAGCATTACCTGCGGTGGCGGGAGGTGGCGCGCGGTGGCGGCGTCGCGGGCAGAACACTAACCGTTGCGGCTGCGGGCGGAGGGGATCGATCGAAGTGAGGGGTGCGTGGGGGGTGCGGGGGGCGCGAGGTTTTCTTTTGGTATAGTAGTAGCGCGGGGTATGGGCCAGCGCAACTGCTAAGCCCACTAGCTGTAGCGTGGGTGGATAGGAAACGCTACAGCTAAGTGGGCTTCCGTTCGGGGCCCTACGGCACATGTAATAGTAGCGCGTCCTATGCTAAACAACGCTACTGCTAACCAGTACCAGTAGCGCGCTCCGAAACCAGCGCTGCTGCAAATTAGCAGTAGCGTGTGTCCCAAAAAAACGGTACTGCTAAACTTCTATGTATAAGCATTTTTCTAGTAGTGCTAGATGGCTTCTTCTATCTCTTTTATTCTCAATACCATGTTCTCCTCGATGTTCTTGGAGATCTATCCTATGTAATCTTCTTTTGCGGTGTGTTTGTCGATATCCGATGAATTGTGGATTTATGATCAGCTTATCTATGAATATTATTTGAATCTTCTCTGAATTCTTATATGCATGATTTGATATCTTTGTATTTCTCTTTGAATTATCGATTTGGTTTGGCCAACTAGATTGGTTTTTCTTGCAATGGGAGAGGGGCTTAGCTTTGGGTTCCATCTTGCGTGATGTCACCCAATGACAAAGTAGGGGTAGCAAGACACGTATTGAATTATTGCCATCGAGGATAAAAAGATGGGGTTTTCATCATATTGCTTGAGTTTATTCCTCTACAATATGTCATCTTACTTAAGGCGTTACTCCGTTCTTTATGAACTTAATACTCTAGATGCATGCTGGATAGCGGTCGATGTGTGGAGTAATAGTAGTAGATGCAGGCAGGAATCGGTCTACTTGACACGGACGTGATGCCTATATTGCATAATCATTACCTTGGATATCGTCATAACTTTGCGCTTTTCTATCAATTGCTCGACAGTAATTTGTTCACCCACCGAATTATTTGCCTTCATGAGAGAAGCCTCTAGTGAAACCTATGGCCCCCGGGTCTATTTTCCATCATATTAGTTTCTGATCTACTATTTTGCAATCTTTTATTTTCAGATCTATAAACCAAAAAACCCAAAAATATTTTATTTTTTGTTTAGTTCTATCTATCTATATCAGATCTCACCTTTGCAAGTGATTGTGAAGGGATGGACAATCCCTTTATCGTGTTGGGTGCAAGTGTTTGATTTTTTGTGTAGGTGCATCTATTGGGGAATTGCACGTTTATCCTAGTGGATCAATACCTTGGTTCTTAACTGAGGAAAATACTTATCTCTACTGTGCTGCATCACCCTTTCCTCTTCAAGGAAAAACCAACGTAAGCTCAAGAAGTAGCAGAGAGAGCCCCTTCTACTTCTTCCTTGGTCTCTCCCCTAGATGGGGAGAGGATTCTCCCTCTAGTCCTTGGCCGCCCGCCCCCTCCGAGATTGGAAGTCCCCTGTTCTTTTCACTTGTTTTCCTCTCTGTTTCCGTACTGTTTTTTGGTTCTTAAATGGCTAGAGATCCATAACTCTGATCGGGCTAAAAATTTGAGGGCATTTTTCTCCGAACATTAGCTTACTTATGGTGAAGAAGAGCTCCAACGGACTTAATGCTTGGCCACAAGCCTACATGGCGCAGGTGGGCCCTAAGACGCACCCCTGCCCTTGTGGAGCACTCGGGCATTGTTTCTCGTGATTCCTTCGCCAAAAATTCTGATAATTCCAATAAAAATTGGACAAAAAATGAGGTCATTCTGGCTCCATGATTTTTTCACCTAAAATCCCCAAAACAATAGAAAACAGAAACTGGCCTTTGGCACTAAGTAAATAGGTTAGTCCAAATAAAAATAATATAAACTGATGCCACAAATATGTGAAAGTGGTATAACAATAGCATGAAACTATCAAAAATTATACATACGTCGGAGACGTATCAGTATCCCCAATCTTAATTCATGTTCGTCCTCAGGTAGGTAAATGATAAAACAAAGATAATTTTTTATGTTGCATGCTACCTAGCGCACTCTTGATCAAATAATGCAACAGTGGTGTGCACTTAGGATAGAAGTGATTAATGGCAGTAGTCTATCAATTTGAGATTAAATAACAATACATGACCATGCAAAATAGACAATCGTTGCCTTTCCAAAATAAAGATGCTAAAGAAAGTGATTCCATACACACTTAATCACGATAAGCATGGCATGCTCAATCTTCCTAGTATAAAGATATCAAATCATGAACTAATCCAGACGCCAAACCAAGCAATTAAGTCACACTTTTCTCGCTTCAGCTATTCAACTCTCATGCACTACTTGAGAGTGAGCCAAGGTATTAGCACTTAGAACGGCGCAGAGAATAATGATGGGGTTTAATTGAGAAGATAAAAATTATAAGAAAGTCTATGGGCTTGACCATTACGCAATGGAGAGGCTTTATAATCGATGTCAATGTGAGGAGTAGGGATTTTCCATACAACGGATGAATTAGAGCTATAAGTGTATGAAAGCTCTCCTAATACAACTAAGTGGGTGTGCATCCAACTTACATGCTCATGAAAACCTCAAGCATTTGAGGAAGCTCATCATTGCAATATACAAGCCAAGTTCTATAATATGAAAAATCCCACTAGCATAATCATGAAGTATATGAAAACTCTCTATATGAAATTCATGGTACTACTTAGAAGCACAAGTATCGTAAAGGATAGTAGTGTGCCCCCTCTCTCTTTTTCTCTCTTTTTTGGTTCTTTGTTTTTTAGGGACACTTTTCGGCCTTTTTTTATCCTCATGAGTAGGGGCACACTTAAGAATGCATCACACTTTTATTTGACTTACAACTCATAGTATGAAACAATATGATGACTACATATGTATGCCTCTGACAGTGTACTAGGATGTGTAATGATCTAACGTAACATGTATTAATAATGATGAACGATGGTTTTGCCACAAATATCATGTCAGCTCTATATGATCATGCAAAGCAAAATGACAATGAATACTTAGGTCATGTAATGAATAGTAACAATGGGAGTTGCATGGCAATATATTTGGAATGGCTATGGAAATACCATAATATGTAGGTATGGTGGCTATTTGAGGTAGATGTAATGAGGCTTATGTGTGAGAAAGCATATCATCCCACGGGGTTGGATGCACCAGCAAAGTTTGGACCATGTCTTGAGGTGAGAGTGGGTAATGCACGGTACCAAAGAGCTAGCAAAATATGGATAGGTGGAAGTGCTTATAGACAAAAAGCTCACATTAGTCGTAAAGAACTCAAGCATTTATTGTGAAAGTCTAGGAGCTCATCTCCAAGCAAGCACAACCCGCATGCCCTAGGGGGAGGTTGGTAGGAGTTAACCATCATGCGCCACAATCCGTACGCACGTGAACACCACTTTAAGAAATCCCACACCCAGACTTCTTGAATACAGTCTCACAAACCTTAACACCAATATTCGTACTTAACTTTAACCATGCACCCACACGATCAAACATTACTACCTCAATATTGCAAAACTATTGTAAAGAATCAAACTTGTCATGTTCAATGATCTATAGGTTTTATGCAAGTTTTCATATATAACACCAATACATACCTAGGACTAACCATACAAATGGCCAATTCCTATTGAACTCTCCTAAAAGATATAAGTGAAGCAACAGAGTCTAATCCTTTCTATAAAATACTTGGCCAAGCTCTAACAAATATGCGTGATGCAAAAGAGCATTCTACAAATAACAGTACTTCAAATGTAGATAAACAAGCATCCAAACTTCAAAATCTATACATGAAACACATGAAGCATTCTATAAAGCCATACTCAAAAGATATGCGTGAAGTGCAAAGAGCATTCTATAATTCAAGCAAGGACTATCCCATTCTAGCATGATGAAAAACTAAAAGAAAAACAAAATGAAAAACAAATGGCGCTCCAAGAATTTACGCACATTATGTGAACAAATAAAAAATTAGGCCCAACCGATACAAACCGATAATTGTCGAGGAAGAAAGAGGGGGTGCCTTCTGGGGCATCCCCAAGTTTAGACGCTGAGTCTCCTTCCATATTTACTTTCGGTGCCTTGGTAATCCCCATGCTTGAACTCTTGCCTCTCTGCATTCCTCTCATATCGATATCTCCCCCCTAGCCTTAAAAACTTCATCCACACAAAACTCAACAGAACTTTTATTAGAGGGGCCAGTACAAATAGCATCAAATCTCATCATGACCTACTGTAACATTATCGCATAGTTATAATCCAACATTACCTATTGTATACTAACACAATTCTAACACTCCCACATCAATGGGGCTTCAACAAAATTGCAAACATAAGTAGATAAAGAAATAAATAACAACAATCTGTAAAATTAGAATAGTCTGTGAAGATGCTAATGGAACCTATACTGCTTTAATTCCAAAATTCTGAAAAATTAGTACCTAATAAAAATTTATAAAAAATAATGTGTAAAAATTTAGAAACTTTTCATGTTCCAGTAAAATATGTAAATTCAAATACTAAAACAAAACTTTTTGTTTCTCCATAGCACATATCAAACTTGCAATTTAAATATCCTAAAGGAAAATCTTGGCACATTATTTTCATAATACAGAAGATTTATACAAGGGGATAACTATTTTTGTTGAAAAGTTTCTGTGATTCAAGGTTCACAAAGTTTCCATGCATACGAACAAAGTTCAAGGCTAGCCCCCACTTCCACGGTGCTCATCTTTCTCATTTTCACTTTTCTATTAGAAAAAGTTTTAAGTTCCCCACTTTTTTTTTGAATGTAAGCAGAAAAAATAAGAAAATTACTCTGTAAAACTTTCGAGTTCTCCCTCAGGCAGCGCTTTCTTTAAAGACATTAAGCTAGACATAAAGGTGCTCAAGTAATCATTAAACCAAGATCCCAAGGTACATCAAAGCCAAATTTAATCAACAAATATTTGGATCTTAAATATTTGCACAAGGTAACATATATCATATAACAACAAAGTCTAACTCTCTTCCTATGCATTGGCATGTCATAAGAGAACAATTCATGCACACATGGTAAAGGCTAATGCATAGTGTAGGTAATTTTTTGCAATTTTATTGTATTAGAAATATAAAGAGGTGGAGATGAGATTCCTCTCTCATAATAATTGCAAGTAGGAGCAGCAAGCACATGCATATTATACCCAGTAGAATCATCAAATGCAATGGTAAGACGCAACCCATGAATATAATTCTTAATTAGTGCAAACTTCTCAAATATAGTGTAGTTGGGAGAATTCAAAAGGATAATAGGACTATCAAGTGTGGATGCAATAGCAATAATTTCTTTCTTAAAATAAGGAACTATAGCAAGTTCATCTCCGTAAGCACCATTAATAGTGGCATTATATATGGCCATTAACATGGCAAACATCAAGTTCATCAAAAAGAAATATTTCAAATGAATCCAAGGGATTATTGTTCATCAACATAACAGTCCTCCTTCGATATGCACGAAGGAAAATTAAACAATGTATGAGTTGAAGAGTTACTCTCATTAGAAGGTGGACACATGTAGCTAATTTGCTCTTCCTCGTTTTGTTTTTATTCTCCTCCTCATCTTTTTCATCTGATGAGCTCACATTTTCAACAATTTCTTCTTCCATAAGTTCCTACAAAATATTAGTCTCTTCTAGGGCAACAGACATTCTCTCAATAAATTCATTAATGTTAGCATTGTATTCATAGTTTTCATAGCAATATTTAAGTATGGTAAGATTTTCATATTTGTAAAGGGCATCATCATACTTATCATAATCTTTAAGCAAAGAAACCATTTCATAAGCACCCTTAAAAGTAACAAATTCTTCTATTTACTTAGCATCAATAGTAATCATATATACCATTAGCATAAGAAACCAAGGTTTCATTATCATTAAACTCACATTGTAAGGGAAGATGTTGAATCTTCATTCTAGAGCAAAAGGTAAAATCATACGTAGAGCACGAATTATAAGCATACTAATGTAAATTTTTTTATCCCATATGTGTTTCCCTTTTTGTGTGAAGTGATAATCCGTAAAGTATTCACGCTGATCCAAAGTATATCCCATTACCATATTGGACGGGGATTTATCAGGATTATCAACGTAATATTTAATGTTCCACACATAAGCAGCGTCGAGGATTTTAGGAGGTTCCCCAACTCCATGAGTAGCAAGTACAACTATTTTTTTGTGTTTCGTGTTCCATATCCATAACTAAAGATAGAGAACAACTTAGAACAGAAAATAAAATCTACTTAGAGATAAAGCCAACAAACACACACGAGAATATTCACCCCACGCTATTGCTCCCCGACAACGGTGCCAGAAAAGGTGGTGATAACCAGTAAGTGTAGGGAGTCAGTTGTAGCCTTTTCGAAAAGTAATAGTGTCGAACCCAAAGAGGAGCTAAAGGTAGAATTAATATTCTCTCAAGTTCTATGGACCATCGATACAACTTTACGCACACTAAACGTTTGCTTTACTCAGAAACAAGAAATAAACTATGGTAGGGAGAAGTTTATGTAGCTCTCGCCCCCAATTCATGGTCCTATCAATATACAACTAACCCTATATGGTGATCCACGGGCGCGCTCATATGATGGGCACCAAAGGACAGTAGCATAACCACAAGTAATTGAAACCAATCATAAAAATTCACCAATTAACCCATAGGACAAGATAATCTACTCAAACGGAATAGCGATGACACAAATCAATGGATAATTTCATAGCACCAAAAACCATGTTCAAGTAGGGGATTACAGTGGGTTGCGGGGGTGGACCATTGGTATAGAGGGAGGATGGTGATAGAGGTGTTGATGAAGACTGCGAAGTTGATGGAGATGGTCGTTGTGACGATGATTCTGCCGGAGGCACTCCGGCGCCACTGGGAGAGCCCCCCCCCCCCCTAGTCTTCTTCTACTACTACTACTTGTTCTTTTTCTTGCTTGGCCTCTCCCCTAGATGGGGAGAGGATTCCCCCTCTGGTCCTTGGCCGCCATGGTTCCCAGATGGCGGGAGCCCCTCTGAGATTGGATCTCCCCTCTCGTTTTTGTCTGTGTTTTCCTCTCTGTTTCGGTACCGTTTTCTAGCTGAACAATATTTTTTAAATAGCTGGAGATCTGTACTCCGATCGGGCTGAGATTTTGAGGGGAGTTTTCTCCGAAAATTAGTTTTTTTGCGGCGAAAGAAGAGCTCCAATCGCTTTAAGGGTTGGCCAAAAGCCCATATGGCACGGGTGGGCCCCAGGTCGTGCCCCTGCTAATTTAGTTGGAGCCTATGAGTTCTTGGTCACCAAATTTTGGTTCTTTTTTTTGCGAGCCAAATTTTGGTTCGTCAAGAAGAAAACCACAGCAACACACGCTGCCGCCCCATAGTAAGGGCTGGGTGTTCGGTTTATATGATTAATATGGTTCGGTTTATTCGGTTTTTTATAATTTTGGTTTTGAAGAAATGGAAACCAAAATAAGCACACAAAGTTAAGAAACCGAACCATATTAACCATAATATATCGGTTTGGTTTCTTTGGTTAACCGAAATACATGCACTCGTCAGTGTAAGTGTAATGATTCATGAGCACTGATTTGCATTGTATAGAATGCATAAAATAGTCACAAGAGCTAGCAACCTTAACATCAAGCAATGCTTTATTCAGTCAAGCAAACTAGTGAACATAATTAAGTAGAAAAATCTCATGAAACATGCCATGTATTATGTACGGAAGAACACGTGTGATGTCTCCAAACTGAGCAGCTCATGCACTAAATGATACACTAGTAGTTACTTGCACGACCAAGAGGCATGCATACATACCAGATATACATGGACATTATTAGTTAGATTGGGAGCGATTAGAAACTCAGAGCGGTTGTAAAAGTACATGTGATCCAGCGGCTAGCCGGATGTCCGCCACAACCAACAAGGATTTGCCGGTGATTGCTAGCTCGCCGAGTTAGGCCGGATGTTTAGTTGTTCGCCAATGGCTGAAGAGGCCGCCGCCTAATTTAATTTTTGGAGAGACCACAGCATGATGGAGGGAACATGGTATTTACACGAGGCATCCTACGTATCGGTTTGTTCGGTCTATTCGGTTTCTGGGCACTGAAAACCGAACACAAACCAAACCACCGAATTAACTGACAAATCGGTTAATATGGTTTGGTTCGGTTTGGTTTTTCGGTTTTCGGTTTAACCGTGCCCACCCCTACCCATAGTTTGCTTCTCACATTAGTGAGGTTACTTCATTCCCTATGATCTCCATGTTCAGTTTTTATTTCTCTCTTTGCTTTACTTTCTGAAATGACTTCGGAATTAAGAAGTATGAATCATGACATGGAGAAAAGCAAGAAAAATATGTAAAGTTGAGGGCCCACGTTTTGATCTTGCACCGGGCCTCCGTTTTCTTAGATACAGCCCTGGTTTGTTTGTCAGGTACATGATGAGATTTTGTACACATGCTTTTTTTCTCTGAAATATCACGTACAGCTCTCCATTATGGTTCAAGAAAGAAAATCTAACCATTTGGTCAATTCAATCTAAAAAACATTAGTACCCTATTGTGTTGATTTCACCGGCTATATATCTTTGTTTTGTTCTCCTTCAAACTCCCCAGAGTGGTTTCAGGTCAATTAACGACATCAGAGACCACTGCTTCATTAGGTAGGATAAACATGCCTACTCTAGTAGAGCTGACCTGCAATTATAGAAGTGTTCACCCATCAAGTAGCCAACCATTTCGTTTTTCTTTTATTGGGCTCTACCCGCGATAAAGATGACAGGAGCATGACAAGGCAGTGCTGTCGCAAGCAGGGGACGTCAAGCTAGCTTTGGTCAAACCAGTGCCATCTACTCCTACTAGTACCTCTCAACTGCTACAGTACATACGATCTAGTCACAGCCGCAGCTTTGATCGAAATGACACGCCACGAATCATGTTCCTGGATTCTACACTGATTCGGCAACGAATTTTCAATGGCACTATGATTGCTTTTTCCTTGAGAGCTCTTATTATGTCAACACTCCAGGGCACATGTCTATATAATTTGCACCTTTGGCCAACTTTTTACTACTCCCTTCTACCAGCTCGATAGAAAAATGACGGGTGAGATGTCTTGCTTTGTGTGGCTTACGGTATCCTTTTTATGTTTGAATTGGGCAAAGTCTGAGGTGCCAAGTCACATTCTCAAGTTTGTAAACAAAAAATGTCGTTTTCTGAAACTGTCATGCAATTCTTGCCACGGCGGTCATCCGTAGCCCTTGTCAGCGACCAGAAAAACGGAGAAATTTCCATCTCAAAGATAGGAGATCTATATGACCGGTCACCACCACACGTCCTAGCAATAGCTCTACAGCCATACGGGGGACGGCAAAACATTCTTCTCTTGCCTCAGCACAGCTTGTTTATTCGGAATCCCTTGAACAGCTGCGACTGCAAACACCATGAGAGTAAGAAGTTCTTTGAGTCCAGTTTATGTTGATGATGCGTCCGTCTGTGTAGCTAACACGTCTGAACCGCCGGCGCAAATCTTTCAGAAGGAGATCATCATCCGGATGCAGCCGGGCTCGGACAAATACCACAAGAGAGCTCTCAAGGTGGCCGCAACCGTCAGCGGTAAGTACGGACCCGGTGTTGATGGATTATTCCTCTGCATGCAGTGAATTAAACTGGGTGGGTTTCAATTCAGGAGTGGTGTCGATCACGGTGGCCGGCAGGGACAGGGATCTGCTGGTGGTCATCGGCGACGGCGTGGACGAGAGCCATCTGACCAAGAAACTGAAGAAGGAAGTCGGGGAGGCCGAGATAGTGCAGCTGCGGACGCTGCCCGAAGGCACCTCGGCGTCAGGGTATCTGCCGGGCACGTCCAGGGACGTCGTCGGCGGACAGTCCCGGTCGCCGTACCACTTGCATCCCACGAACACTCCCGGCCGCGTCACGTACCCGGTCTACGCGCCGTCGCCGGCGGCCAATCCCGGCGCTGCACGGTGGTCGGGAGACCACAGGCAAGCCGAAGCGGGATACTATCCCAGTGCGTCCAGCCCGTCCTTCTACCACGCGTCACCCGCGGCAGGGCACAGCGGGTACGGGGGCAGCAGCTATGCAAGCGCGGTGGCGTGCAGCCACCCGGCGAACTACTCCCCGATGATCGAGCGGCACCGGCACGACGACAGGAGCTGGCGTCGGCACCACGGCGGGGGAAAGCCCAGCTGCTGCTCGATACAGTAGCAGTCGTTTCCATCGTGGTGCCAATGTTTGCCGTTTCAAGTATTTCAAATGAACCAACCTGTGGCACTACGATGGAAACATTGGCACTAAATTGTGGTGTTCTTTGGTTCATTCGTACTTCTTCCTTGAATTTGAATTTAGTGCACAACGTTAGTTAGCGGCTTGTACACCTCAACGAATTTTAAGATAAAGGTGTTATTGGTTTTTTGTGAAAACATTTTGGTTTTTGGAAAACTTCCGATCTATTCATCTTCAATTATGGATGTACAACGAAAAACGGAAATAATAAAAATTAAATCAAGATCCGTAGACCACCTAGCGATGACTACAAGTGCTAAAGCAAGCCGAAGGCGCACCACCGTCATCGCCCCTCCCTCACCGGAGCTGGGCAAAAGTTGCTCTAGTATACAGTTGGGAAGTCGTCGTGCTAAAGTCCCATAGGACCAGCGCACCAGATAAGCAACCAACGATGAAGAGGAGCGTAGATCTAAAAGATCCAACCTGAAGACACACGAATATAGACAAACGACGAACACATCTAAGCAAATCCACCCAAGACAGATCCGCCGGAGACACACCTCCACACGCCCACTGACGATGCTAGATGCACCACCGGAACAGTGGCTAGGCGGGGAGAATCTTATCCATCTTCAGGGAGCCACCACCGTCTCGCCTTTCTGAATAAGACACAAACTCTAACAAATTTCAAAGACACATCTAAAAACGGAGCCCTCCCACCGGCAAGGGCCGGGATCCACCGCGCACCCATGGCCCTAAGGCCACCGAAGACGAGGCAGACCGGCGGCGGCACCGGTGGGACGCGGAGGAACCCTAGTTTTTTAGGGAGGAGGCTGATGCCTGAGGAGCGTGCCTATGCATGCTTTCGTGTTCCTATTGGGCTTGTGAAAACAAATTTGGAGCCACGAGAATTAGAGAACCAATCTGTGATTGGATGGTTAGAAGGATAGTGGTATCCTAGTCAATCAGTGATCAAACCTCATGTTGCCACTTTGATCTCTTATAAAGATTCATTGGGAGGCGATGTTTTCATTGGTAGTAGTAATGCTTCCCCACTAGTGGCTAAGTGGTGTGGTGAACAAATTATAGTTGGGCAGCTATTAAATTGCAATATTTATATTTATAACTATGATCATTCATGGTATAATCTCATATTCATTATGTCCGTGATAAGTAGATCGTTAATCCAGCTGCATCTATTATTAACGTTCCTCTCAAAGACCGCGATCCAGCATACATCCGGAAGTATTAAGTTTACAAGAAATAAAGCATTGCAATAAGTATGTTGACATAATGTAGACAACAAAACATCAAGCAATATGACGAGACATCATTGTTTATCCTTGTAGCAACAACACAATACATATCTTGACCCTAATTCTCACTGGATTAGAGCACCGCAAGATTGAACTCATTACAAAGCATCACTCACTTTGAAGGAAAACCCATCAAACTTGGCCAAAGAAGATAGATAGATCAGAGAGCATGCAAAGTTGTTTAATTATAAAGCAAGAAAACCTCGAAAGATTTAGCTCTATTCAATGAACAATCTGATCATAAAGTGGCAATTCAACATATCCCAACAAACACAGCACTGATTACATCGAATTGATCCCGATCATATGAGGTAGCTCATGGGAACATGATATTGAAGATCCAAGAGAGAGAGAGAGAGAGAGAGAGAGAGAGAGAGAGAGCGCTACTAATATGGACCCTAAGGTTCTAAGGGAACTACTCACACATGACCGGCAATAAGGTTGCTGAAAAAGCCTTCAGCAATGAATTTTCCCTCTGGTAGAGCTCCGAAACAGATCTCCAGACTGGATCTCCTCGAAACAGAAGCTTGCGGCGGCGGAAAAATTTGAATAAAACTATCTCAGAGGGTTTCTTTATTTGTAGGATTTTATGGCGGTGGAATGGAGAAAGGCGGTAACTGTGGGCCCACACAGCCAAGGGGTGCCAGCTGGCCATGTGGGCCCCTTCGCCTCTTCTCATTGCCTCACGATGCTTTCTGGAACCTTCGTGCTTCGGACAAAATTGTATTAAATTGGCACCGTATTTTGATCTCCGAAGATATAGATTTTTTGTGTAAAATCAAAAACATGTAGAAAACAACAAAAAATTATATATACATTGGGCACTGGATTGATAAATTAGTCTATAAAATTAATATAAAATGATATAAAAAAGTATTCAAAAGTGATAATATAACAGAATAAAACAACCAAAAATTATATATACATTTAAGATATATCATTTAGCTAGTAACATAACGCAACTCAAGACAAAGTTTGCCTATGTGGCAAATAATTAATGAGGAAAAAAGTGTTTGTGATAACATAAAGCATCCCAAGGCAAAATGGGTCTAATTCTAAATAAATAAAGATTTGCATGACAACACACATATGGTAGGGCATCTTCAACGCTAACCCGCAAACCGGACACCGCATCACGGACCGATATGTGGACAATGATGCGGGAGTCAGACATCCAGCCCTGTACCCTGTATGTCCGCCTCTATAACTTAAAAAAATGTCTTTCACTAATCTCCCGTTAAATAGCCTTCCGCCAAATTAAAAATACTACATGATGTAGCTTTTTTGTTTTGCGGAAGCCTAGCCTTCCGCCAAATTTAGTATGGAATAGCTACGTGATTAGCATTTTAGTAGCTTGCTTCCATTATCCGCCAAAGTAACTAAATATTTCACTAATTACTTTTAGCCTACTTCCGCCATCATATACTTCTTGTACGTGATTAGTAGCTATTGTAGGCTTGTAGCTTTCAGTCACCTAGCCATTTGGCAAGAGAACACTTTTCACCAAATGTATGGTCATTTTAAGACATGCTTCCGCCAAATACTGTCTTTAAACATACTAGCTTCCGCCAAATTAATTACATAGCCAGCAGCGGCTTTCCATCATTCATACAGAGAAAAAGCATGTGGTGGCTTTTGATTTGTCAAAAGGATGTCCGGACTCTTGCAAACTCTCTCTTTGTTTGTTTTTGGTTTGCAAAAAAAACTGACATCCAAACACGTCGACTGCTTTGGATTGCAAATTACGTCCAGAAATGACGGTTCAGACGCGCGCAGAAGGTTTGAGTGTCCGATTTGGAGATGCCCTTACTATATGAAGGTAGTAACATGTTAGTTATTTCTCACTATGACTAGCGCCATGTCTAACTATTATATGAGTGGGCTATTAGGCTGCTCGTAATGAGAGTGTCATAGTTACACTACCGTAACAGGGCACCGTGCCGACAGCCGAAAGTATGCCGACGGCCCCCGTCGGCCTACTCCGCGCTATGCCGACAGCCGTGACCAGGCCATCGGCGTACCCAGGCCGTCGGGCTAGCCGGACCTATGCCGACGGCCGCCGTCGGCAAGAAGCACCGTCGGCCTACCTACACGTACGCCTACCGCAGCCGTCGGCATACATGGGCCATCGGCATAGCCGTGGGCCCAGCGATCCCTCTCGTAACGGAAGACTAACGACATTCAAACTATGCCGATGGCAGAGACGGGCGGCCGTCGGCATAGATACGCATGCCACGTCATCGATCCGAAGCGCACCGACCAACATCTATGCCGACGGCTGCCGTCGGCATAGACGCCACGTCATCGATCCGCGGCGCGCCGACCATCTGCCCTGGCCACAGCTATGCCAACGGCTTTGCCGTCGGCATAGTTTTTTTTTTGCGTTTCATATAGAATTTTTTATGTTTTCTTATGTATCATTATTTGATTAACTTACATGTAACATGTGTAAATATAAGCATACATGCATTATTTATCGATTCTATATGGAGGGGTGTGACCCCCCTCTTGGACGGCGTCGCCGCCCGCACCTGGAGGGGGAAACAGCCGCATCTGGTCTATACGGAGGGGACGTTGCTCCCAAGTGTTTCTATGGGATGACCTACCACAACCGGGTGATGTGGTGGCATGTCTGAAGAGGCAGCACGCATCTCCGGGGTGTGGCCCCCCTCACGGACGGCGCCGCCGCCGGCACCTGAAGGGGGGAAACGGCCGCGTCAGGTCCACACGGAGGGGATCTTGCTGTGGGTTTGGCCCGGATGTTGCTCCCAAGTGTTCCTATGGGCTGACCTAACACAACCGGGTGGAGAGGTCCACTGGTCAAAGCCCGTCCGTGGAAAAGTCAAAGGGCTAGATCTCGTGGTCAAACGCTACAGGGTTAGGCAGGGCGGGGGCCCTGGGGGTAGCAATGCCATCGGAGCGTCGCACCGGGACTTCATACATGTCGTACGGTGTGGTGGCATGTGTGAAGAGGCGGCACGCGTCTCCGGGGTGTGGCCCTCCTCGCGGACGGTGCCGCCGCCGGCACCTGGAGGGAGGAAACGACCGCGTCGAGTCTACACGGAGGGGATCTTGCTGTGGGTTTGGCCCGGATGTTGCTCCCAAGTGTTCCTATGGGCTGACCTAACACAACCGGGTGGAGAGGTCCACTGGTCAAAGCCCGTCCGGCGAAAGTCAAAGGGCTAGATCTCGTGGTCAACCGCTCCAGGGTTAGGCGGGACGGGGGCCCTGGGGGTAGCAATGCCACCGGAGCGTCGCACCTGGCCCTCATACATGGCGTATGGTGTGGTGGCATGTCTAAAGAGGCAGCACGCGTCTCCGGGCTGTGGCCCCCCTAACGGACGGCGATGACATGGTAGTAGACGTTCTACGGGTAACGGTGCGGCGTGAATATTATTGAACACTCGGAGGGCAATAAAATCATGACGTGGGCACATGTGCTATAGGACTGATGGTAATTTTTCATAATTTTTGGTGATGGAGAAGTATGTGAACACTTCCCTCTACGCGGATTACTCTTCGCGTGTCTACGACTGTGGCCGGCGGCCTCCCGGGGCTAGCATGCCGCGAAATCTTGCGTAGGCGACCTATCACAAGTCTGGAAGTGCTATGGCGGTTGCAAACGCCCGGCACACGTCTCCGGGGTGTGGCCCCCCTCACGGACGGCGCCGCCGCCGGCACCTGGAGGGGGAAACGGCCGCGTCGGGTCTACACGGAGGGGATCTTGCTATGGGTTTAGCCCGGACATTGCTCCCAAGTGTTCGTATGGGCTGACCTAACACAACCGGGTGGAGAGGTCCACTGGTCAAAGCCCGTCCGTGGAAAGTCAAAGGGCTAGATCTCGTGGTCAAACGCTACAGGGTTAGGCGGGGCGGGGGCCATGGGGGTAGCAATGCCACCGGATTGTCGCACCGGGCCCTCATACATGTCGTACAGTGTGGTGGCATGTCTGAAGAGGCGGCACGCGTCTCCGGGGTGTGGCCCCCTTCACGGACGGCGCCGCCGCCGGGACCCCCTTCACGGACGGTGCCGCCGCTGGCACCCGTAGATCTGCGAGTCAATCTTGCTGTGGTTAGGTCGCTCGGTGATCGTCAGAGGGTATAGGATGGCTAGTCTATAATTAACATAGTGGAAAAATATTTTTTTTAGAAAAATATTAATGTTGATGCATAAAAAAGGAAAAAAAGAAAAGAAAATATCTATGCCTACGGCTTAGCCATCGGCATAGATGACACGTGGCATGATTTCATTTATGCCGACAGCATAGTATACCTTATCCCCTGGCGGCACACCCCCTCCACTCGTTTCTATCCATTCGCTCCCACACCCCCGCAACCCCAAATCCTCCCGCGCTGCCTCCACTCGCGCCGTCTTCCACCCGCGCCGCGTCCACCCGCGCCGCTGCCCATACCCGCGCCGCCTCCACCCGCGCGGCGCCGTCCACCCGCCCCGCGTCGACCCCGCCCCGGCCTCCCAACCCCACCTCACACCGTCGCCACCCGGGCCGGCCGCACGGCTCCCGACCCCGGCTCGGCCTCCCAGAGCCCGCGCTGGCCGCCCGACCAGCACGCGTGGCTGCGGCTTCGGCCGGCCCTGCTGCTAGCTCGCCGGCTGCTTCTTCTTCGGCCGGCCGTGTTCTACGCCCCGGCCCTCCCGTGCCCTCCACCGCCGGACGCGTCCCCCCCCCTCCGCCCAGTGAGCACCCCCTTCCCACGAACCCTTGTTGCCGCTGCTCGTGCTCATGGTGGCCGGATGAATAGATAGATGCTAGATAGATGGATGGATGCTAGACGAATATATAGATGGATGCTAGATAGATGGATAAAATGTATTTTTTTGTTTGTTTTGTGTAGTTTTATTAGGTATTTAGATACATACTAGATAGTTTTTACTAAGTTTGTGAATATAGATGACTAGATGTTGGTCAAGTTTGTGATAGATGGATGGATATTGGTCAAGTTAGTGTTAGGTCATGTTGATTCATATATAAGAAGCAATTCGAGACACTTAGTTTCTAAAATAGTTCATGAATCTTTTTTTGCAATTTGACATGTTGTTTCATGCTGATTCATAATGTTGTGCCAATGCTTAATGTGAGGTGATGACCTAAATTTTTTCACTCGATGGAATTAACAGGATTTGTGGTGTTCCATCTTCGTGGAGTGATCGTCGACGTTGGAGGTGTTGGTCCACGATCGTCCCTCCTTTGATCGACTACATCCTCTACATCGAAGGGTGAGCAACAATTCCATGACCTCATCCGCTTTTTTCCATGTCAGTGGATTAAATTTTCACATCACGTCGTGTAACCTAGGCGTCTCCCATCCGAAAGGGTTGCATCGATAAATATGCATTCAATTGCATATTTATCACCGCAGCTCTTTCGGATTGTCCAGCGTTTTCCATGGACAGCCCGAGGATGTGTAGATTGGGTACGTTGTCCATGCTCTACCCCGTTCCGAGATAGGGTTTCGGCGGCGCCTCCCCATTGTTCTTTGGATGCACATTCTCCCGGCATTTTGCCGAGACGTGTACTTGGAGAACAGCGAGGAGGTGCTGCCGAAATTTTGTCTCGTAATGGGGTAGAGCATGGACAGCGTACTCAATCTACACATTCTCGGGTGGGATTAGGACCCATCTTTACATATTAGAGATGTAGGTGGATTAAATGTCGTTTCTCGTCAACCCTATAAAAAATAAAATATTGATGTGAGTAATTTAAATGAATCCTTAATTTTGTTGTGTGGCTTCCAATAAAGCAGAGATGGCAGATAATCAGTGGATGTATAGTGGGTTTTCCCGTTGGAATCAAGTAACATCAGAGTGAGTCGAGAAAACTGATGTGTTTTTGAAAGAGATATTCTGTAGTCCAATGAGGATTGTGCCAGAATGCCCCTGTGCCAAATGTAAGAGACGTATGCGCAGAGATAAGAGTGAGATGACTAAGCACCTTCGCACGCATGGATTTATGCCAAACTTTAATATGCCGATAAACGTTGCCCAGTGGGACCGTGGTAGAGAGGAGGTGATACGAAAACGCGTCGCTGGTTATGAGGACGATGGGGTTAGAGACATGCTAGATGATGTCTTTGCTGCACAACCGACACCTCCGTCACATTCAGCGAATGAACCGAAGGAGCCGGAGGAAACCGCAAAGGCCTTCCTAGATATCTTAGCCTCGTCAAAAAAACCACTTTATGAGGGTGCCAAGCTCTCTGTGTTGGATGCCATCTAGCAACTGATGGCAGTCAAGGCCGAGTACGGCTGTAGCCGAGGTTGCTTCGAAGCATTTCTGGGAGTATGGGCTAACAGCCTCCCTGAGGGCCATGAACTGCCAAAAACCATGTACGCAACAAAGAAAATCATGAAGGCGCTCTCCATGGATTATGAGAAAATACATGTTTGTCCAAAGAATTGCCTTTTGTTTAGCCATGAGTATGCGAATGAAAATTACTGTAGGAAGTGCGGTTCCTCTCGGTATATTGAGGTGGTCGATGAGCAGGGTCAGAAGCAGTAGCTAAAAATCCCTGTGAAGGTTCTTCGGTATCTTCATTTTATAGAAAGACTGCAACGCCTTTCCATCACCGAGGAGTCTGCCAAAATGATGAAGTGGCACAAGGAAGGGAAAAGGTACAATCCAAATAAAATTGTACATCCATCAGAAGGTGAAGCATGGAAGTCATTCGATATAATATACCCTGAGGAAGCAGCCGAGGCTGGGAATGTCAGAATTGCTATATCAAGTGATGGGTTCAATCCATATGGTATGTCGTCTAATCCATACAGCTGTTGGCCCGTGTTTGTTATTCCTCTCAATCTCCCTCCCGGCGCCATAATGCAACGCAAGACCATGTTCCTGTCGCTTATAATTCCGGGGCCTGAATATCCGGGGAAGAATTTGAGTGTGTTTATGCAGCCGTTGGTGGATGATTTGCACCATTCTTGGTACTTCCCGAGGTTGACATACGACCGGCATCTGCAGAAAAAATTATTGATGAAAGTTTGGCTACAGTATTGCATGCATGACTTTCCCGGCTATGCCCTATTTTGCGGATGCTGTACAAGTGGGAAGATGCCTTGCCCAGTGTGCATGCAGGCCTTGCATTTCATTTGGTTGAAGAAGGGTGGCAAGTATGTTGCCTTTGACCTGCATCGACAGTTCCTCCCTCCAGACCATCCTGATTGGGAAGACAAGAAGAACTTCACAAAAGGTCTAGTTGTCCATGAAGTAAACGAGATTCCAACGTTTTTTGGTGCGAATGTGCTTGCTCAGCTGAAAGCTCTTAAGCCTGCCAGCGAAGGGAAAGGCAAAGCCAAAGCCAAAGCCAAAGCCACAGGCGAAGGCGAGGGCGAGGGCAAAGGAAAAGGCAAAGGGAAAAAGTTTTGAAGTATATGATGAGACGCACAACTGGACTCACATTACCCCCTTCATGCAGCTTCCCTATTTCAAGGACCTCAAACTTCCATACAACATCGACGTGATGCACACCGAAAAGAATGTTGCAGAGTCCCTTCTTCGCATGATCCTCAACATTCCTGATAAGACAAAGGATAATGTTAATGCTAGAGTCAATCAACAGAATATTTGTGATAGACCACGTCTACACATGCAGCCTCCCACGGGCAGTCGAAAATCTTGGTTCAAGCCAGATGTTGACTTCGTACTTAAAAAGGATCATAAGATGGAGGCATTCAAGTGGCTGAAACACGTCGTGAAGTTCACTGATGGTTATGCGTCGAATATAAGTAAGGGGGTCAATCTTTCAACGGGCAAAGTGACCGGGCTCAAGAGTCATGACTATCATGTATGGATTGAGCGGATTATGCCGGTGATGGTTCAGAGCTATGTTCCCGAGCGTGTCTGGCGTGTGCTTGCGGAGCTAAGCCATTTCTTCTGCACGCTTTGTGCTAAAGAAGTATGTCCTGAGATGATAAAAGAAATGCATAAGAAGGCGCCGGAGTTGATATGCAAGCTAGAGAAGATCTTCCCGCCAGGCTTCTTTACTCCGATGACACATCTCATTTTGCACCTCGCGAACGAGGTATTGTTGTGGGGGGGCTGTGCAGAATCATTGACAGTACGACCCTAAGAGACAAAACAAGCATCTGAGACAGAAATGTGGAAACAAAGCTAAGATTGAAGCTTCCATAGCTGAGGCAGTTATCCTAGAGGAGGTGGCAGACCTCAGGACAGTGTACTATCTGGACCATGTTCCCATGCTGCATAGTAAGGTGTCTCGATACAATACAGAAGAACCCAAGTATAAACCCAAGCTGCCTCTATTCATCGGGCAAGGTGGCAGGGCTGGATGCTCGACACCTTATATCATGCCACCAGATGAGTGGGAGGATGTCATGTTCTATATCTTGCACAACATCAAGGAAGTTGAGGATGAGTGGATGAGGTAATACCTTTGCACCATTCTTTTAGTCAATTCGTTATGTTCACTTTTCCTAGTTCTAATACCGCTTTTCTTATTTTAGTTGATTCGTTGATGAAGAGTGGACGGGAATGCTACCTCCTACTGAAGCGGAGGCACTTGCTCTTCTCCGAAAGGGTGTCGATGGAAGGAAAAAATTTGTTGCGTGGTTCATGGAGAAAGTAAATTTTCACACTTCCCTATTACCTAGTTCACCCGACAATTCCAATTAAACTCATGCACCCTATAATTTCAATTAAACTTGTAGGGAAATGATCCGAACACGTCAATGGATGAAGAATTGAGATGGGTTTCCATGGGTTTTGACAGTCGGGTCATGACATGTGAAAAGTATGATGTGAATGGGTATCCCTTCCATACAAAGGAGCACCAGAACAGTCGGCCTGATCCCAAAACTATAAATACCGAAGTCTTCACCGAAGGAGATAATAAAGTAGATTACTACAGAAGGGTAGGAAAAATATACGAGCTTACATTCAAACGTGGCCGCGGACTCCTAAGTCTCACTGTGTTCAAATGCCGATGGTTCGACCCCAAAAAGGGTCTGAGACATACGCCTTCTGTTGGTTTAGTTGAAGTTAAACCATCAACCGTCTATGCGGGAGCTGATCTCTTTATCGCCGCTACCCAGGCCACACAAGTATATTATCTGCCTTACCCATGCCAGAAAGAGTACCTAAAGGGTTGGGAAGTTGTGTTCAAGGTGTCGCCACATGGTAAGCTACCGGACCCGAACGATGATGATTACTACAACATAAACCCCATGACATACGAGGGAGTGTTCTTTCAAGAGCAACATGATGACATGGTCCGAAACAAGGACGATGATGACTTGGGTTATGTTGACCTGGACCCAAACGACGGCGATGCACGGATTGATGGTGAAGCAGTTGTGAATCAAAGAGACATAATTATGCTTGAAAAGTTAAATAAAGACGCTGACAATGAGGAAGAGCCTCCACCTCCATCAAACAATGAAGAAGATATGCGTGATAGTGATGATGAGACCGGTTGACAAATAGATTACAATAGTGATGATTCATATGGGTTCTAGAAAATGTAAGTTCTTTTAATGATGATTGAGGTAGATTACAATAGTATGCTTAATGTGCTCTTTTGTTATTAATGTTCTTTCGGTATGCTTAATGTGCTCTTCTGTTATTAATGTTCTTTTCTATATGCTTGTTTATTTGATATCCTTACTAATTGTTTATTCTCTTCTCAATGTAGGTTTTCTAATCATGGGCAAGTCCAGCGGCGCCGGTTTCCTCAACAAATTCAAATCACTTACTCGGAGTGGACGAGCCCACAAGGTCCCCCCCCCCCGACTACGCGATGATGACACCTCACAAGGAGGTCGAGGGGTCGGGGGAGGAGACCCTAGAGGAGGAGGGGGTGGGGGAGAGCCCCTAGAGGAGGAGGATGTGGGGGGAGAGGCACCCGGGTCAAAAAACTCCGGGCCATGTCCGAAATAGGGGGTCTTCTTCGATGCCCTCCTATACTGAGGCACCTTCTGAGTCTGAGGAGGAGGAGTATGTTCCTGATGGTGAGGAGGAGGAGGCCGAGGAGGAGGAGGCCGAGGAGGAGTGCGAGAGGAGGGTGAGGAGGAGGAGGGAGAGGAGGGTGGTGGAGTGGAGGTTGACCCCGAGTTGTGGGGTGACTTGTCGTCGGGTGCTCCGAAGGGGTGGCTGCGTGGTATTGTTGGAGTACCTACACCACCTTCTATCGAGGCACACAAGTGGCTCATTGAACCTACGGGGACAGAGTAAGTGCCTCTCAATCATATTTTCAACACATGACAACATTTTCTTAATGTACACATGCCAAATCTTTGATCCTTTTGCAGGAACTGGATCCTACATGGAAAGGGCCGTAAACCGAACGACCTTATCACTATCCTATTGAAGGAGTTTTGGCCGAGCCTATTCTGCCCGCAGCCATATAGGGACCCGGAGCTGCGGGTTTTGGCCACGAGCTGGGCCCACTATGAGGCTTCCAGCCACGCAGAGTACGGGACGGCCGCTAAGGCCGTGATCACCAAATTTTGGGTAAGTTCTCTTCTGAATCACTTGTCTTCAGTTTCGTTCATAGTTTATCATTGAATCACTCAACTCATGCCTTGTTTGCTTCTGGTTTTATGCATGATTGCAGGAACTCTATAGAGTTCTTGACAAGCACAAGGCCAGAGCCGACGCGGTCTTGCTGGCGGCTGCGAAGAAGAAAGCTCGTCAGTTGCAGTACGAGGTGCGCTGGGTTGCCGTCTCGCACTACTAACACACCTACCTTCATCAAAAGATGAGCAAAATTGAAGCACAAAAGCAACGACTTACCTTGAATAGGGAGCAGTTCATGAGGGTAACTATTACTGAGTTTTCATTCCAACATATAAGCAGTCAATTTAATTGTTTCGTGCTCACATGTCATGCTTCCATTTTTTAGGTTATTCCTCCTTGGTGCTATGCAAAGGATGACGGATGGGCGAGTTTGGTGGATAGGTGGCTCGATGACGATGCAGAGTTTGCTGCCAAGAGCAGTAAGCCCCGGGCTAACCGTGGAAAAGACGGGACACACGGCCAAGGAAACAGGAACCACTGGGCTTCAAGGCCATGAAGGTATATGTATATGCATGGTGCATTTTTGTTCTTCTTTTTACCGTCATGTTCTTATGTATGGCTAACTTCCGTTTGACGTTGCAGGAGGACAAGTTGAAGAGGCCGCTCTCAGACATGGAGTCATGGAAGATGGCCCGTGAGCGGAGTGATCGCAAGGCCGGCGAGAGCGAGTACTATGGCAAAATTGAGGAGCACCTGCAGTCTTACACGGAGCAGTTTCAGAGGTTGCATCCTGGTCTGGATGCTCCTGACGTCGTCTAGTCTCAGATCGACGACACGGCGGTGGTGGCCATCCAGCCGAAGTCCCATGGCTAGTACCCATGTTTCGATGGCTTGATCACTCCTTCGGTCTCGTACACACGGCTTCGGGCTACCAACCCGAGCCTGTTAGAGAGCACAGGGCATTCGCAGCCTCCCTTAGCCCGCCAGCGTGCTGTAAGTACTTCCCCCTTATCTTCTTTCTCTCTAACTTTCTCAGTTTCTTTCCAGCATTGCCCACTTAGAAACAACCTAAATTTTGTAGGCATATAAGGCCTTTGTCGAGCATAGGAATCTTGAGGTGCGGAAGTACTTGCAACGAGTGAAGGCAAACGATGATTACAACCGTCAAATGATGGCGGTTAGTTTTGCCCTCTTAAAACCAAGCTGAAATTTGCACTTTCATTCCTTCTGACCTTCTAGTTTGCTTGTTTAACTAACATCCAGGCTATGTTGGCGTCTTGGACTAACCGCACGAATCCACCACAAATGAGACCCCCACCACCACCTGCTGGAGAACCCCCACACGTGCCCACGTTCGATGAATGGGTGCCACTAGGCAGTGATACTCTGGTTAGTACATTTGCCCTTAAAATCTCTTCATTCAACACTATCATATCATATTTACCATTACAATCTCTTCTCAAACATGTAGGGGACCGACGGCTCGACTCCAGTCACTCTGATCTGGCAAGGAGGTGGCGGTCTTGGCGGTGGTGGTTTTGGCGGTGGTGGTCTTGGCGGTGGCGGTCTTGGCGGTGGTGGTTTTGGCGGTGGTGGTCTTGCCTGATGTCGATGATCATATCCGTGCATGTGGCCGTCGTGACATACTTTTCATGTTCCTACTTCTTAGTTTCTTTAGATGACGATGATGATGTTCCATGTCTTGCAATACTTATGTGTTGGGAAACGTAGTAATTTCAAAAAAAATCCTACGCACACGCAAGATCATGGTGATGCATAGCAACGAGAGGGGAGAGTATTGTCCACGTACCTTCGTAGACCGAAAGCAGAAGCGTTATGGCAACGCGGTTGATGTAGTCGTACGTCTTCACGATCGACCGATCCTAGTACCGAACCACTGTTCAAAATATCTTCTGATATTCCGATAAATCGGCCGATTTATCGCTTACCGGTGTCTAACCGATCAGATAAATCGGCTGATAAATCAGTCGATATGGCGATAAATTGGTCGATGTGCCGATAAAATTGCCGATTTACCCCTTATCATGGGTCAACCGATAAGTTCCAGATAAGCGATATCCCCAACATTGTACCGAACGTACGGCACCTCCGCGATCTGCACACGTTCAGCTCGGTGACGTCCCACGAACTCATGATCCAGTATAGCTTCGAGGTAGAGCTTCGTCAGCACGACGGCGTGATGACGGTGATGATGAAGTTACCGGCGTAGGGCTTTGCCTAAGCACTACGATGATATAACCGAGGTGGATTATGGTGGAGGGGGGGCACCGCACACGGCTAAGAGATCAATGATCAACTTGTGTGTCTATGGGGTGCCCCCCCCCCCCCCGTATAGAAAGGAGTGGAGGAGGGGGAGGGCTGGCCCTCTACTATGGCGCGCCCTGGGGAGTCCTACTCCCACCGGGAGTAGGATTCCCCCCTTCCAAGTAGTAGGAGTAGGAGAGAAGGAAGGGGAAGAGAGAAGAAAAGGAAGGAGGGGGTGCCGCCCCTCCCCCTAGTCCAATTCGGACTAGGCCTTGGGGGCGTGGCCTGCCCTAGGCAGCCCCTCTCTCTCTCCCCTAAAGCCCAATAAGGCCCATATACTCCCCGGCGAATTCCCGCAACTCTCCGGTACTCCGATAAATACCCGAACCACTCAGAACCTTTCCGATGTCCGAATATAGCCTTCCAATATATCGATCTTTACGTCTCGAACATTTCGAGACTCCTCGTCATGTCCCTGATCTCATCCGGGACTCCGAACAACCTTCGGTACATCAAAACACATAAACTCATAATACCGATCGTCACTGAACGTTAAGTGTGCAGACCCTACGGGTTCGAGAACTATGTAGACATGACCGAGACTCATCTCCGGTCAATAACCAACAGCGGAACCTGGATGCTCATATTGGCTCCTACATATTCTACGAAGATCTTTATCGGTCAAACCGCATAAGAACATACGTTGTTCCCTTTGTCATCGGTATGTTACTTGCTCGAGATTCGAACGTCAGTATCTCAATACCTAGTTCAATCTCGTTACCGGAAAGTCTCTTTACTCGTTCCGTAATGCATCATCCTGTATGTAACTCATTAGTTACATTGTTTGCAAGGCTTATAGTGATGTGCATTACCGAGAGGGCCCAAAGATACCTCTCCGATACTCTGAGTGACAAATCCTAATCTCGATCTATGCCAACCCAACAAACACCTTCGGAGACACCTGTAGAGCATCTTTATAATCACCCAGTTATGTTGTGATGTTTGATAGCACACAAGGTGTTCCTCCGGTATTCGGAAGTTGCATAATCTCATAGTCATAGGAACATGTATAAGTCATGAAGGAAGCAATAGCAACGTGCTAAACGATCAAGTGCTAAGCTAACGGAATGGGTCAAGTCAATCACATCATTCTCTAATGATGTGATCTCGTTAATCAAATGACAACTCATGTCTATGGCTAGGAAACTTAACCATCTTTGATTCAACGAGCTAGTCAAGTAGAGGCATACTAGTGACACTCTGTTTGTCTATGTATTCACACATGTACTAAGTTTCCGGTTAATACAATTCTAGCATGAATAATAAACATTTATCATGATATAAGGAAATAAATAATAACTTTATTATTGCCTCTAGGGCATATTTCCTTCAGTCTTCCACTTGCACTAGAGTCAATAATCTAGTTCACATCGCCATGTGATTTAACACCAATAGTTCACATCACCATGTGATTAACACCCATAGTTCACATCGCCATGTGGCCAACACTCAAAGGGTTTACTAGATTCAGTAATCTAGTTCACATCGCCATGTGATTAACACCCAAAGAGTACTAAGGTGTGATCACGTTTTGCTTGTGAGAGAAGTTTAGTCAACGGGTCTGCCAAATTCAGATCCGTATGTATTTTGCAAATTTCTATGTCTACAATGCTCTGCACGGAGCTACTTTAGCTAATTGCTCCCACTTTCAATATGTATCCAGATTGAGACTTAGAGTCATCTGGATCAGTGTCAAAACTTGCATCGACGTAACCCTTTACGACGAACCTTTTGTCACCTCCATAATCGAGAAACATATCCTTATTCCACTAAGGATAATTTTGACTGATGTTCAGTGATCTACTCCTAGATCACTATTGTACTCCCTTGCCAAACTCAGTGTAGGGTATACAATAGATCTGGTACACAGCATGGCATACTTTATAGAACCTATGGCTGAGGCATAGGGAATGACTTTCATTCTCTGTCTATCTTCTGCCGTGGTCGGGCTTTGAGTCTTACTCAATTTCACACCTTGTAACATAGGCAAGAACTCTTTCTTTGACTGTTCCATTTTGAACTACTTCAAAATCTTGTCAAGGTATGTACTCATTGAAAAAACTTATCAAGCGTCTTGATCTATCTCTATAGATCTTGATGCTCAATATGTAAGCAGCTTCACCGAGGTCTTTCTTTGAAAAACTCCTTTCAAATACTCCTTTATGCTTTCTAGACAATTCTACATTATTTTCGATAAACAATATGTCATTCACATATATTTATCAGAAATGTTGTAGTGCTCCCACTCACTTTTCTTGTAAATACAGGCTTCACCGCAAGTCTGTATAAAACTATATGCTTTGATCAACTCATCAAAGCGTATATTCCAACTCCGAGATGCTTGCACCAGTCCATAGATGGATCGCTGGAGCTTGCACATTTTGTTAGCACCTTTAGTATCGACAAAACCTTCTGGTTGCATCATATACAACTCTTCTTTAAGAAATCCATTAAGGAATGTAGTTTTGACATCCATTTGCCAGATTTCCTAAAATGTGGCAATTTGCTAACATGATTCGGACAGACTTAAGCATCGCTACAAGTGAGAAAACCTCACCGTAGTCAACACCTTGAACTTTGTCAAAACCTTTTTTGACAAGTCTAGCTTTGTAGATAGTAACACTACTATCAGCGTCCGTCTTCCTCTTGAAGATCCATTTATTTTCTATGGCTTGCCGATCATCGGGCAAGTCAACCAAAGTCCACACTTTGTTCTCATACATGGATCCCATCTCAGATTTCATGGCCTCAAGCCATTTCGTGGAATCTGCGCTCATCATCGCTTCCTCATAGTTCGTAGGTTCGTCATGGTCAAGTAACATGACCTCCAGAATAGGATTACCGTACCACTCTGGTGCGGATCTCACTCTGGTTGACCTACGAGGTTCGGTAGTAACTTGATCTTAAGTTACATGATCATCATCATTAGCTTCCTCACTAATTGGTGTAGTAGTCACAGGAACAGATTTCTATGATGAACTACTTTTCAATAAGGGAGTAGGTATAGTTACCTCATCAAGTTCTACTTTCCTCCCACTCACTTCTTTCGAGAGAAACTCCTTCTCTAGAAAGGATCCATTCTTAGCAACGAATGTCTTGCCTTTGGATCTGTGATAGAAGGTGTACCCAACTGTCTCCTTTGGGTATCCTATGAATACACATTTCTCTGATTTGGGTTTGAGCTTATCAGGATGAAACTTTTTCACATAAGCATCGCAACCCCAAACTTTAAGAAACAACAACTTTGGTTTCTTGCCAAACCACAGTTCATATGGTGTCGTCTCAACGGATTTAGATGGTGCCCTATTTAACGTGAATGCAGCTATCTCTAATGCATAACCCCAAAACGATAGTGGTAAATCGGTAAGAGACATCATAGATTGCACCATATCTAATAAAGTACGGTTACGATGTTCGGACACACCATTACGCTGTGGTGTTCCACGTGGCGTGAGTTGCGAAACTATTCCGCATTGTTTCAAATGAAGACCAGACTCATAACTCAAATATTCTCCTCCATGATCAGATCGTAGAAACTTTATTTTCTTGTTACGATGATTTTCCACTTCACTCTGAAATTATATGAACTTTTCAAATGTTTCAGACTTATGTTTCATCAAGTAGATATACCCATATATGCTCAAATCATCTGTGAAGTTCCGAAAATAACGATACCCGCCGCGAGCCTCAACATTCACCGGACCACATACATCTGTATGTATGATTTCCAACAAATCTGTTGCTCGCTCCATTGTTCCGGAGAATGGAGTTTTAGTCATCTTGCCCATGAGGCATGGTTCGCAAGTACCAAGTGATTCATAATCAAGTGATTCCAAAAGCCCATCAGCATGGAGTTTCTTCATGCGCTTTACACCAATATGACCTAAATGGCAGTGCCACAAATAAGTTGCACTATCATTATTAACTTTGCATCTTAATATTATGAATGTGTATCACTACGATCGAGATTCAATAAACCATTTATATTGAGTGTATGACCATAGAAGGTTTTATTCATGTAAATAGAACAACAATTATTCTTTGACTTAAATGAATAACCGTATTGCAATAAACATGATCCAATCATATTTATGCTCAACGCAAACACCAAATAACATTTATTTTAGGTTCAACACTAATCCCGAAAGTATAGGGAGTGTGCGATGATGATCATATCAATCTTGGAACCACTTCCAACACACATCGTCACTTCATCCTTAACTAGTTTATGTTCATTCTGCAACTCCCATTTCGAGTTACTACTCTTAGCAACTGAACCAGTATCAAATACCGAGGGGTTGTTATAAACACTAGTAAAGTACACATCAATAACATGTATATCCAATATACCTTTGTTCACTTTGCCATCCTTCTTATCCGCCAAATATTTAGGGTAGGTCCACCTCCAGTGACCATTTTCTTTGCAGTAGAAGCACTCAGTTTCAGGCTTGGTTCTAGCTTTGGGCTTCTTCACGGGAGCAGCAACTTGCTTGCCGTTCTTTTTGAAGTTCCCCTTCTTCCCTTTACCCTTTTCTTGAAACTAGTGGTCTTTTCAACCATCAACACTTGATGCTTTTCTTGATTTCTACCTTCGTCGATTTCAGCATCACGAAGAGCTTGGGAATCGTTTCCGTTATCCCTTGCATATTATAGTTCATCACGAAGTTCTAGTAACTTGGTGATAGTGACTAGAGAACTCTGTCAATCACTATGTTATCTGGAAGATTAACTCCCACTTGATTCAAGTGATTGTAGTACTCAGACATTCTGAGCACATGTTCACTAGCTGAGCTATTCTCCTCCATCTTGTAGGCAAAGTACTTGTCAAAGGTCTCATACCTTTCGACATGGGCATGAGTCTGAAATACTAATTTCAACTCTTGGAACATCTCATATGCTTCGTGGCGTTTCGAAAACATCTTTGAAGCCCCGATTCTAAGCCGTAAAGCATGGTGCACTAAACTATCAAGTAGTCATCATATCGAGCTTGCCAAATGTTCATAACGTCTGCATTTGCTCCTGCAATCGGTCTGTCACCTAGCGGTGCATCAAGGACATAATTTTTCTGTGCAGCAATGAGGATAATCCTCAGATCACGGATCCAATCCGCATCATTGCTACTAACATCTTTCAACTTAGTTTTCTCTAGGAACATATCAAAAATAAAACAGGGGAGCTAAACGCGAGCTATTGATCTATAACATAGATATGCTAATACTACCAGGACTAAGTTCATGATAAATTAAAGTTCAATTAATCATATTACTTAAGAACTCCCACTTAGATAGACATCCCTCTAATCATCTAAGTGAACACGTGATCCATATCAACTAAACCATGTCCGATCATCACGTGAGATGGAGTAGTTTCAATGGCGAACATCACTATGTTGATCATATCTTCTATATGATTCACGCTCGACCTTTCGGTCTCCAATGTTCCGAGGCCATATCTGCATATGCTAGGCTCGTCAAGTTTAACCCGAGTATTCTGCGTGTGCAAAACTGGCTTGCACCCGTTGTATGTGAACGTAGAGCTTATCACACCCGATCATCACGTGGTGTCTCAGCACGAAGAACTGTCGCAACGGTGCATACTCAGGGAGAACACTTGTACCTTGAAATTTAGTGAGAGATCATCTTATAATGCTACCGTCGAACTAAGCAAAATAAGATGCATAAAGGATAAACATCACATGCAATCAATATAAGTGATATGATATGGCCATCATCATCTTGTGCCTTTGATCTCCATCTCCAAAGCACCGTCATGATCACCATCGTCACCAGCGTGACACCTTGATCTCCATCGTAGCATCGTTGTTGTCTCACCAACTATTGCTTCTACGACTATCGCTACCACTTAGTGATAAAGTAAAGCAATTACATGGCGATTGCATTTCATACAATAAAGCGACAACCATATGGCTCCTGCCAGTTGCCGATAACTCCATTACAAAACATGATCATCTCATACAATAAAATTTAGCATCATGTCTTGACCATATCACATCACTACATGCCCTGCAAAAACAAGTTAGACGTCCTCTACTTTGTTGTTGCAAGTTTTACGTGGATGCTACGGGTTGAGCAAGAACCGTTCTTACCTACGCATCAAAACCACAATGATATTTCGTCAAGTATGTGTTGTTGTAACCTTCAACAAGGACCGAGCGTAGCCACACTCGATTCAACTAAAGTTGGAGAAACTGACACCCGCCAGCCACCTGTGTGCAAAGCACGTCGGTAGAACCAGTCTCGCGTAAGCGTACGCGTAATGTCGGTCCGGGCCGCTTCATCCAACAATACTGCCAAATCAAAGTATGACATGCTGGTAAGCAGTATGACTAGTATCGCCCACAACTCACTTGTGTTCTACTCGTGCATATAACATCTACGCATAAACCTGGCTCGGATGCCACTGTTGGGGAACGTACTAATTTTAAAAAAATCCTACACACACGCAAGATCATGGTGATGCATAGCAACGAGAGGGGAGAGTATTGTCCACGTACCCTCGTAGACCAAAAGTGGAAGCGTTATGACAACGCGGTTGATGTAGTCGTACATCTTCACGATCGACCGATCCTAGTACCGAACGTACGACACCTCCGCGATCTGCACACGTTCAGCTCGGTGACGTCCCACGAACTCACGATCCAGTATAGCTTCGAGGGAGAGCTTCGTCAGCACGACGGCGTGATGACGGTGATGCACTACGACGATCTGACCGAGGTGGATTATGGTGGAGGGGGGCACCGCACACGGCTAAGAGATCAATGATCAACTTGTGTGTCTATGGGGTGCCCCCCCTCATATATAAAGGAGTGGAGGAGGGGGAGGGCTGGCCCTCTACTATGGCGCGCCCTGGGGAGTCCTACTCCCACCGGGAGTAGGATTCCCCCCCTTCCAAGTAGTAGGAGTAGGAGAGAAGGAAGGGGAAGAGAGAAGAGAAGGAAGGAGGGGGCGCCGCCCCTCCCCCTATTCCAATTCGGACTAGGCCTTGGGGGGCGCGCGGCCTGCCCTAGGCAGCCCCTCTCTCTCTCTCCCCTAAAGCCCAATAAGGCCCATATACTCCTCGGCGAATTCCCGTAACTCTCCGGTACTCCGATAAATACCCGAACCACTCAGAACCTTTCCGATGTCCGAATATAGCCTTCCAATATATCGATCTTTATGTCTCAAACATTTCGAGACTTCTCGTCATGTCCCTGATCTCATCCGGGACTCCGAACAACCTTCGGTACATCAAAACACATAAACTCATAATACCGATCGTCACCGAACGTTAAGCGTGCGGACCCTACAGGTTCGAGAACTATGTAGACATGACCGAGACTCATCTCCGGTCAATAACCAACGGCGGAACCTGGATGCTCATATTGGCTCCTACATATTCTACGAAGATCTTTATCGGTCAAACCGCATAACAACATACGTTGTTCCCTTTGTCATCGGTATGTTACTTGCCCGAGATTCGATCGCCGGTATCTCAATACCTAGTTCAATCTCGTTACCGGCAAGTATCTTTACTCGTTCCGTAATGCATCATCCCGTAACTAACTCATTAGTTACATTGCTTGCAAGGCTTATAGTGATGAGCATTACCGAGAGGGCCCAGAGATACCTCTCTAATACTCGGAGTGACAAATCCTAATCTCGATCTATGCCAACCCAACAAACACCTTCGAAGACACATGTAGAGCATCTTTATAATCACTCAGTTACGTTGTGACGTTTGATAGCACACAAGGTGTTCCTCCGGTATTCGGGAGTTGCATAATCTCATAGTCATAGGAACATGTATAAGTCATGAAGAAAGCAATAACAACATACTAAACGATCAAGTGCTAAGCTAACGGAATGGGTCAAGTCAATCACATCATTCTCTAATGATGTGATCCCGTTAATCAAATGACAACTCATGTCTATGGCTAGGAAACTTAACCATCTTTGATTCAACGAGCTAGTCAAGTAGAGGCATACTAGTGACACTCTGTTTGTCTATGTATTCACACATGTACTAAGTTTCCGGTTAATACAATTCTAGCATGAATAATAAACATTTATCATGATATAAGGAAATATAAATAACAACTTTATTATTGCCTCTAGGGCATATTTCCTTCATTATGTTCATGAAGTTTCGACGATGATGATGTTGATGATCTTTAGATGATGAACTTGAGTATCTTTAGATGATTATGATGATCTTGAGTATCTTTAGCACTGTTCAAGAATTCACCTGATTAATCAGTTAATAGGTCAGTTAATCCCTACTCATAGCATGGCCGAATCGAATAACACCTATTCGTCGCGTTAATTTGTCAGGCCGATTAATTGGCCAGTTAGACCGATTAATCAGTTGTCATGCCGATTAATGTCTGCTGGCCCATTAACAGGTGGGCAAACAAAGCCCAAAATTTTGGCCCATAACCCCTTCCGGGCCCATGCCGCTCCTTAATAGATAATAGGATTAATAATTTTACCTCCTCTCTATGCTTTTCATATGTGTATGGCAGCATATTTTGGTATACTACATAGCTGGGAGCATGAGAGTATGGTATAATACATTAAAAAATCAAGATATATGTTGGCAAATTTCTATTCAATCTACCGATTATTGGTCGACTGATTAATCCAGTTAATAGGCCGATTCACCGATTAATCGCTACTCCTAAACTGACCGAGCAGCTACCAGTTAACGATTTCTTGAACATTGATCTTTAGATGATGAACTTGATGATGATCTTGAGTATCAGATGATGATCTGTCATATTTCTGTATATATATGGATACTGTCATATTTTGTGTCTTTGAATGCTGTCAAATTGAATGAAAAGAGAGAAAACAAAGAAAATAAAAAAATACAGAACAGATATATGCCGACGGCCTGGCCGTTGGCATAGTCATGGCCAGGAGAAACCAGGAGCTGCCACGTGGCACTGGTAGGCCGTCGGCATACAGTGCCACGCGGCAGCCCGTGTTTGGCCAGCGTGTTTGACGGCGCCGTCTATTGCCGTCTAGTGAAAATCTGCGCCGACGGTGTTTCTATGCTGACGGCTTTTCTATGTCGACGGTCTGACACAAGTACGCTGACGTTATCTACGCCGACGGGGGTATGCCGACGGTGGCCATCGGCATAGACCTAGGCCGACGGCAATGGGCCGGCGTAGGGTGTTAGTCCGGTAGTGTTAATATCATGTATATCAACTAGACAATTTTGATGAGATGGTATAGAATTAAATGAAGAAAGATACGGTTGGGTATCATATCATGATAACGTATCATAATAAATATTGAGGTCATCTAAGATATTAATCTATGATACAATGCATTACGAAGATAGTATCATACACTAATATTATGGATGATACTAACCTATGACACTACCCATTATGTACAGCCTTAGATAGGCTATAAGTGACGTGGCAACAACAACCATACAGTCGGATGTTACTATTAGCCATGCTCTAGGAGCATCTACAGCCGAAGACATCAAATCCGGTGCCTCAAACGTCCACGGGCGTGTCCTGACACGTCCGCGGACACTGACCGGGCACTTCTCATTCTGGTGCGCCCGCACCCGTGTATCTCAAATCCGATCCTTCATATCAATGCAAATACATGCACGTATGAAAATAAACTTGCGTAGATCAATGAGCTAGCACCAAATCTAGTTTAAATCAGGCATAACTAATGAGCTAGCACCAAATGTAGTTAAATCAGGCATAACTCTAGCATAAACGATTATGGACAACCAAAAGTTGCAGTTTCAATCGGACAGTACCCTAAACATACGATAAAAAAACTTAATTAAACAGGGAACGGCGGAGGAAATCACCATTTCCTTGCCGCCTCCTTCCCCTTGCGATCGGCGGTGCTGCTTTGGCCTTTCGTGTAGGCATCGGCCATCGGAGGATCGTCGTCGTCATCGTTGGAGCTTGATCCCTCATCGGAATCGCCCAACAGCTCCATGTGACCCCGGCAAGCCTCTGAAGCAAGCACTCATGCTCCTGGGTGTGCCCCATCGCCTTCGCTACCGCCGCCTTCATCGACGCCTCGCACTCTGACAGCTCGATAGCGAGCCGCAACCATCGTGCATCCTTTCCCACTGTTGTCAGGGAGTGCCGGAGGACGGACGCAATGAGAGCATCCTCATGATCGACCGGTGCGCACGCGAGTGCCTGATGCCTCCCTGACGCGTCGCCCGCTGCCACGGCCTCGCTTGCGCATTGCCGCTCGCGTCGTGCGGCCAGCTCCTCCGACTCGGGCGTCCTCGACCAGCCCGGCGCCGGCGAGGGCACAAGCACCCAACAGTGCCCGTGGATGCCCTTCGGAGGTACAATGGATGTGGTGGCGCGGGCGACGTACCTGGAGTGGGGAGGAGCGGGCAGCGTACCTGGAGTGGGGCGGAGCGGGCGGCGCTCCCACCAGTGTTGCGCGTCGGACGGGCCCGGTTACAACGCCTGCACTGCAACGACAGGCGAAGGGGGATGGCGCGTCGCTCCATGAGCTGCCTCCGCTGCTACCGCCCTGATCTAGACAGGAGCGGCGCAAAGCAAGGCGGAGAGTGACCACATCGACGGCGCTCCCGTCGCCATTGAAGTCGGAGCCGCTGCGGTCATCCGTCATGGATCGAATTGGAAAGAGAATAGAATGGATAGAGGAGAGGACGAAGAGAATGGAGTGGACTAAGCGGACCACGGTCTAGGGTTCATCGGAGGGAATATATGTGGGGTCAGGGTGGGCCGGGCTGATATGGCGGACGCGTCCGGACCGCCCCATATCCATCCCATAGCCCCATATCCATCCCATATTAAGGCTAGATATGAGCGACGCTGAACAGGCAGGAAGTTTGGGAACAATTTGAGACGTTCAGATGGGTCGGTTTTTCATGACCAGTCACTAATCGGTCAGATCCCCGAACGTTTGAGACGGGTTTAAGATCCCCGAACGTAGATGCTCTAAACATCCAAATGAAGCTGCTACCCGACCCACGCAGTCCCATACGGCCATAATCCACCACACCCGTCTACCGCAATGCTGCAATCATAAAAAATTAAAGGCAGGCAGTACCGCCACTGACGCATCCATGCACGGTGTTGGATCTCATCTGACCACCCACCACCGGATCGACCGTTTGAAACTTTGAATTCCCCCCGGCGTCGCGTAATCAGACAGAAACAAGAGGATAAAAAGGGGTTTTGAATCTCTGGGGCTCCGAGCATAAATACGCCGCTGAACGGCAGTCGATGCGCACCGCCCACACACTCAGCGAGCACGTGGGCTCCGACCCGTCGCGACCCCATTCGCCGGCGACGCTGCCCGCTGTTGGGCGCCCCGCAGGCCGCAGCGGACGCCTCCCATCTTTCAGCGCTGAAGCACCCCCCATCCCCGTGAATTCAAAATATCGCTTCTTCGAGGCCACCTTGGAAAGTTTCAGTTAAAGCCCACCTCCTCTGCACCCATACCGCCCCTGCCCTGCCTCTTTCTCGGGGTCGGAGTTTTTCAAACACTCCTTCCTGTCCTGCCTGCCTACCGTTGGGGTACAGTACAGTACGGTGCGGGCTCGACAAGTGTGATCTGCGGGTGGTACGGCGGCGCGGCGGGCGAGATGAGGCTGCTCGGCGCGGCGGACGACGGGAAGATCAACGACGAGGGGATGGCGCTGCGCAAGGCGGAGGAGGCCGGTGAGTTCTCTTCTCCCTTCCTTCCGCGTTCAGTCCTGCCACGCGTTTCGCCTTTTCCGTCGCGATGCTGCTTGCGTGCGTGATCTTCTGCGTTTTCGCCGTCGCGTCGGTGCTTGAGTGGCGTTGAGTTGAGCCGCGGCGTCGGCGCCGGCGCCGGCGAGAGCTGGATTGAGTGCTCCGTGAGGACGCTGATAGCTTATGCTCAGTCGCGGCATTCGCACACGGATGCGCCCGGGCATTGTTTACTGCAGTAGTGATTGTTCGTAGAGTAATTAGTACTCGGGCTTGCGCTTGATTTAGGTCGAGATGCATTTAGTGCATGCGACATTCTGTTAGTTTAATCCGGAGAAACAATTCATTACACTGCAATGCAATCACTCACATGAATTCAGCATCTCAGATTTCCGGTTTCTGTTCGTTCAGCATTCAGAATTCGAAAATAAATCAACCGGGGTATGAAAGCAAGGGAGAGGACAGGCCGCACGATCGTGTTTGTCTGCACGAATCGCGACGCAGAATTAGCAACCTCCCAGTCCCTGACTCTGATCTGGTGTGTCAATACGCAGCTGCGCGGAGGTGCGAGGCGGCGCGATGGCTGCGGCAGATGGCGCCGGCGGCGGTGGAGGCCCTGCCGGACAGGCCGTCCGAGGAGGACTTCTGCGCGGCCCTGCGCAACGGCCTCATCCTCTGCAAGGTCCTCAACCGCGTCAACCCCGGCGCCATCCCCAAGGTACGTAGTACATCCATCCCTAACACCCACCATAACCCGGTCGATTGGGTTCAGGGAGGGACTTCAAATGCCCAGGTGTGCCTGCCATGTGTGAGTGAGATTTCACGGTGACCGTTGTTGCTTCGGCAGGTCGTTGAGAATCCCGTTGACACGATGCAGTGGTCTGATGGGGCGGCGCAGTCCGCGATCCAGTACTTCGAGAACATGAGGAACTTCCTCGTTGCAGTTAGTGAGATGAATCTATTGGAATTTGAAGCTTCCGACATTGAGAAGGTACGGCCTTGCCTTAGCATAATCATTGCTCCAAGTGTTTGCCCTCTTGTTCTTGGCATAGCATGACAACTATTCACTGCACCTTTCAAAACAAAACAATTATTCACTACTAGGACTATCTTGATTTGCTGATTTGTATAGCCTGAAACGATTCACTAAATTTGTTCCACATTTGCAAGAACACTTATGGGTTAAAGTTTATCATTGGAAAATGGAAATTGCTGTGGCTCTTCTGTTAGTACTCATTTTAACTTCTAAGACCAAATATTCATGAGTATCTCGGTGAGAAACAAATGGAGCAGATACTATGGAATACTATCTTCAAACATGGTTCAAGCCCTCGTGGATCAAATTTAGGTTCCTATTCCTTATATCGTGGCCTCTCCCACAGATTTTCATCAAAAGAATATCTTCAGTCAAGCTACCCAATTTTAAAATTCGCTAATAAGAATTATGTGATACTGCTAGTTTTGAATTTAGCTTGATATTTTGAACATGTGGCATCTGATTTCTGTGTACAACATTCACAGGGAGGTTCATCAATGAAAGTTGTGGACTGCATACTCTGTCTCAAAGGATACCACGAGTGGAAACTTTCAGGTGGAATCGGTATATGGCGGTATGGAGCTATTGTTAAGATTGCGCCTCCAAGCAAGAGGTTGCCTTCACATTCTTCCAGGTTTGGAGGCTCAGCTGACCAGAACCAACAAATGCTGGAATTTGTTCATCTTCTCTCCGAGGTCTCCCTTGAGGAAACCAGAGTTGAAGAATCCCAGCATTCACTTTTCCAGCAGTTTGTTCTTCGAGTTGTGCGGGCATTCCTTCTGGAATGGAGTGAAGCTGATGACTTGCCTTTAGATGATATGGTAGGTATGTTCTGCTTATTCTTATGTATTGTTGATCCCCTTTAAGTACTAGTTTAACTGATCTCCTCAACAAACAATGCCGAACACCTGTGGACTAACTTGTGGTGGATTTTTCAGGTCCTTGAAACAATACTTGAGCAAGCCTCTAAAGAATTCACCATTCTGCTTGTGTCCCACCGGAATCAGGTGCGGTATCATATTTGTACTCCTCGGTGTCTTTTCCTTATAATGATGTACACCACCAAATAGGCAACAGGGACCATTTGCCATTAGCAGTCCTGAAAACTAAAGACTCTGCACAAATGACTGAAACTTACTTTTTAAACATGTGTACCATCTAACAGGTCAGATCCCTTTTGAGGAAGATGATGAAAGATGACAGTGGTGTTTGCTCCAAATTGGAGTTGATTGAAGCTATTTCAAAATCTTTGCAATTGCCCTGTGGTAGCCGCAAACGCTTGGGTGACGGGGAAGGACTTGAACACCAACAAGAAGAGCTGAAGGTAGGAAATGCTGTGCATTTTTGTACTGCTTAACTTGAACATCAACACCGTTTTTCTTCCCTTATAATATATAAACTGCTAGCTGGTGAACTGTCAAGCTGCATGTTAAGTATTTAGTGGCAAGTTCACATATCCCGTGTAGTTCCCTTTTTAAACATAAATAACAGTAAAAACAATAAAATTACCTACCCATTTTTTACTTATCTAATGAAAAATATGCTGTTCAGGGTTAAAATATACAGAATTAATTTGGACATCTATTTTATGGACATTATCGATTGTGCTAATTATTAATTTTCTTCTAAACATGAAATATTCAGAAGTTAAAACTGTCCTTCAATGAGATGAAGTCCGAAGTTGAATCCACTCGAGCTAAATGGGAGGAAGACTTGACGAGGCTAGGTGAGTAATGGTTTTAGAATTTTGTCAATTGTCGTCCTCTTCTGTCTCTAAACATTATTCTAATGTTGCAGAAAGCTATTTTGAGGCTCAGAACCATAATGCTTACCACAAGTTACTGGAGGAAAATCGTAAGCTGTACAATCAAGTCCAAGATCTTAGAGGTAAACCTAAATTGAATTCAATTCATTTTATTTGCAGTAAAATAATAGTTACTGACAACTTCAAATATGTTTCTTAGGTAGCATTCGAGTCTACTGTAGAGTGAAACCTTTACCGAAGTACCAACCTGATCAACGATCTACTGTGGATCATATTGGGGAAAACGGGGAGATCATGATTACTAACCCTGAAAAGGAAGGAAAGGATGGACGGAAGATATTCTCTTTCAACAAAATATTTGGACCTAATGTTTCACAATGTACATCATCAAACTTCCTCATTTTGTTTCCCATGTACCGCAAATCAATTGCATTCCCTCCAGTACTTTCCTAAAGAATAGTTGATGATTCACAAGAAAGTTATGCTATTTTTTTTGTTATTATATAGTTATTCCAAAGATAGAATTACTTGTTTATTTTGCATAAAGCCTTACATGATCAATAATTACAAGAATGATATGTTATTTTGGGAAACCATAGAGTAATTTTGTAGGAGATGGTGTACTCTAATTGCAACTCTTAATGCTCTTAATGCTACCAGTCTACTCACTTTCATTTTCTTTGTAACAGCTGAAGTTTATGTTGATACACAACCACTTATAAGATCAGTGATGGATGGCTATAATGTTTGTATATTTGCATATGGTCAAACAGGATCGGGAAAAACCTACACTATGGTAATTTTTCACATTTATTTGCTTTTGAGTTCACACCATTAAATTTGTGGGACATGTCCAACCGACGTGCAATACTATAAGGGAAGGAGTTGCATTAATAAAAACTACAACGAGGGGATAAAGATCTTTAATACTGAAGCAGTCCGATTGGAGGTTATTTGTTTTTTTATCACAATGGATTTGTTTTTTGCATATGTTACTCAGAGTGGTCCAGACAAAACAGCAGAGGAGACCTTGGGCGTAAACTACCGATCGCTAAATGATCTGTTTGATATTTCTCAAAACAGATCAGATACCACGACATATGATGTGAGGGTTCAGATGATTGAAATATACAATGAACAAGTGAGAGATCTATTGATGGCTGATGGTGCAAACAAACGATATCCTTCCATGATTTCCCAAAAAATGCCTTTTCCATGTTGGCAATGTGCATACCAAATATATCGCTTTATGCTTACTTTCCTTGCTTCGCTGTCAAAACTTTGGCTTCATAAAAATTCCTTCTGGATTTTTTCTTAACCGTACACACATTAGAGATCCGTAACAACTCTCATGTGAATGGACTCAACATCCCTGATGCCAATTTAGTGCCTGTGAAGTGCACAAAGGATGTTTTGGACCTGATGAAACTTGGTCACAGAAATCGGGCTGTTGGAGCGACTGCTCTTAATGAACGAAGTAGCCGCTCACACAGGTATTAATTATACTGTATTAAACTAGTCTGATGTTCTTTATCGTATAATAAGGTTGTACTCTAGTACAATCTCCTTGCATCATTTGTATAGACCATATCATCAAACATCTGCGACATAGCCATAATCACTGCATGTGGTAATTTTAATGCCCTTTTTCAGTGTGTTGACAGTTCATGTGCAAGGGAAGGAGATAATTTCTGGTTCAACTTTAAGAGGATGCCTTCACCTGGTGGATCTCGCCGGAAGTGAGAGGGTGGACAAATCTGAGGCCGCCGGAGAAAGACTGACTGAAGCCAAGCACATCAACAAATCACTATCGGCACTTGGTGATGTTATAGCGGCACTAGCACAGAAAAGTTCACACGTCCCATACCGCAACAGCAAGCTAACACAAGTGCTGCAGGACGCCTTAGGTACTACACAAAACCTCTTGTAAGATTTTTAAACTTGTTTGGTAAAAAATGCCGACGTCGCTGATCATTTGTTTTTCTTGGGATACAGGCGGCCAGGCGAAGACATTGATGTTTGTGCATGTGAACCCTGAAGCGGATTCTTTTGGTGAAACAATTAGCACCCTCAAGTTCGCCGAGCGCGTGGCCACCGTAGAACTTGGCGCGGCCCGTGTTAACAAGGAAGGTGCACAGGTCAAAGACCTCAAGGAAGAGGTACGTACGGCATTGTGATTGCGTTGTTGAGTTGTGAAACATAGCAGGCCTTGGAAGTTGGAACAACTTTGTTTTTGATCACTCATGATGCGACTTCTGCCTTTGTCAGATTGGTAAACTAAAATCGGCATTGGAAGATAAGGAGCGTGAAGCAGCACAGCTGAGAGATGCCACAAACCGTATAACATCATCCGAGACAAGAAATGCTGCAAGGGCGAGGTCACCTCTAATTACCACCAGCTTGCGCTTCAAGCCTGAGGCTAGGCAGGATTCCAGCGTCGACACTTGCACAAGCGAGGTAGTTGAATTGTTTCAAACATGGATTTCCATTCTCGCAGACGGAATGGAATTGTCCTAAATAAATATACGACTTGTTCTGTTCTGCAGATCAGAAGCTCGTCGTCTGGGAAGCAGAGAAGGTTCCGGTCTCCACTATCAGTGCGAGAGGTGGACGACAAGTCACCCGTCATCAGCAGGGAGCTATACTTCAGCTCGCGCAAGTTCAAGACCCCGTCACCTCCGGTGAGAAGCTCGTTCTCCGCCGAGAGATCCGGCGGCACCGCGGCGAAAACTGTGGAGAAGGCCGACAGCATCATTGAGTGCACGCCTACGCCTACGCCGAGGATTGAGCCGCCCGCGAAGGCATCGCAAGGCAGCCGGTCCAGGAACAACACGCCGGCCTCCATTCTGACGGAGCAGAGCCTGCGGAAATTCCGGGACTCGGAGGAGAACCGGAGCGCGAAGCCGACGGTTAGAGAGAGCGTGAGCGTGACCAAGAACAGGCCTGACAGCGCGACCAAGGCGCGGAGGGAGGAGCAGCAGACGGCGAACGGCTGCGCGGACTCCGGGAGTAAGGTGGCGAGGTCGGAGGCCAGGGTGAGGAAGAACTGGTCCGAGGTGGAGAACGAGCTGGCCAACGGCGAGCCCACCTTCCATCTCAGCCGGAAGTCGGCCAAGAAGCTCCCGCCGCCGGCGACCAGGCAGTCCCAGAGCATCGATCTCAGGTACGCACCAACGATTCTTCAGCTGGTCGCACGCTTGTGTGTCACTTTGGCAATGCATCGGTAACTTCATTTTGTTTGGGTGTTTGTTGTTGTTGTTGTTGTCAGGGCGTCGGTCCGGGAGGCGGAGGCCGTGACGGAAGGGAAGCATCGCCGGAACAGGCCGCCGTACGCGGAGAGGACCAACGTCCCCTTGCCGGAGACGCGCCGCAGCATGTCCCTGCCGCGCGGGAAGCTCGCGCCCGTGTGAGCCTACCTAGCTTGGCGGGTCTGTTTAGCCATTCTTTGATTGTTGTGACGGTGTCGTGCCGTCCGGTCTGCAGGTTGGCTTCTACGGCTGGGTAGAAGCATGTGGATCCGTCGCATCGTTGCTTGCGTTCGTTCACGTGTTTGTTGATTGGTTTGTTCTCCACAGATCTCGCGTGCGTCCTTTGTAGGAGTACAATGTAAAGTGTGGTGATTGCCATTATATTTCGTTGCAGTGGCGACCAGAAATTGAAACCGGTGCTTGTTCCGAAAGAAGCAAAGACGTCTGCGGAGGCCCATTTGTTCCTATTGTGATACCAAGAGGCTCTTTTAGATAGGCCCTAAAAAAAGGCTGAAATGCCAACGGACCTATGCCTATTCTCTATTTCACCCGATCCAATAGTACCCATTTTTAGAATGTCCAGTGCCAAAGTTACTAAATACATTCAAGGTGGCAACCATTGAACGGAGTTGCGTGCACCTAATCTTTAAAAAACTTACATTCATTAAGAGGAATAAAGTTAAAACCATTAGACGCAGCACAATAACAAAGTAGAGCAGAAAAGAAAACTCTAATAAAAGGTTATTGGGGCTCTTCCAATAATTCTATTGAGGTTTGGGGGTGTGGTGCTTTCTCATATCCCCACTAATTCTCCACTGAGTACCCAACCTGACTTCTCTCCGCCTGGCGGTGGCACGAGGAGCGGGCAGTGAGATCAAATTCCACATAAATTGAAGAGATGGAGGGATTTATTGGGATGCTCCAATAATTTTTTGAGAAAAGGATTTATTGGAAGAGATATTAGGAGAGATAAAAATTTCCTGGATATTGGAAGAGATGGAGGGATTTATTGGGACGCTCCAATAATTTGTTAGGAAAAGGCAGTCCATTGAAGCACTTTTTTGGCCAACTATGAATACCAAATTTTATTAGGGAAAAGGAATCCATTGAAGCACATTTTTTGGCCAACTACCCTAATACCAGAATTTTATTGCGGAAATGCGGTCTCTTGGAGCTTAGCGATTTTGTGAGCCACCTTGTTAGCCTTCCTTTAGCTATGATATTCGGCTAATTTTTTTTAAATAATACATTTTTATTAATTTGTAAAAATATTACGCTGAAAAAATAAATTTCAAAAATAATACACCGTCGGCCCGCAGCAGGCCGACTGGGCCTAGTCAGCCTGCGGCAGGCCGAGTGAGCGCAGTCGGCCAGTAGCCGGCCGACAGCTAGCCCGCCTGCCACGTGGTCGGCCTCGCATTGGGCTGGCCACGTCGCGAGGGGGAGTGAGGGAGCTGTCGGCGCGGGCGCGCCCCTGTCAGCCTACCGCGGGCCGATCGGCCTGCTGCTGGCCGACAGGATGCGGCCCCACCTCGCGCGCGGTTGGCCCGGCTCCCTGCGGCCTTATCCTCACTTTCCTCCACGCTCCACGTGAGAGCTTATGTTCTTCTTCTGTTCTTTCCTTCTCTCTCTATACGAAAATGTCGGTTCTAAGCCGTAAAGCATGGTGCACTAAACTATCATGTAGTCATCATACCGAGCTTTGTCAAACGTTCATAACGTCTGCATCTGCTTCTGCAATAGGTTTGTCACCTAGCGGTGCATCAAGGACATAATTCTTCTGTGCAGTAATGAGGATAATCCTCATATCACGGACCAAGTCCGCATCATTGCTACTATCATCTTTCAACTTATTTTTCTCTAGGGGCATATCAAAAATAAATGAGGAGCTACATCGCGAGCTATTGATCTACAACATAGTTATGCAAATACTATCAGGACTAAGTTCATGATAAATTAAAGTTTAATTAATCATATTACTTAAGAACTCCCACTTAGATAGACATCCCTCTAATCATCTAAGTGATCACGTGATCCAAATCAACTAAACCATGTCCGATCATCACGTGAGATGGAGTAGTTTTCAATGGTGAACATCACTGTGTTGATCATATCTACTATATGATTCACGCTCGACCTTTCGGTCTCAGTGTTCTGAGGCCATATCTGCATATGCTAGGCTTGTCAAGTTTAACCCAAGTATTCTGCGTGTGCAAAACTGGCTTGCACCCGTTATATATGAACGTAGAGCTTATCACACCCGATCATCACGTGGTGCCTCGGCACGATGAACTGTCGCAACGATGCATACCCAGGGAGAACACTTATACCTTGAAATTTAGTGAGAGATCATCTTATAATGCTACCGCCGAACTAAGCAAAATAAGATGCATAAAGGATAAACATCACATGCAATCAATATAAGTGATATGATATGGTCATCATCATCTTGTGCCTTTGATCTCCATCTCCAAAGCACTGTCATGATCATCATCGTCACCGGCTTGACACCTTGATCTCCATCGAAGCATCGTTGTCGTCTCGCCAACTATTGCTTCTACGACTATCGCTACCGCTTAGAGATAAAGTAAAGCAATTACATGGCGATTGCATTTCATACAATAAAGCGACAACCATAAGGCTCCTGCCAGTTGCCGATAACTTCTACAAAACATGATCATATCATACAATAATTTATATAACATCACGTCTTGACCATATCACATTACAACATGCCCTGCAAAAACAAGTTAGACGTCCTCTACTTTGTTGTTGCAAGTTTTACGTGGCTGCTACGGGCTTAGCAAGAACCGTTCTTACCTACGCATCAAAACCACAACGATTTTTCATCAAGTGTGTTGTTTTAACCTTCAACAAGGACCGGGTGTAGTCACACTCGATTCAACTAAAGTTGGAGAAACAGAGACCCACTAGCCACCTGTGTGCGAAGCACGGCGGTAGAAACAGTCTCGCGTAAGCGTACGCGTAATGTCGGTTTGAGCCGCTTCATCCAACAATACCACCGAATCAAAGTATGACATGCTGGTAAGCAGTATGACTATTATTGCCCGCAACTCTTTGCGTTGTACTCGTGCATATAACATCTATGCAGTAACCTGGCTCGGATGCCACTATTGGGGAACGTAGTATTTCAAAAATTTCCTACGATCAAGCAAGATCTATCTAGGAGATGCACATCAATGAGCTGGGAGACCACGTACCCTCGTAGACCGAAAGCGGAAGCGTTAAGTAACGTGGTTGATTTAGTCGAACGTCTTCGCGATCCAACCGATCAAGTACCGAACGCACGGCACCTCCGCGATCTGCACACGTTCAGCTCGGTAACGTCCCTCGAACTCTAGATCCAGCTGAGGCTGAGGGAGAGTTTCTTCAGCATGACGGCGTGGTGACGGTGATGATGAAGTTACTGACGCAGGACTTCGCCTAAGCACTACGACAATATGACCGAGGTGGAAATCTGTGGAGGGGGCACCGCACACGGCTAAAATCAACTTGTGTGTCTATGGGGTGCCCCCCTCCCCCGTATATAAAGGAGTGGAGGAGGGGGACGGCCGGCCTCCTAGGGCGTGCCCCAAGGGGGGATTCCTACTCCTACTAGGAGTAGGTTTCCCCCCTTTCCTAGTCCAACTAGGAGGGGGAAGGAAGGGGAAGAGGGAGAGAAGGAAAGGGGGCCGCCCCCCCTCCCCAATTCAGATTGGGCTTGGGGGGCGCACCCCTCCACTTGGCCGCCTCCTCCTCTCTTCCACTAAAGCCCATGAAGGCCCATTAACCCTCCGGGGGGTTCCGGTAACCCCCCGGTACTCCGGAAAATGCCCGAACCTATCCGAAACCTTTCCGGTGTCCAAACATAACCTTCCAATATATCAATCTTCATGTCTCAACCATTTCGAGACTCCTCATCATGTCTGTGATCACATCCCGGACTCTGAACTACCTTCGGTACATCAAATCACATAACTCATAATACATATCGTCATCGAACGTTAAGCGTGCGGACCCTACGGGTTCGAGAACTATGTAGACATGACCGAGACTCATCTCCGGTCAATAACCAATAGCGGAACCTGGATGCTCATATTGGCTCCTACATATTCTACGAAGATCTTTATCGGTCAAACCGCATAACAACATACGTTGTTCCCTTAGTCATCGGTATGTTACTTGCCCGAGATTCGATCGTCGGTATCACCATACCTAGTTTAATCCCGTTACCGGCAAGTCTCTTTACTCGTTCCATAATGCATCATCCGGCAACTAACTCATTAGTCACATTGCTTGCAAGGCTTATAGTGATGTGCATTACCGAGAGGGCCCAGAGATACCTCTCCGATACACGGAGTTACAAATCCTAATCTCGATCTATGCCAACCCAACAAACACCTTCGGAGACACCTGTAGAGCATCTTTATAAGCACCCAGTTACATTGTGACGTTTGATAGCACATAAGGTGTTCCCCCGGTATTCGGGAGTTGCATAATCTCATAGTCAGAGGAACATGTATAAGTCATGAAGAAAGCAATAGCAATAAACTAGACGATCATAGTGCTAAGCTAACGGATGGGTCTTGTCCATCACATCATTCTCTAATGATGTGATCCCATTTGATCAAATGACAACACATGTCTATGGCTAGGAAACTTAACCATCTTCGATTAACGAGCTAGTCAAGTAGAGGCATACTAGGGACACTTTGTTTGTCTATGTATTCACACATGTACTAAGTTTCCGGTTAATACAATTCTAGCATGAATAATAAACATTTATCATGATATAAGGAAATATAAATAACAACTTTATTATTGCCTCCATGGCATATTTCCTTCAGAAGCCGCCTCGCCGCCCCGGCCAGATCCTTAGCGGCACGCTCGTCGGACGCCGGCCCACTCGTCGGACGCCGGCAGGGCAGCTAGCTGGTCTGTGTGCGTCGCGACTCCCTTCGCCGGCCGTCTCCTTCTTCGACGCCCACAAGCTGTTCGACAGTTTGCCAAGGTACAAAATGGACTCCGCCGACGAGTTCTTTTTTCACAATTTCCTTTGCGACTCCGGCGATTCGTCGTCCGATGACGAGGAGGAGATATTGGCTGCCGTGTTGGTCCATCACCACCTCAATAGCCAGCGGCCGTTGTTCCGTGGCTCCATTCTGGGCCACCTTCCGGCGTTGAATCGCAACCAAGAGAGCAGGCATTTCCTTCTTCGGAAGGAATACTGAAAGATCGTGGATGTCGCCTAGAGGGGGGTGAATAGGCGCTTTAAAATAATTACGGTTTAGGCTTGAACAAATGCGGAATAAACCTAGCGGTTAATTTGACAAGCACAAAACCTACAACAACTAGGCTCACATATGTGCACCAACAACTTATGCTAAGCAAGATAAACAACTAAGTGATAGCAAGATATATGACAAGAAACAATATGGCTATCACAAAGTAAAGTGCATAAGTAAAGGGTTCGGGTAAGAGATAACCGAGACATGCGGAGACGACGATGTATCCCGAAGTTCACACCCTTACGGATGCTAATCTCCGTTTGGAGCGGTGTGGAGGCACAATGCTCCCCAAGAAGCCACTAGGGCCACCGTAATCTCCTCACGCCCTCGCACAATGCAAGATGCCGTGATTCCACTAAGGGACCCTTGAGGGCGGTCACCGAACCCGTACAAATGGCAACCCTTGGGGGCGGTCACCGAACCCGTACACCTTGGCAACCCTTGGGGGCGGTCACCGGAACCCGTCAAATTGCTCGGGGCGATCTCCACAACCTAATTGGAGACCCCGACGCTTGCCCGGAGCTTTACACCACAATGGTTGAGCTCCGAACACCACCAACCATCTAGGGTGCCCAAGCACCCAAGAGGAACAAGCTCAAGGGCACCAAGCACCCAAGAGTAATAAGCTTCTCAACTTGTAACTTCCACGTATCACCGTGGAGAACTCAAACCGATGCACCAAATGCAATGGCAAGGGCACACGGAGTGCCCAAGTCCTTCTCTCTCAAATCCCACCGAAGCAACTAATGCTAGGGAGGAAAATGAGAGGAAGAACAAGAAGGAGAACACCAAGACTCCAAGATCTAGATCCAATGGGTTCCCCTCACATAGAGGAGAAAGTGATTGGTGGAAATGTGGATCTAGATCTCCTCTCTCTTTTCCCTCGAAAACTAGCAAGAATCCATGGAGGGATTGAGAGTTAGCAAGCTCGAAGAAGGTCAACAATGGGGGAAGAACACGAGCTCGAAGGATAAGGTTCAATGGGGAAGAAGACCCCCTTTTATAGAAGGGGAAAAATCCAACCGTTATGTGCTCAGCCCGCACACGAGCGGTACTACCGCTCCACGAGCGGTACTACCGCTCTGGCGGAAGAAGCAGGGAAAAGGAGCAACCAAACATGAACCTTGGGGCGGTAGTACCGCTTATAAGCGGTACTACCGCGCACCCCAGCGGTACTACCGCTGGAGGAGCAGAACACGGGACCAAAAATGCAGTGGCGGTACTACCGCCCGACCGGAGCGGTACTACCGCTTACAGGCGGTACTACCGCCCATCGGGGCGGTACTACCGCTTATAGGCGGAACTGCCGTGCCTTACTGCCGTGCAACTACTACAAAACTCGACACGAAAAATGCAAGACCCAAAATCGAGGCGGTACCAGCGCGGAACCGTAACCGTACTACCGCTTATGGCCATAGGCGGTACTACTGCTTTGGACAGCGGTACTACCGCTTGGGGCGATAAGCGGTACTGCCGCTCTGGCCGCGGTACTACCGCAGGGAGAAAACCAGAACTGCCATAACTTCTTCATATGAGATCCGAATTGACCAAACTCAAGCTTGTTGGATACAAGACGATGAGTAGCATCAAAACAGTGACTGGTTATAGTAAGAAGAGGTAGGGGAGGTATGCTAACAAATAGAGGAGTGAAACCTCCAACCGAGAAGAACCGGCATAACCTCCAACATCGAAAACATCATAGAAGATGCGAGTGAACTCCGTTTTCGATGAACTCGAGCTTGTCATCAAGATGACCAACAAGAACCAACAAAGATGATGCAAGGATGCAATGGTTTGAGCTCTCTATGAACGATACGATCAAGCTACTCATCGAGAGCCCCCCTTGATAGTACGGCAATCGATCCTATAACCCGGTCTCCCAACTACCATCATGAGACCGGTAAAATAGAAAACCTATCAAGAGCAAACCTTTGCCTTGCACATGGTCCACTTGAGCTAGATGATGACGATCTTGACTCCCTCAAGTTGGACCACCTTTCTTGGTTGTGTTGGCTCGATGAAGACTAGTTGATTGCTCCCCATACTCCACTATGGGTGAGCCACTCTTCCGCACATCTTCACAAGTCCATTGTCACCACAATGGACGGCAAGCTTCAAGCATTTGATCTCTTCATGATACTTCACTTGAACTTGCACACCGCAACATCTTCACAAGTCCATTGTCGCCACAATGGACGGCGAGCTTCAAGCATTTGATCTCTTCATGATGCTTCACTTGAACTTGCACACCGCAACCTAACCCCACAAAGAACTCTCACGAAGATCATGGGTTAGTACACAAAGCGTAATTGACAATGCTTACCACACCATGGGATCGCTTGATCCCTCTCGGTACATCTTGTGCGCTTTGTGTGTTGATCAACTTGATTCACTCTTGACTTAGTCTTGATCAACCTTGACTCTTTCCAATTCTCTTCATTTAGATGATGTCTTGAAGGTAAACATGAATGATCACACAATCTTCTTCTTCAAGACATGCTTGCAATAAGTTCTACTCTCACATGACCAATCTTTGGATAATTCCTTAATAACACCTTGGTCACCACATAAACTCCTTGAAACCAACACATGGACTTCAAAAAATGCCTATGGACAAATCCTTCAAATATAACTCAAGGCAACCATTAGTCCATAGAGATTGTCATCAATTACCAAAACCAAACATGGGGGCACCGCATGTTCTTTCAACTACTTTGATACAACAAATCCGTTGTTCAAACATAAAAAATCCCGCTGCCGTTTTCGTATGAGTACGCATCTTTTCAACCATATTAGAGAGGGGGTGGTCGGCTATGATGACTATTTCGAGTGCAAAGAGGATGCCGTTGGCAAGATTGGTTTCTCCTCTTATCAGAAATGCACTGCCGCCATCTGAATGCTTGCATACGGAGTGCCCGGTGATCTCATTGATGAGTACGTCCGTATGAGTGAGTCTACATGCCTAGAGTCCCTGTATAAGTTCTGCAAGGTTGTTATTGCTGTGTTTGGCCCTGAGTACTTGAGAGAGCCAACTCCTGAAGATACAGCCCGTTTGTTGGCGATGAATGCCAGCAGGGGCTTCCCAGGGATGCTTGGCAGCATAGACTGGATGCACTGGGAGTGAAAGAACTGCCCTTCTGCTTGGCAAGGGCAGTATAAGGGCCATGTCAGCGCTTGCACTGTCATACTAGAGGCCGTGGCGTCTCAAAATCTCTGGATTTGTCACTCTTTCTTTGGCATGGCTGGATCACACAATGATATTAACATGCTTCAGCGCTCGCCGGTGTTTAGTAGGCTTGCCGAAGGCAACAGCCCACCGGTGAACTTTACTATCAACGACCACAACTACGACAAATGATATTACTTGGGTGACAATATCTATCCTCAGTGGATCACTATTGTCAAGACAATCCCCAACCTTGTCGAAGAGAAGAGGAAAAGATTTGCCCAAGAGCAAGAGAGTGCTAGGAAGGATGTCGAGCGTGCCTTTGGTGTTTTGCAATCTCGATGGGGCATCGTTCGGTATCCTGCTAATACCTGGAGCACGCAGAAGCTGTGGGAGGTGATGACTGCTTGTGTGATCATGCACAATATGATCGTAGAAGACGAGCGCCCGGAACGTCTGTACGATCAAGGGTTTCAGTTTCAGGGTGAGAATGTTGTGCCTGAGCATGGAGGAGCGGCAACGTTTGAACAGTTCACCCAATTTCATCATAACATGCGTGATTGGGAAACTCACGTGCAACTGCAAAATGATTTGGTTGAGTATACGTGGGCTCATGTTGGCAACCAATAGATGTATCTTCTTTTATTCGGCTTGCAAAACCATGGGAGACATTTTTATTTTTATTCGGCTTGTAAAACTATGCTATTTTATTCGGTTCAAACTATGTTATTTGACTATATGTTTAAATGCAAAAATGAGCTATTTGTTGAAATAGGGCGGCCAGCCAACCACACTGGCACATATGGGTCGGCGTGTTGGGCGCGCTGCCGACCCATATCTAAAGCAGGGCAGACGCCGGACGGGCAGTCGACCCAAACGGATAAAAAATGGGATAAAGAACGGATAAAATAATCTGGATCGCTCCGTTGGAGTTGCTCTAACAGGAGAGAGTATTGAAATTTCGGGTTACAAATGGCAAGTCATAGTCGCTACGTGTCCGTTCCGTCACTCGGCAACGCACAAAACACACTATAGAGGCGTCGTCGTCAGAGGCGGCGGTGCGCGAGCGGAAGCGACAGCGCGAGGGAGGCGCGGTTCCATCGATGGCGGGCGGGGAGGCGGAGTACGTGTACCTGCCTATCGCCGACGCCCTCAAGACCCCCGGCTTCCGGGTCTGCCTCTTCGCCGCCGTCATCGAGATCGGCGCCGCCTTCCGCAGCCGCGGAACCGGTGAGTCACCCCCCCCCCCCCCCCCTCGCCTCCCCTGCGCACCTCATGCGCGCGCTCCCCCAGGGTTCTTATCACCGTGCCGATTGCGCTGCTCGGGTGCATTGGGGCTTAGGTTTGGTGTTCTGCCGTTGCTTCGTATGCCTTGAAATTAGCCAGGTATTATGCTCAGGCGACCTCTGTCGCACTGGTCAGGGTTGTAGTGGATTGCGAGTCAGTTGATGTAGAATGTCGTCAGGAGTGTTTCGTTTTTACTGTAACCGCTTGATGCGTTGAGCTCAGCGTCATGCTTCGTCCTTCTCTATCTTCGATTGACCAACTGTTCTCAGGTCCTGCTCTGCAAATTCTGTGGAAACAGGAAGTTCTGAGGTGATATTTTGTAATTATAGTACTACTACCTTTGCTTTGATTTGTGAAGTCGTGCTGGTTAATAAATCTGGTGGCTTTAGCACGAGAAAAACTCAAGCTTTAGCATCTCACACAATGATCATCCCTAAATCAACTCTTTGGTGACTTCCCATTAGTGATGACTTTTGCTTGAAACCATGAGATAGTGAGTGTGTTTAACTCATGGGTTCCTGACAATGAACATATGAAAATGCTAAAGCTAAATGGATAGCAATCAGGTTCTGTTCTAAGATCTATAGTACATAAAAAGAATGCACAATATATTCTCCTTTTGCACCCAACTTCCACACTGATCTATCCGGTTCCTCAGCTAAGGGACATCAGATTCTTGCTGAAGCTGGTGCTGCATCCACATACCCAGAAGCTCTCTACAAAATTCTCATAAACCCTACATACCCTGTCCTTCATTAAACACATGTGCCAGTCACATTCTTACCGAATGCTGGGTAATAAAATCAAAGAAATTTGGAAGCTACATTTTGTGTTCCCTTCCACTCCTCCCAGGAACAAGTGGAGTTATCATCCTCCACTTTCTTGTGACAGAATGCAAACAACAGTGGCTTATTCTGCATTAAACTCTGCTAGAAATGCAACTCACGGGATCTAACTTCCACCTGAGAAAGAGTGCCCCTTGTAAATACTGCTGGCTAGCTAACCAAATGGCATGACAACGTTGTCCTGAAGTTGTTAACTTCTTGAGAACTTCCCTTGGAATCCTAAAGAAGTACAACATGTAGGAAGGCGATGCTGCTTAAACAAGAATTATTGGGAGTAAACCCTTCCGCATAAGATAATATTTTATCTTGCCACCTAGCCAACTCCATTCTACTTTTTCCTCTGTAGTCTTCCACAAAATGGAAAATTTCTCATCTCTCGACCTCATTCCTAAGTAATAGAGCTCACTTCAAATTTCTCTTCAAACCTCAAAGATGTTTAAGCGTAGGATAAGCTTCAAATTTCTTGCCTGCTGTAAATTTTCTACAAACAGAATGGTGTCATCTGCATCTTTGAGAATAGACGCATCACACAACCGTCTTCCTTGAAATGAGAAACAATATCCTTTATTAATCCTTTCTGCACTCTTTTTATTGACTAAAATGGCCACACCAACAGCTATAATAATACTAAAAAGCAAGGCGGGATAATGGCCCCCCTATCCCACATCCTTGAAGGCATGGAAGTAAGTTTCTAGCAGGTTAATGCATATATGTTTGAAACAAGGTGGTTGATGTTTATGGTAATCTTGTCTTTACATGGCCTAGTGATTTTCACTTTTTTTTGGTTCCATTCTGCTTATTGATGAAATCAATGCGATGCCACTCAGTCATGGCTAATGTTTTTGCAGATTTCACTCTTACATTGAGGATAGCTGATCAATCACGTACATCTGGTATCTCCGTGACTTTCTTTGCTAACAACACTGCACTACTGCCATGTGTTAGGTCAAGCGGCGATATCATCAGTCTCCATAATGTTGTGGTATAGCTGAATACTCTTCAAGCGTCCACTTATCGTAGTGCCACATTCTATGGCATTTCTGAGAATACAACTTTGCACTTACATTGTTCCTTTTGTATGCTTGTATGTGCAATTTTCTTCCCTTGTTTTTATTAAGTATTTGTGGTGACTAGATCATGTCTACTTTTATCTGCAGATAAAAGTGCTTCATGGAGAATTCTTTGTAACTATTGAGAAAAGGTTTTCTTCGTTTGCACTATTTGGAGGGATGGTATCTACAGAGTTCAGGCCTTACCAGATTTCTATGAAACATCAAGGAACCAAACATGACAACCAAATTTTAACCCAGATGAGAATGTGGCTTGTGTATCATCCTCCAGGTGACTCCTAATTTGAACACTACTGTTGTTCATTTCTTTGGTTCACGCATATACATTACATGTTGTGCAGTGTTACAATCGTGTTCTTTCAAATTTTGCACATCTGTCTCGTACCATGGAAGCAAACAGGATTATGAGCTTCCAACTGAGACGGAAACTCTGCTTTTGTCCATCAGACTTGATGGGATCTTGCTATCACTGTTTTCAAACTTTTGCTCCGGCCAGTTAATGTCTATGCACGATCTGATCTAGGCCCCATTCGTATATAATGATCCATCTGATTAATTATTCTCGTATTTCTACTTGCATTCTCGCATTTACCATCATAGGTAAGGCTGTCTTTGTATGGACTTCATTCTAATATAGTGCCACTTAAGTCTTTATATGCACAAATGGTCCCTTTTTTGTTGGTTTTATCTCCTTCTTGCCATGATGCTGCATTGTGTAAGTGCTTATCCTAGCATGATGCTGCATTGTGTAAGTGCTTATACAAAATTGTCTAGTGATTTATGTGTATGCGTATATTCAGTGTGATTATCTTTTGTGATATTTCTTGCTGTTTGTAATAGTTTTTTGTACCATAGGTTTGAAAGATCTTGAATTGCAGCTACGGAATATAAAGTCTGATTCTACTTTTGATCTTGTATGCAAGGTTAGTTCCTTATATTCAATCAAATTAATTTTGATACTTATGTCAACTGAGGAAATATCTAGTTTTTCTTTATAGGTACTTCATGTCTGTGAAGGTCCCAGTGGCGAATGGATTTTTTATGTTTGGGATGGAACTGATACTCCTGCAACTGAGCTTCAGACACTGTAGGGTTAGAATCTCTAATTATTGTTTAAGTTCTATTTCACCAACATGCGATAGCAAATAAAGTCTGTCTAAAAAAATGTAGGATGGCAATAGTGCTTTTGATATATTTATCAGGGCCTTCGTTTGGTTGTTTTGAAGGGAATATAACATTGTTTTAACTTTGGGTATAGGAGCAAATAGACTTGATTTCTCATAAAGCATATGCTAATCTCACTGTTCAATTTTTGACCTAAATTGTGCGCCTCTGTTATTTCTCTTGGCGACCTTGTAGTTTGGACACGGAAGCAGTTACACCAACCCCTCTGCATCCTGAAGAAGCGCCGCTACCCAGGGAGGTTCTATGCACACTGCCTTGTGTTGGAACTGTCCTGAGGGTATTCTCAAACAGATTTTCCAAGGAAATACTACACTTGCAAAAGGATATTTACTGGGCCCGGTTCTGCAATATTACTTGCAAACAGGAGTTTGGCATGTGGAAAGGCTCTTTGCTGCCTTCTAGTAGAATCCGTCTTTTATCTAGTGAAGATGGCAGTGTCATTGAACGTTTGAAGTAATCTTCTCTTTTCTCATGGATGGATAGTGCATCTTAAATTTCCTTTAGGAAAAATGTTTATCAAGTGCATTAATAACTCCAGGACATTCGATGGTCGTTTTGCCACCCAAGTTCATCGAGAGCCAATGGCTAGCCTCCACACGGCCTCTGATATTACTGGTATGAATCATAACCGGATAATTACCGTGATGCAGATTTGCTGCCATCTGTTGTATGCTAAGACCTGCCATGTGATATTTGCCAATTCTATCAGATGTGGAGTTCAAGAGAGCAGGTTACACGACATTAATGGAGTCGCTCACCCATGGACAGGTAATACTCATTTCCCAATTGCATTTTTGTCAATTGTTCATCAGCTTCACTAGCCGCATTAGTTTTAGTTTATCCCTTAAAATTTTCAAGAACCGAACTCTATCCTCATCGTGAGAAATGTTCACTTCAATAGGATCACAGTGATGGTGTCTCTTCCAATGCTGCTTTTCGTAATCAACACTAACCTAGAAGTGTTCTGAAAAGTGAAAACTAATGCCGGCACCGATACCTCTGCATCTTTTGTGCCAGGTGACGCACAAATTCAAAACCCTGGTCCGTGTGGTGGCGGCATACCCTTGTCAAGGCAAAGAGCTGCATTCACTATTGACGGGTGATTATTGCCTTCGGCTGACTCTCGAGGATCCTACGGCGAGGATCCATGCATACGTCCACAAGGACAATGCGGTAAGATGTTAACGAGCCAGCCTCGCGGTTTACCATGCACCTCCCCTCCAGTGTCCATTCTCAGAAGTCATAGAAACTACATTTTGTGGTAAAAAGGAAGCCACAAGTGCCTGAGAAAATGCTTGCCTTTTCTGAAACCTGTGTTCATCTTATGAATGTCAGGTGAGCTTTTTCGGCGGTTTCCTCACACTGGCCGCGCTGACCAGAAAGATGAACAGGCTGCTGGGCGTCCCAGAGCCAGAAGATGATGCCGAGGAAGGCATGGCCGGCGGCAGGAACCCTCCCTGGATATGGTGCTGCCTGAAGTCGTACCGCCTGGACAAGTACGACCCCTGGGGCAGCAGGCGGTATCGGATCTTCGGCACAGAGATCAGGGACTGAGATAGGCGGAAGGCGATCCATCGATCCGCGACGACGTGGTGAACCGCCTCGGAGACGGCGCTGTGTACAGAGAGGTCTGCCTGAATTGGCACTACTAGTCATCCCGTTGCTGCTGTCTGTTCCTTAGACTAGAGGAGCCACTCTGTTGGTGTTCACTGGATTAGTGCAGTTTTTGTGCAGTCGAATGGCATGATGGCACTAGTCAGTACTTAGTCACTAGTGTGAATCCTGTATGATTTGTGCTCCTCCCAAAGTCGCGAAGTCGATGGCACTAGCTTAGTCTGTGTCGTAGGGAAGAGACGCGAGGAGTTTCCTACTACTTCCTCTGTTCCGAAATGTAAGTCGTTTAAGGGTTTGACGTGTAAATTTCGTAACGCTACGAGAATTTTTCACTTTCCAGAAATGCCCTCCCACCACCGCTCGCTCTCACCCACTCAAGCTCACTCTCTCGTTCCCCTCTCACCCACCCGGCCACCCCTCTCTCGCTCCCCTCCAGATCCCCGTCGTCGCCGGCCTCTCCTCGCCATCGTCACCGCTAAGCCACCCCGCTTCCTCTCTTTCTCCGCACCATCGAGCCACCCCGTTTCCTCCCACCGCCAGAAATCCACCACCCGTAGGTCAAAAGCTTGATTTTTTAGGCGCCGGCGATGAGCTTCTGGCCGGCGGAGGCGCTGGATCCGCGTGCTTCGACGCCGGCGACGAAGCGACATGGATCCGGGCGGGATGCTGCTGGAGGACTTCGGGCTGTGGGTGGACCTGGTGCGGCGCATCCGCGAGGTGCTGGCCAACTACCCGGAGGGCACCACCGCGCTGCGGGACGCCGGGAGCTCATCCAGAACGCCGACGATGCCGGGGCCTCGTGCGTCCGCCTCTGCCTCGACCGCCGCGCCCATGGGTCCCGCTCGCTGCTCGCCCCCGCGCTTGCGCAGTGTACGCCAGCAACGACGCCGCCTTCACCGACGAAGAGTTCGCCAGCATCCCCCGCATCGGCGGCCGCAAGAAGTCCTCCCAGGCCTGGAAGACCGGCAGCAAGATGGGCGCTAGCTACACTCTCTATCGCTGCTGAGCTCTGCTTCGAGCTGCTGCTCTTTCAATTTGAGCTGCGCTAGCTAAGCTCTTTCAATCTGAACCAGTACGTGTTCATTTTCTACTCGTACGAATGTTGCTGCTGTTTTGTGTTGTCACCTACGAATGCTGCTGCTAATTTGAGTTCTACTGTTAATTTGAGAACAATATGCTTAGCAAGGACCCACTGTTAATTTGGAGTAGCAACTGTACTCCATTGAAGTACTGTTACTGTTAATTTGCAAACTGAATTTGGAGTAGCAGCATACTGAATTTTGTATACTGAATTTGGAGTAGCAATTTGGAGTATGAAGCAGCTGTATGGATTACTGTTAATTTTGCATACTGAATTTGAGTAAAATGGAGTAGCTCTGTCACTGAATTTGGTTGGTAAAGATGCAGTAGCAGTAGGAGTTTTTACTGCACCTAACTAAGGTAGCTGCTGGGGTTAATTAGTTACCGCGCCTAATTAATTATCATGTGTAATCTGAACTGGTGTGTGTACCAAGTGATGATGGTTCTTAAGTTTAGCATGCATCACCAAGTTAATTGGGCGCCTAATTGCCAACTCTTTTGTGTCAGGAACATATATTCATAATGGAATAAAAACAACTTGCCAAGTTCTTTTGTGACTGGAACATATTCAGAATGGAATAAAAACAACTTGCCAAGTTCTTTTGTGACTGGAACATATTCAGAATTTATTTCTTCTCCAGTTCAGTTGCTTAATTTTCTTGGAGTACATTTGCTTAATTTGCTTGGAGTACATTTAACTTGGAGTACTTCAATACTCCAAGATTTGCTTAATTTGTGAACAGGAGTAGTTTTCAGAATGGAATGAAAACTAATGGCAGTACATTTGCTTAATTTGCTTTGAGTACATTTAACTTGGAGTCCTCTCGTACTCCAAGATTTGCTACTCAAACAAATTTTGAGTACTTGCACTTGCACACAACACTACTCAGCAATTTTCAATTAATTTTCTTGGATTACTCCATCTTGCTCTGTTAGGTTATCTTGCATTTTCTGTTAATTACTCCATCTTGGATACTTGGAGCACTGATGATGATTGCTGCTGTTATGTTAGGACTTGCAAGCAGTAGTTTTAGTACTTTAGTGTAGGACTTGCAACAAGAGGAGAGCTACTGTAGTATACTCCTCTTGTGCCCTCCATATTCTTGATCTCTTCTTTTCTCTTCTCTCTTCTACAGTAAATATGAGCCCTACAATAATATGATTTGTGACCTTGAATGTTTTTTTCCATCAGATTGTTTTAAAGAAGGGCTAATGAAAAAAGATGTGTGAGGGTATCAGTCATTCTCATGCCGGCATGCTGCACTTTTCAGCTAGCAGGTTGGTATCTCAACATTTCTCCATTCAAGTCATTTCCCATAGTGTTTTTTCGAAGCACTAACTGCAGATTTGCATACTAAGAATGGCTGGAGTATTTTATTTACATCAAATTATGTCAAACAGTTTAGATTGTTCAGTCATACCATAGTGTTTAAAATTTTGGACATTCTGAAGATTCAAATAAAAATAGACATGTGCACAGTTTACTTGATCATGTCAAGTTACAGGTGAAAGTGACCCTCTTATGGGAATAATGAAGTACAGAAATGAGATCGAGTTCAAAGTAAGGCTGGGGTAAAATTTTCAAAGGCCATGATGTACTCCTTCCTGATATTCATGCTCCTGATATTCCTACTCCTATTCCTACTCAATTTTACCTTAAATGAGAGTAGCAATTATTTCTGCCCGTTAATTCATACTCCTACTGATTTGGAGTACTGATGAAACTAAGTCCAAACCTGTTCTAAATTGACAGTACTTGTTCATCTTTTCTATTGACAGTACCGGTCCAAACCTGTTCTAAATTGACAGTACTTGTTCATCTTTTCTATTGACAGTACCGGTCCAAACCTGTATTGATAGTACATGTTCTACTCAGTGTTCATCTTTCACTGTTCAGTTTCAGTGTTAAATTTCAGTATTACTCCAAGATTGTACTGCATGCAATTATTCAAGACAAATGATTACAACAAGTTTATGATCATCAAATTGTTTACTCAGATGCAGAGCGAGTACTGGGCGAGGAGATGAACCTAGGCGAGCAAAATTGAGAACTCCGGCTGGAGCAGCTCCTGTCCAGCGGCGAGGACTTCAGCGGCAGCAGCACCTGTGCGTGGGGAGGAACAACACCTGGGCGCGTGCAGGCGGCAGCTCGCCTCCAACAGTGGGCGGCAGCAGAGCACCAGCTCGCCACCACCAGGGGCCGGCAGCAGAGCACCAGCTCGCCTCCACCAGCGGGCGGCAGCAGAGCACCACCTGGGCACGCGCGGGCCAGGAGGGGCCCCTGGGCGTGGGAGAGGAGGAGCGCCTGGGCAGGGGTGGAGGTGGAGGGCGGGGGAGGAGGCGGAGGTGGAAGGCAGGGATGGAGGCGGAGGTGGAAGACGCCGAGGAAGAAGACGGGCTGATTCAAAGTTTGAACTGGGGGCATAAAGGTCCATTTGCCCATTTTCACCTGGTCGGAACATATTCCCCAGCGACTTACATTTCGGAACGGAGGGAGTAGATGAAAGCGCGTTGCAGTTCCCCGCCGGAGGCGTTGGGTTTCGCCGCACGGCACGGCACGGCGTTGACGGCCAGGTCGTGGTGTTGACGGTCCGGTCACTTGCTTTCTTAGCGTGCAGGCAAAGGAAATCAAAGCTAGTCGATCGTCCGAGTTTCACACCGTCAATGCGGTTGAGTTCCGTGTGATGATGCTGGATACCTACTCGGGGCTTGTTTGATTCGTAGGATTTTGAAAATGCGGGAATAGAAAAAGTATAGGTTTGGAGTGTTATGCTCACTTCAATCCTATACGATTAACAAAGAGTGTTTGATGCCACAGAAAAAACAAAAAAATTGTAAAAAAAAAAAGTTGGAGTGGACGTTAGATTTCCTATAAAAAATAATACAAAAGATTTCATAGGAAAAATTTCTATGGGATCTAATCCTATGAATCAAAGGACCAACGCTGGAAAATTTCCCAAGGATTTCAAATCCTTTCAATCAAAGGAGCCCTGAACTTTGCGTGCAGATCACCCTATGTTCAACTCATTCCTCTATTAGGAGAATAGCTAACATCCAAAGAGGCCTAATAACTACGACCATTTTCATGATGACGCCGACCCAACTCACTTTCACGAGGTCATCTTTGCACCCAAGTTGGAGTGCCTGCCGATGATCAGCCCTCAACTTCATCAAGTACTTGACCATCGTCCCACCGGAATTCATGTTGAGGCCGAACACCGGCTACGTTTGGAAGGGCAAGGTCCGGACGATGAACAAACATGCTCATCCTTGATAAGGGTTGGCCCCCTTCCTTGTTGCTCACCAGATCAAGATCGGGTACCTCGTCACCTTCAAGCTGGTGACACCCAACACCTTGAAGGTGATTGTTTTCAACGAGGACGATAGCGTTGAGGTGGTGACAAAGTACAAGTAGCATGAGAAGGCATTTGCCATGGACCGTTATGTGTTATCTCTGCGCCTGTTAGTTTAAGACTTTTGTGTTGGACGATTAGCTTAAGACTTTGCCACAAGTGTTTGTAAGTTTAACTGGTTGTGAGTACTATTTAAGACTCTGGTTTATGTCATGCTTGTTATTAGTTGCTTATGACTATGTTGTGCCTGTTATTAGTTGCCTATCACTATAATGTGCATTTGTGTGTGCTGGTAACCTCACTGCTCAAACGAGTGGTTACCGAATCACATTGTCTTGTTTGTAACCAAACAACAACACTTTGCATTTCCATAGGACAGGCTTGCAACCAGACATCAATGCTTCTGTTTCTACTTAGTCAAGCTGGAGGGGATGCAGACAAACTATGTACATGATACTTTTGTTTGTATTCAATCAAACTGGCTCAGTCGGGAAACATATGCAAATTGCTTAAAATCCATGCATGCTACCAAATGCCTTCTATATTGTAGGTTTACGTTAAATTGCACTCTCTCTCTTTTAAATGAACAACTGAAGTTTTTGGTTTATTCTAAGTCAAACTTATTTATGTCAGCAAAATAATCTAACTCTAAAACATCAAATATATATACTACAAAAGCATATTTTATAATTTCTTTATGATAGTAGGCTTGTTTTCTAGATGTTGATATACTTACTTTCTCCGTTCACTATTATAAAATGTTTGGATATTTCAATATAGACTACACATGAACTGAAATAAATAAACGAATACACTAAAATGTGTCAACATACATCTGATTTAGCAAAAAGTTGATAGAACAATTTTTAATCGTATGTACTCCCTCGTCCCATAATATAAGAGCGTTTTTGACACTAATGTATTATGAGACGGAGGGAGTATAAACATAACCTAATTAATTTAGTTTATTTAGGATAAAGCTGGATTTTTAAATAATTTCGAAAGTGATAGGATAGCGAGGCTGAGGCCCCGCGCCCCCGCCAGGAAAGCAGCCGCCCGTGCCCCCACCTCCATCTTCTCTCAGTCCATCTTTCCCCTTCCCTCCATAAATCCCAACACCTCCTCTAATGGAGGCGCTCGCTACCGCACCCGCGCCGTCACGTCCAGGCCTCCCACCCCCGACCCGCCGCTCTCATCTCCGCCGCCCCAAAGCCCTAGCCACCTCCAAGCTCCCTCGCCGCGTCATCGCCGCCCTTCACATGGACGGCGCCCGCGCCGCACCTCTTCGCTGCACTCCCGCCGAGACGGTGAGTCGCCAACTTGCTCCCGCGACCCCCCGTGGAAGGCGGAGTTCGTAACGGTTTGTTTGTGTGGATGCTGCAGGATGCGGTGGCGACGGCCTCGGACCAGACTGAGACAGCGGCGGCGGCGGTCGAAGCCACCGAGCAGGGCAACAACGGGGCCCCAGCGGCGGACGCCCCCGCCGCCAGCATCGAGGGGCTCGACGGGATAAAGATCCGGAGGCGCCCGGTGACGGGCCCGTCCGTGCACCACGTGGGCCCCTTCCAGTTCCGCCTCGAGAACGAGGGCAACACGCCGCGCAACATCCTCGAGAAGATTGTCTGGAACAAGGACGTTGAGATTTGGCAGGTATGATCATGTTCTGGACTTCCGGAGCATTGTGGAGCCCTGCGCAAAGTGATGTTTCATTCATGTGATGCCAAATTCGTGCCCTGGCTGATTTTGTGTTCGCCAGATGAAGGAGAAAATGCCCCTGTACAGGCTGAAAGGGCCGCTGGACAATGCACCTCCGGCCAGGGACTTTGTTGCTGCGCTGAAAGCGTCGTATGATCGGACTGCTCTGCCCGCTCTGATTGCGGAGGTTAAGAAGGCTTCGCCAAGCCGGGGGGTTCTCAGGGAGAATTTCGACCCGGTGAGTGTGTGGGTTGACTAGTGATGCTAAAATTAGGTGCAAGCAGCCTGTACAGTCTCTTGGCCATTTATATTATCGCCTTTTCGGAGTTCACCTGCTCACTGAATGTGATTTATATTTGATGTGTAAACTACCATTTCGACAATACTATCTTGTATATGAACTTATTTTAGTTAAACTTGTTATGTTGTTTCAAAACTGGTTATTGACAGTGAGGCATTGATACGAATGGGTCATACAACTGTAGGCAGAGATATCAAACTGTGCTTGCCCTTTTATTTATGTCACTACTTACTATTCACTTGAATTGCCTGTTCCCAGTTAGTGGGACTTCCATTGTTGACATTCACTAGCACAAATATACACTGTTTTTTCTTTTCTCGAAGGAGACCGAGCTGTTGATCTTCATTTGTAACACCAACTAAGAAGTGCAGATGCACCTAATAAACTAACTAATGTTTGTTGGGACATAAACAGGTCGAGATCGCTCAAGCATACGAGAAAAATGGAGCAGCATGCTTGAGTGTTCTTACAGATTCAAAATTCTTTCAGGTTAGTAGTTTCTTATCTAGGAGATTTGGATCCTTATGTTCATATGTTGTGGAGTTATCTATACTGAAGATACTTGGCTTCCTTTGATATGCAACCAGGGAAGTTTTGACTACTTGGAGGCCATACGCAATGCTGGAGTAAAGGTGCTATATATTTGGCCATATGTTATACTACTTGCAGAAGTCAATGATTTCATATGTGGTAGTTCAAATGCATGAATGGCTCATGATCTGATCTTCTGAACGCAGTGTCCTCTGCTGTGCAAAGAGTTCATCATTGATGCTTGGCAGCTTTACTATGCACGGTCTAAGGGAGCAGATGCTGTTCTTCTGATTGCTGCCATCTTACCTGATCGCGATATCAGTTATATGCTGAAAATATGCAAAATACTCGGGATGGCAGCTTTAGTTGAGGTCTGTGAATTATTTTTGCAACATATTTTGTATGTTGAAGGCTTTTGACTCTCCTCGCTTGCTGCGCTGGAGTAATTCTACTTGCTGCTGCAGAATAAATCAAATGCACCTTCAGCATTCGAAGTCTGATGGAATTAACATGTTAATTGTGTTGTTGAAGGTGCATGATGAAAGGGAAATCGACCGTGTTATAGGGATAGATGGCATTCAGCTTATTGGCATCAATAACCGTAATCTTGGTATGACATTGTTCTTTTGGTTTAGTTATAAGTTTCGTTGGCACATATTATAACAATCTGGGGGTGTTTGTTGCGAGCAAAATCTGTCCAGTACAAAAACAAAAATGACACCATGTTACTCAGCAAGTAATGTACACATGCATGACAATCTTTGAACGGTTTGAAGAAACCATATTTGAACATCCCTATCTATGTCACATATGTTCTTTACAAGTCATTGCAGTTATTTTATCACCTGGATGCTTGCTGCTTCATACAAACCAATGGATTATTTATTTCTATTTGCCATCATAAATCATATACTATGGAGCTTCTGTTACATGGTATATATTTTTTGAATTTCCAAGGAGTTGCCACGTGTGCAGACAACACATGCACAAGCGTGCCCGTGGGAAGGATCAAGGATGTGCTCCCTTTTGGTGGTTAATTATGTATAATCCAGATTATTTGATTCTTAAAATGTAAGCTAGAGGTACACTTTAGATCTTGATATCCAACCTTAAGGACGTAAAACATGGTAATGCGTTCATTATTGAAAGTAGATGATTAAAGATGTTAATCTTGTGGTGCTTCATATTATGTTCTAGGATCCATAATTCACAGGACACATAATTATTGCAGAAACTTTCGAAGTTGACATTTCAAACACGAAAAATCTTCTGGAGGGTGAACGGGGACAACTTATAGCCCAGAAGGACATAATTGTAAGTAACCCCATGTCTCTTGCTACCAATTTTGTGCACTTCACGGTTCCCTATTGCTCATGCAGCTGTAATATAAAATTGTTTTTGGACTTTGGACAGTCAGACTGTTGCAGTATTTGATAACGAAGCACTATCCAAATATTCTACACTGTAATCTGGCAAGACAAATATTTTAGTATTTTATATTTTGTAAATTTTGTCATCTGCTACTTGCATTAGTCATTTTTTTCAGTTTAAATTATCGGCATCTCTTGTAACCCCATTACTGGCATTTAGGTTGTACTATGCCGTGAATCAGGCATATGTATCTTTTATTAATGATGTAACTGTCCATGAATTTTAACTCGATAACTGAAGGGAGACCACTGGTAATAATACTCTTATCAGCCCATATAAGGCAGGGTAGCTCTTGGTACACTGTAACATAAATTAGTTATGTGCAGTTAAGGCTCATCTATCAAAACAGTCTCTTTATCAGACGATGAGAAAATTATCGTTGAACTGTAGTTCATCTATGCTATGCTCTATTATCATTGCTCATATTGCTATCCAGAAGTTCTCAGTACAAAATTCCTCTGTGTTGGATTACGTACTGATAGAATCTCTAAGATCACCTAGGCTAGATTAGTTCGGTAGCTAGCTCTATTCATTGATCTGTCTATGCATTCGATAGAGAGAAACAGAAAGAGATGGGGAGGAAGAGGAGTACCTTCTCCTTGGCTCGATGAGCCTGACGAGGTGGCCATGGTGGAGGGCGCCCGCGGCGACGGTGAGTGGGCAGTGGCGGCGGTGCTTCCCGTCACTACTGCGCAGACCTAGATCGGTAGGTGTGTCGGTGGGGTGTATGGCTTGCGACGAACCTCGTGTTGCGTGCCGCCGGCCCCCACCTCTTTATATTGTGCAGGTGATAGGGGCCCGTCAACCATAGTGGGTTGGGCGCCCTCGATTAGGGCGCGGATCTAAGGGCATGTTGGGCCCACTCGGGAGGAGATCATCCTAACATTCTCCCCCTTGATCTCAGCTTTACTTTTAACCATATACTTTTTACTTTACTCGTTTCATCACAGATCGATACATATAACATGTTTCATCGTCACAGCTCAATTGCCGATAGAATCAGACAACTACAACATACCTCTGTTTTGAAACAAATTTTGTTCCTTTTGGGCCTCTCATGATTCAGGAATCATAGGCTTTCCCTTAAACCCATGCCGGCTAAGTGTTCCTTGAACACAATGGGTGGTAAGCCTTTCGTAAGCGGATCCGCAAGCATGTCCTTTGTCTTTATATGCTCGAGACTTATAGTGTGGTCCCGGATTTTATCTTTCACAACATGATACTTTATCTCTATTGTTTTGGCAGCATTACTCGACTTGTTGTTGTGAGCATAGAATACTGCGGGCCGGTTGTCACAGTACATCTTTAGTGGTTTGTCAATACAATCTACCACTTTCAAGTCGGGTATAAATTTCTTTAACCACATCGCCTGCCCCGTGGCCTCAAAACATGCTATAAATTCTGCATACATCGTGGACGATGCAACTATTGACTGTTTGGAGCTTCTCCACGAAATAGCCCCTCCAGCGAGAGTGAACACGTATCCTGACGTGGATTTTCTATCATCTTTGTCTCCCGCAAAATCTGCGTCTGAATACCCTCTTATCTCTAGGGAATCAGATCTCCTGTATGTTAGCATGAGGTCCTTCGTGTCTTGCGCATAACGCAATGCTTTCTTTACTATCTTCCAGTGCTCTGTGCCTCGATTCTCTTGATATCTACCGAGTACCCCGGTGATAAAAGCTAAGTCAGGGCGAGTGTGCACTTGTGCATACTGTAAACTTCCAACAGCCGAAGCATATGGTACTGCTTTCATTTGATCGTTCTCGTACTGGTTATTGGGACATTGGAATTTCCCAAAACTGTCGCCCTTGACTATAGGAGCAGGTGTGGCTTTACTAGCATGCATGTTATACTTTTTAAGAACCTTTTCTAAATATGCCTTCTGCGATAGTCCTAAAACTCCATTTTTCCTATCTCGGTGAATTTCTATGCCCAAAACATATGATGCTTCACCAAGATCTATTATATCAAACTTTGAGGACAAGAACTTCTTTGTTTTTTGTAGCAGACTAACATCATTGCTAGCAAGCAAAATATCATCCACATACAAGATTAGGAAAATATATTTCCCATTTTTAAACTTTGCATAAACGCAGTTATCCTCAACATTCTCTTTAGAAAATAGAAAAGTAAAAGAAATGCTTCTGAAAAGCAGTTCATGGATTTTTTATTCATGTTTTCCGCTGCAAAATAAATAAAAGTGCTTTTTAAAAGGTAAATGGAATTAAAGTGATTATTGAAACAATTATGATCCTGTTATTTTTATGACCAACGTTGTTAATAACATAATCATGATTTATTGTTGTTATATGTGCATTTATTTCTATTTTCTGCCCAATGGTGATATAGTTTAAATTGCACGAATAGTTGTATGTTTTAATTTTGACCAACATTGAATTAATGCATGCGATTGTTGTTATGATCTCACTTCATTGTGGTTTTAAAGAGGGTACTACTTGATGAGCTGCATCAAGGATGTTCCAACCCTCAGAGGTGACAACTACACTGAATAGAGAAAGAAGGTCGACTTGGTTTTTGTTTGTGCTGAGGTGGACTGGGTTGTGGACACTCCACAACCGGTCAAACCAACAGGCCAGTCAGAGGTGCAAAAGATGATATGCTGCTTGGGAGAAAAAGAAGAGGGATCATGCTCCAGTGGAGATGTCATATACCCTCGAAAACCAAAAATGGCTCCGCCAATAAAAAATGCATGGCTTTCATAAAGAACACAATTGAGAATGCTATTGTGGGCTCAATTGCAGAGTGTACTTTTGTAGGGGAGTTTCTTGAAAATATAAAGAGCCAGTTCACTGGTTCTTCAAAGATATATGCTAGCAGCTAGTGACCGAAAATTACACAGGCAGTGGACATGGCATAAGAGAGCACATCCTCAGGATTCTGTCACCAGCTGCTTTAGCAACCGGGTAGCATATATCTTTGAAGAACCAGTGAACTGGCTCTTTATCTTTTCAAGAAACTCCCTTACGGAAGTACACTCTGCAATTGAGCCTACAATTGTGTTCTTTATGAAAGCCATGCACTTTTTATTGGCGGTGAGCCACTTTTGGTTTTTGAGGGTATATGACATCTCCACTGGAGCATGATCCCTTTTCTTTTTTCTCCCAAGCAGCATCATCATCTTTTGCACCTCTGACTGGCTCTGTTGGTTTGACTGGCTGTGGAGTGTCCACAACCCAGTCCACCTCAGCACAAACAAAAGCCAAGTCGACCTTCTTTCTTCATTCAGTGTGGTTGTCATCTCTGATGGTTGGAACATCCTTGATGCAGCTCATCAAGTAGTACCCTCCTGAAAACCACAATGAAGTGAGATCATAACAACAATTGCATGCATTAATCCAATGTTGGTCAAAATTAAAACATACAACTGTTTGTGCAATTTAAACTATATCACCGTTGGGCAGAAAATAGAAATAAATGCACATATAACAACAATAAATCATGATTATGTTATTACCAACGTTGGTCATAAAAATAACAGGATCATAATTGTTTCAATAATCACTTTAATTCCATTTACCTTTAAAAAAAACACTTTTATTTATTTTACAACGGAAAACATGAATAAAAAATCCATGAACTTTATGCTTTTCAGAAGCATTTCTTTTACTTTTTTATTTTCTAAACAAACATTTCGTTTGATCAGTTTGAATAGAAAAGAATTTTTTTAAGAAATTTGCCCAAAAACTGGACAAAAAAAAACAAATGAAACCTGCTTCTGAAAAGATGACAGACAAATAATAATAAAAAACGGCAGCACAGCCGGCCTCGGCTGCGCCTCTTTCGGCCCAGAGGCCCGCAACGAGTGCGCGTGGTTTGCATCGTGGCCGTCCATTTGATCGGACGGTCCACCTCACTTTTCGCTTGAAAACCGGGAGAGAGAGCCCCCCGACCGAAAACCCTAGCCCCATTTTCTTTCTCTCCTCGTCTCTGCCCCGCAGACGGCGTAACGCCCGGCCGCCGGCGACGGCGTCGAAGTCCACCGCGCCGCGCGAGCCCACTTCCCCTTCTTCCTCCATCCTCACCCTCCACTATGGCAGAGAGAGAGAGACGCGGCTGCGCCCCCTCTGCTCCCTTATTCAACAACGTTCTATTGGATGGAGTGGCGGCGCCCCTGTTGACCCCTTGCCGGCGTGTGCGAGCTTACGAAGGAGAGCGCGCCGCTGTCAAGCGGCACAGCGGCGGTGCCCTTTGCCCCTGCGGGGGCTTTTTTTTTGTGATCCAATCGATCCGAACACGGTAAAAGGGAAAAGGTTGATCTTCTTTTACAGTAATTGATCTAGGAAGTGTAGATCTCATTTGCTTTTATTTCTACCGAAAAATCTACACCTAGCAGGCTCTGAAACCATTGATAGTAAGATCTGACCATGGGGTGGAGTACTATGGTCGGCACACTCCATATGGCCAAGTCCCTGGACCTTTTGCAAGGTTCTTACAGGAGACTGGCATAGTGGCCCAGTATTCAATGCCGGGCAAGCCTCAGCAAAATGGAGTAGCTGAAAGGCGTAACCGTACACTTATGGATATGGTGCGCAGCATGATGAGTTACTCCACCTTGCCATTTGTATAATGGATGGAGGCGCTTAAAACCGCCATTCACATTCTCAATAGAGTACCAAGCAAGTCGGTGCCCAAAATACCGTACGAGTTGTGAACAGGAAGAGTGCCCTCCCTACAACACTTAAGGGTGTGGGGGAGCCCAGCTGAGGCCAAAGTGTTTAATCCAAATATTGCAAAGTTAGATCCCAAAACAGTTAGTTGCCACTTCATTGGCTATCTTGATAGATCAAAAGGTTTTCGTTTCTACTATCCAGAGAGATACACAAAGTTTGTAGAAACAAGACATGCAATCTTCTTAGAGGACAAAATGATGAGGGGGAGCATGGTAGCTTGGAAAATTGATCTTGAGGAGAAGAGGGTGCATGCACCTAATCCGATGATTCAGGAGCCATTTTTCTCACTACCTGTTGTACCTGAGGTTGCGGTGCAAGCACCTGTTGTAACTATACCCATGACAACTATGGGAGAAGATCTGGAACCTGCCCGTCAGAAGCCGATTGAACCCGTTGTTGAGCATGAGGGGCAGCAGCCACTTTTAGAAGGTGTGCTGGAAGTTGAGGCACAGAATGAGCCTAGGAGTGAGGCCCTTAGAAGGTCTACAAGACCCAAAAAGTCAGCTATTTCTACTGATTATAAAGTTTATAAAATTGTTTTTGGACTTTGGACAGTCAGACTGTTGCAGTATTTGATAACGAAGCACTATCCAAATATTCTACACTGTAATCTGGCAAGACAAATATTTTAGTATTTTATATTTTGTAAATTTTGTCATCTGCTACTTGCATTAGTCTTTTTTTCAGTTTAAATTATCAACATCTCTTGTAACCCCATTACTGGCATTTAGGTTGTACTATGCCGTGAATCAGGCATATGTATCTTTTATTAATGGTGTAACTGTCCATGAATTTTAACTCGATAACTGAAGGGAGACCACTGGTAATAATACTCTTATCAGCCCATATAAGGCAGGTTAGCTCTTGGTACACTGTAACATAAATTAGTTATGTGCAGTTAAGGCCTCTATCAAAACAGTCTCTTTATCAGACGATGAGAAAATTATCGTTGAATTGTAGTTCATCTATGCTATGCTCTATTGTCACTGCTCATATTGCTATCCAGAAGTTCTCAGTACAAAATTCCTCCGTGTTGGATTACGTACATGACTCCTTGGCATACAGTATTCATGTTTACTTTTGACCTGTTTCAGGTCGTAGGCGAATCTGGACTGTTCACGCCTGACCATGTTTCGTTCGTTCAGGATGCCGGGGTCAAAGCGGTAAGTGAGCCATGAGACACGTTTAAATGAACACTACAGTGATTCCAAAGTCTAGTTATTCTTGCTTTTTGTTACCCTGACTTGACGCCTTGCTGCAGATTCTTGTCGGGGAGTCCCTCATCAAACAGGAGGACCCTGGGAAAGCAATCGCCGGGCTTTTTGGCAAAGATATCTCACCTGTGAGCAGTGCTGTGTAAATAGGATAAAGGGTAAGGAATTATGAAATGCTGGGCCTCTCATATTTTGTATAGATGAACAGAGCGACATGCGCTTTTGGAGAGTTTTTGTCAGCAATTTTGTTTATCTGGCCAGTATAGGTGTTCTTCCCTTGCTGCCATTTCCTGTAAGTTGTAACCGGCCTCTTTGTTCAAAGGATGCAATGCGAAGAGAGATGATCGAATAAGCTGGGTGTAGTTGTTAGCAGTTTGAGTTTACTTGCCTTATATTTCAGCTCTCTTCGCTGCTGTATCTAAGTTCGTACTCCCCCCGTCTCATAATATAATATAAGATCGTTTTGCAAGCTGGGACAGAGGGAATCTTGACCATGCTGACAAGTGACAGACTCTGAGGCTGGTGATACTGCAATAAAGCTACTCCCAGGTATGGTTTGGTCTCAGAGTTTCAGTACTGGGGAGCACAAAAAAATTACTCAATGCATTTTGGGGGGAGGATAGTGTCAAAAATGGTCTTACAGTTTGGGACGGAGGAAATAGGACCTAAACCGCACACACAGGCTACCATTGTACAGATCGGATGATAGACCGCTGCAAAACATCCGCATCCTATATGTACTACTCCTCCGTCCGGAAATATTTGTCATCAAAATGGATAAAAAGGGATGTATCTAGATGTATTTTAGTTCTAGATACATTTTTTTTATTCATTTTGATTACAAGTATTTTTGGACGGAGGGAGTACCAGATTCTCTGATGTGTTCTTATTAGTCTAGCTGCTTAAACGACCCCAAGGTATATCGCGTTCCACTTCCACGGCACATGCAATTTACCTTGTAAGATTGGTTTGCAGTATTTTCAGGGAAGCTGATAACACCATCACTTTACAAAAGATTATGATAATCCTATTTGTTTTGTTTTTTTACATCTATTTATAGAACGACTTTATAATATATATCTGGCAAAAAACTTAATAATATATCAAAAAATAAAATTCAGCAAAGTGTGGTCTTATGGTAGCAAACTAAGGCCCTGTTGTTTGGAACAAATTTTTTTATAGGAGTGGAATCTGCAAGGATTTTTTTTCCTATGGGGTCATTTAGATTTATATAGGAATCCTTCATTTCCACTTTTTGAAAGGTTCTAAGTATTTTCTCAAACCTTACGTTTCCACTTCCTTTAAAAATACAACGCAACATGTATCTTTCTCTCTCTTCAAGAGATGTCTCTTGCAAAATTCATGTGAGGCATCCAAACAGCTATAATTTACGTGTTTTAGATTCCTATATAATTTCAGAAGACATGACATCTGGATCTTATTTTTCTTCTTCTTATTATTATGTTTTTCCTACCATGCATTCCGAACAAACTCAAGGATACAATGCAAGGTGCTTTGTGGTGTGTGTGTGTGTGGGGGGGGGGGGGGGGTGCTTAGACCTTGTACGATGCAAGTTGCTTAGAGAGAAAAAAAATAAAGTTTTTCGTAAGCTTCAATGCTTATCTCTACAAAATGAATGTCTAGGTAAGCATCAATCCTCTACAAATACAAATAAGTCGTGGTAGACACTTAATTAGACATCCCTTCTGTAGAGATAAGCACTGGTGTTTAAGAAAAACTCGTTTTGTTACTATAAGCACCTTACATTGCACAAGGCCTTAGAGAAATAAATTGTTTTTTTAAGCACCGGTGCTTATTTGTAGAAGGTAGGCTATCATTTCTCTTACATGGATAAGCACTGATGTTTTTAAAAAACTTGGTTTATGTTACTAAGTATCTCTCTAGGCACCCCTCAATGGTGCTTAAGAAAATTTTGGTTTATTTTACCGAGAGCATGGTTAATAGTATTGGCTGTATGATATTGTCATGTCATCTATAGTCAAGTTTATAGTTGGCAAGTATAATAGTTAGATATAAAATATATACTATAGTTTATTAATACATGGACCGACTCACTCTCTCATAAAATCTTTAGATGTATTACGTGCTTTGTAGCCCGCTTCTCTTCTCTTTTCAAGCAAAATATGTTATCTAAAGACTTACAATCCGTTTATGCCACCTTATTATACTTGCTCTAAGCATCTCTTTAGTCATCATGCCTCTTACTATGCAAATTAGAAATTGGAGGGAACATCCCATTTTTTTAGTCCATGTAAAAGTTCCTTTTCTTTAGGAGTTACAGGTATAGCTGGCCATCCATCGGGCTTCAGGCCGGGCCTACCAAAGCTCGACGCAAAAACCTAGGCCTGAGCCTGTCCCGGCCGTCGGGCCTAAAATTCAGGCCCAAGCTCGGCCCACCAGTCAAAATGTCTGTTGGGCCTTGGGCCATGGTCTGGACCTCTTCCTTAAAGTGCAAATACGATGGGCCTGAGCCTGGCCCGACCATCGGGCTCAAAATCTAGGCCTAGGTCGGCCTGTCGGCAAGGTCGGGTCAGGCCAGGTCGGGCTTTTTCGGGCCGGGCTGCCCATGGCCACGTATAGTTCCAGGTAAACATTCCTAAGAAAGAAGATTTTTTTTTTTGAGGAACATTTTTTTAGGGGCTCGGAGCGTGCGGAGTTGGCCTCCGATGCGCGGCCGAGATTTAGGCCCGTTCAATGAATCCTCTCATACGGGCCATTTGTCGACTCGGACCTTCAGGGCTTCACGGCATTTTTCTGTCACATTTTCACACGGCAAACAAATCGAGCCCAAGTGCGAACCCACTGCCCGCCTCCCCCCTCCAGCGACGGTGGCCATGCAGTGCCGCCGCCGCCTCGCCCCCCTCCTCCGCGCGCCGTCGCCCAAAACCCTCCTCCCCCGCCTCCTCTCCCGCCTCGTCTCCTCCTCCTCCCCCTCCTCCCCGCCGCCCTCTAGGGGCGGCGGGGATGAAGCCGGGGACGGCAGCGTCGCCGGGGTGGCGGTGAAGCAGGTGACGCGGGGGAACCTGGCGGAGGCGCTGGAGGAGCTGCGGGCGCGGGTGCGCGACGCCGCGTTCGTCGGGATTGACCTGGAGATGAGCGGCGTCACCAGTGCACCGTGGCGGGACACCTTCGAGCTCGACCGCGCCGACGTCCGGTACCTCAAGCTCCGCGACTCCGCCAAGCGCTTCGCCGTGTTGCAGCTCGGCGTCTGCCCCTTCCGCTGGGACCCCGCCAAATCCGCCTTCGTTGCCCATCCGTGCGTGCCCGCACTTTTCTTCTTCCGTCCTCTCCACCACTACCTAAGAATACGCCCCCGTTTACTATATTGTACTAGCTTTGTTCATTGGTCCTAGACATCCACTACGGCCGTGTACCTTGTTAGGATCTGATGGCGCAATGCCTTTGGCATTAGCTTCCAGTGATCTCTTGCTCTTTTAGACCATTCATATATAAAACTTCTATGATATTTAGCAGAGAGTTAGCACTTATAAGACCTTGTTTTGGGCTGCCAATCCCTTGTTATCTAATAAAAGACCGGTAGCTGCATAGATCGCAGATTGATCTCATTGACTGAGATGGTGACACGACACCTGAGTGCAGTTAATCTGAACATTCAAGAACAACTGATGTAGAATGACTTACAAGGAATGCGTTTCATACTTATTTTATGCAAAATTATAATGCACCCCACCAGGATAGAATTGGTATAGCTCAAATTGCAACCGGTATTGTCATGACATAATTTTTCTTCTTCTGGGCAGGCATAACTTTTTTATCTTCCCTCGCAAGGAGCTTCCATATGACAGTTCATCTCACGAATTTCTCTGTCAGACCACTTCACTTGACTTCCTAGCAAAACACCAGTTTGATTTCAACACGTGCTTCCATGAAGGTGACATCATTTACCTGTAACACTTTGTTAATCTATATGCATGTCTCTGAATCTACTAGCCTATTTGATCCAAATCATGCAGGATCGATCTTAGCCATGCACTAAATATATTTTTGTTACTAATGAGCCTGTGCATAAAAATCATGCATATAAACCCTAGATTGTTTGTTTATTTATGATATTTCTTTAATCTCAGGAATATCTTATTTATCCAGAGCACAAGAAGAAGAGGCTCTTCAGAAACTAAATGTACTGCATCATGATGGAATATCTGCATTTCCAAATACTTCTAAACAGGAAGAAGATGTGCAGTTAAAGAGTACTGCTGATCTTCTTTTCTCAGAGAGAATGAAGATCAGATTTAATGAGTGGCGTGATGCGATAAGCGCCAACCCCAGGGTGGATAACCATAAGTTAGGAAGCAATAAATTCACCACAGACCAATTTCAGACAGTTTTCTTCAAAATGCGCCCAGCTATTATGCTTGATGGGTTTACATCACATCAATTAAAGTTAATTCAACAGGTAAGTCCTGACATATCCAATGCCTTGAAATACAGTGGTAGCTGGACAGCTAGTTTCTGTCTGTTTCATGTGTGTACAGTTCCGTAGTAAACGTGCCTTGTGAAAATACAGCCAACGATAATTCAGTTTAGAATGATGTATGTGGATGTGGATACGGATTGATGTTTTCTGTTGCATATTCTTCAACGTATCAGTGTCTAATGATCTTAGATGACGCTTCTTGGCATGCACTATTTCTTTTATGATCAGATGATATATTTCCTGTGCAGGTTTTGAGAAAAAACTTTAGAGACCTCATGTATGTTTGTACATTTGGCGAGGATGAAACATCAGAAAGGAGAGTAGTTTATACAGACAACAACGAAGACAGTATATTATTGATGGTAAGACAATTTTCTTGCTTCCTTATTAAAAATTGCACATGCTTTACTTTAGATTGAATGTTGCATTGTTGCTTTCTGTCCATTATAAATCTAATTTTGCTCCTGACTGCTTCTATCTGCTGGATTCACTTGTAGATTGAATGATGCATTGTTGCTTGTGAAACTTGCTCATATGTTTTTCTTCAATTAATAAAATAAGAATAAACAACAGATAATCATGATGTGTATAATCATTACTCCAGTACCGTGAACAATACATAGTGATCTCTGTGGGAGATATTAGTTTTCGGTCAGTAACTAATCACTCTGATTTTATTTTAATACAGAAAGATGTGCAAGAAGATCTATTCAGAAGAAGAAAAGCAAAAGTGGAATCAGCAATAGGAATCCGCCATGTCATTGATCTTATTGCCTCAGAAAGAAAATTGATTGTTGGTCACAGTTGTTTCCTAGGTATACTATTTTTTGCCTACAAATACTTCTATGATAAGTGACATTGCAGTTGTCATTCCTGATGAGGTTCCCCTATATACTGAGATGATGTTTTCCGATCATGGAAGTTACCTTCCAGATGTTTTGGGAGTTTCAGCCAGTAGATGGCCGACTGAGTTGTTGGTTGCTTTCTTCTAACTATCTCTATTTTGCAAAACAGATATTGCACAAGTCTACTCCAAATTTATTGGGCCTCTTCCCTCATCCATTAAGGAATTTGCCTTGGCTATCAACAGAATTTTCCCACATGTTGTAGATACTAGGCATCTTATGTCTGCCAGCGATGCGGTTCAGCATCTGATGAGGCAGAAAAGCAAAGCACTTTCTTCAGCCTTCTCATTATTGTGCCCTGCATTTCATTCAACTGCTGGGGAAGCATCTATCCCGGCTCCTGTGAGAATAGAAGTCGAGGCAGATGAAACAACGTATGGTTTGTCCTGGGTTCTTCATATTTTACGTGCTTCTTTACAACAGTTTACTTGCTTATGAAACAATGTATGATATGTTCCTGACCAGTGATGTTTTGATGTACTCACAATCATTTTTAGTATACATGCTTATGCACAAATTGCTTTTGCATGTAGAATATCGCTGTTAGCTTTCCATCTTCAGTACAGTTACTTGGTTTAGTCAAATGGTATTATTTCTGATCTTTTCTCTTATTTGTTTCCCTAACCCTGCAGGTTATCATGCTTTGCTTCAGGTGCTAAGCATGAGGCAGGGTATGATGCATTCATGACTGGATGTGTTTTTGCGCAGTTGTGTGCCCATATTGGCGTCAAATTTGAAGACTTCACACCTAAGGAGAACCTAGAGATGAATAAGAAGATGAAGAAATATATCAATCTTCTGCCCCCTAGCTTTAACAGCGGAACAGTACTTGATTTGCGTACTGGAATGGAGAGAGCAGATGCATGTTATAAGCTTAGATATCCTGCTGCTGTGCATGATAACATTGTTCTCATCTGGGGATTCCAATCTGGGCTGAGCGCAAAAGATATAAAGGGCTGCATCTGCAAAGTGTTTGGCCCAGCTTCAGTAACGACCGTCTTCTCGATCGATTCCACTGCTGTTCTCATTCAGTTCAGTAAACAAGAGTCTGTAAATGATTTCATGGATCTGAAGGCTACGTTGGAGAAGCAAGATAGTGCTATTTCACTCTTGCACCCTCTGTCAACTATATTAGAAGGAGGCCAAACACGAGCTGCAAACTATGATACCTACAGAGACATCTGCAGCTCATCTGTAACGAAGTATTTCTTTGCTGATCAAGCTAATGCGGTCTGTTCGGCTTCAGATACTGAGCTCAGAGGTGAGAACGTAGATGCCGGTGATGCACTGGGAACAAATAGCGTTCTTGATGAAACTGCGCATACCTTGGTAAAGCATGCAGAAGGAACCAAGCATTGTTCCAAGAAGCAAGATGCTACTGATATTTCATGCCAAGACATCTTGGATGCGCTTCAAGATGGTAAAACTTTATTTGGTAAACAAACCAGGCGGACATGACTAACATGGATTACTCTCCGAGTATGGTATACTTTGCTGTGGCCTGACTGCTCTGAATAACTATTGTTTCAAAGAGCATTTGTTTTGTCGATGTATTTTTTGATGCTACTCCACCACTGTAACTGTGCAGTAAAGAATAACCTTGTACTGACGCAGCAATGACTTATTTTTTTTCTGATCTCAGTTACAAGTGTGATTGTTTCATATGCCATCCTCTGTTCACTCACTGGAGAGCATTTGCTCTGCTTCTGAAGTTCATGGGTTAAAAACTGACACAACCCAGATTAGTACACCTTCTCATAGTGGAGGGAAGTGTAAGAAGCTTCCATTATGTTAAAGTTTTGCTACAAAATTGCTAATGTTTGGATGGTGACTAAAACAGACCATGCCAAATATTTTTTTTCAAAGCCAAAGTTCTAGCCAACTACAATTCACTTCTCTTACCAACATTGGCCAAAATATGTGCAGCCAAAACCTTAACCAAAAATATTGGCTAGCCAAATTTTGATTGGAATGTTGCACTGTGGGGTGTTGTTCGTTTGGGTTTGCTTCTTCACCTTTTTTTTTGGCCCCATTTGTCAGAGGACATCGGTGTGTTTCCGTTTGTGTATATTGGTGGGGTGGCATACATTGCTCTTGTCTCCAATTCCATGAAAGAATTTGAGAATTTGCGTCATGTGAAAATCGTCTAGATGTAAATCAGTTCCTCTTGTATATTTTTGTACAGAAGACTAACCAGCTTACTGTTTTGGTTTAATTTTTGCACTCTCGTGATCTACACCAACGCCCACACTCATTATTTGTTTCCTTTCACAGGTCTTCCGATATTTAAAAGAAGTTGATTTCATGATCAGTGTGGAGAACCCTATGACATGATTATGTGTTTGATTGAAATAAACACAAAAGATAATTGAGTTTCTCTTGCTATTGTTCTGTAGAACATAAGTGGTCATATATACAAACATGAATGTCTCACGTATTTGAAAAGGCCTGGAATACAAAACATTTTTTAAAATCTAGTGTAGGGTTCATTTTAAATGGTTTTAGAAATTTGAAGGTTTAATATAGAAGTTCATGGTTCAAACCAGACCAAGCACAACAGAATAGGGCCCAAAACAGATATTTTCTTTTTAAAGATATATAGGGACCAAAGTAGTTTTTTTTTTCATTCAGTTTTGGCTTATATGAATAAAACTGCAATTATAGCGTGAGTTAGTCAGACCATTTCAAAGTTTGAAATAAAACCACGTCACTTATTTATGAAAGGATGTAATATAACACTACATTGATATGGCTAAATCTAGCATGAAATATAATTTTGAGAGATATCATGAAATTGTTTCATAATGTATGTTGAACTTTATTTTAAATAACATATTTGGATAGAAATTAGTTTTGTTTAAAGAAACATATTTTGGCTGAAGTTGATGATCAAGTGCAATAATGTAACAGTTCCTTTGAACCCTATGGCGTTTAAAATTTCTTTTGATTGTAATAAACGAATGGAGCGTAAATTCCTAAGTAGTCTAAAAAGCCCTTATTTTCAAGTCATACATGTCGTTTCTTTGGGTTTTACCCAAATGAACTAGAGGCGAAGAGCTCGTCGATCTCCGCCCTCTCCTGCCGGATGAAGCGCTGGTTGGACTCCACATATGCATCATCTTGGATGGATTCGAGGATGGCGGTCTGCTCCGCCATCTCCGCCGCCTAGGTGACCTCGAACTCCACCAGGGCATTCTCCATGCCGAAGCCCGCAGCCGGCTGCTCCTCCTCCGGCTCTGCCGTGTCATCCACTTCTGGATCCTCCTCCTCCATGGGCTGGGGGTCCTGCTCCGCCTGCCTCCTCCGGCTTAGACGAATCCATAGGCAGACCGACATCGGCACGAGCGGCCCACCTAGCCTGGATCTCCTCCTCGATCTGCAACGGCGTTCCGGCGTCAACATTGCATAGGTGGGGATCCTCTGCTCGGCCATGGTTACGGGACAATGGGAGGAAGAGGGAAGCTGGCGGCGCGATGGGAGGGAGAGGGAAGCAGACGGGCTAGGGTTTCGCTGCCGCTGTCCGGCTTAAATAGACATGCTTGCTCCCTCAGGCGGCACGTCGGAGCGGCGCCATGCGGCACCATGAATGCATCTGCACCGAGAACCGATGGAGGCGCCCGTCGGACCATCGGTCAATGTGTGTGACCGCGTGAGCCCTAGTGCTCAGTTCGACGTGGCGGGCGTGTCCGGACCTCCCGATATCCGCCCCATATATGGGCCGGATATGGGGGTTGCTGGTCAGTCCGGGTGTTTAGTCTGAGTATGGTGACCTCGGTGGGTGTGTTTTTTCTGTCCGGACACTGACCGGTCAGCCCGTCCGGACGTTTGGGGCGGGTATGGGGTGTCCGGTTGTATGCGATTATACTATTTTCAAAAGTGTGAACTTCAAATATTTTGGCACCTAAAGTTGGGCCTTATGTTTTTTTTTTGAGAAACACAATATAGACGCAAACGCTCACAACCTCACTATCAATAGGAACCACGCCTCCCACTGAAGAATATCCCACCTTTATGAGACACCAGTGTATCAAGCCTAGGATTTCGTCCCTGGTGGATTGGGGATACCACTAGCATCCTAATCATCCAATCACAGGTTGGTGCTTGCTGCGTAACTCAATTCCGCAATGTGCAACTTGGTTGGCTTAGGAGAAAAAAATAGCAGGTCCACAAAAATACCATACTTGCAGCGTCTCCTTGAAATGTTTACCATGTGTTCGGTTTGGTACGATGATTCTTGCAGATCATGGACATTCAACCTTGTGTACTACCAGAATGCGTTTGGTTTCGTGTGATGAGTCCAGAATGAAGAGTTTACACACTGTAGGTCCTTTTATTTGACCATGTGGTGAAGAGGTCCTTTGGTTTCTTCTTGTTCTTTGAGCTCAACCAAACCAGAGTCGCCGTCCGCAGAGTTTAACCCCAACCAACCAACCAACCAAAGCACGCACGCTAAACCCCCCCTCCTCGTCGCTAGCGCCTCCATGGACGCCGGCGGCGAGCTCAATGCGGCCGTCGCGGAGCCGATCGGGGCCGTCCAGTACGCCCCCTCCCCCGGCGCCACCTTCGACGACGACTGCGACGACCTCTACGGCGACGTCAACCTCAGCTTCCTCCCCCTCCCGCCGCTCTCCCCTTCCCCTTCCTCCCCTCCCAAGACCCCCTCCCCCGGCCTCTCCATCCCGTCCCCGTCCCCGTCTCCACCGCCGCGCCGCAATCCGTCCCCCAACCCGCAGCCCGAGCCCGTGCCCGAGCCCCCAAAAGACCCCACCCCGCAGCACCAGCCGCCGCTTCCTCTGCAAAAACCGCCCAGCCCGCGACAGCCAAAAGCACCCACCTTCCGGCACCAACCGCCGCGGTGCGCGTCGGGGGGCTCTACGTCGTCGTCGCCGCCCACCACGGCGCTCTACATCGGCGACCTACCCTGGTGGACGACGGACGCGGAGGTGGAGGCCGCGCTCGCGCCGCACGGCGCGCTCGACGGCCTCTACTTCTACGCCGACAAGTGCTCTGGCAGGTCGCGCGGTTCCTGCCGCGCCGACTTCCTCCACCCGGCCGCGGCCGCCTCGGCGGCGGCCGCGCTCCACGGGCGCGTCTTCGACGGGCACCACTGCGTCGCCTCGCTCTCCTGTCCGCCCGAGCTCCGCCGCTTCGGTGCCGACTCCGACGCCTCGGCTCCGGCCCCGGCCCCAGGCCCGAACCCCACCCAAGGCCGCGGCGGGAGCGCGAGCAGCGTGACAGCAGCCCGGGGCAAGGTGGGGTCTTTGGGCGATGGGTCGGGTGTGGGACCCATGGCTCCCCGGCCGCGCCAGTTCGCTGCGATGATCGGAGGCGGCGGCGGGTTCCCGTCGTCGATTGGGCAGTACAATGCGGGGATGGGTACTGATGCGATGCCTCCTGTGGTGCCGCCGCGTGTGAACCCGGCATACTTGGCAGCCAGCAGAATGGCAATGGGTGGCCCTGGCACAGGGATGTGGCCTAATCAGGGGATGGCTGGGGGCTTATGGGGTGGGCTTCAGCCATGGAATTTTGGAGGCTGTGACATGTCATGGCAGCAGTACCGGGGTGGGAACGGGGGCTATGTGAAACTGCGTGGCAATGGGCAGGAAAGACCAGGTGGTAGGAATCAGGACAGGGACATTGGCAATGCGAGGGGCAACCCAGATAGAAGGCAGTATGGCCGGGGCGGCGGCGAACGGCCCAGGGAGAGGGACCGGCATCAGGAGTATGTGCCGGAGAGGGAAAGGGGCCGTGAGAGGAACTGGAATGACAAGGATCAGCACGGTGGTGGTGAACAAAAGAGGTACCCGCAGTACACTGAGCACGATGACTGGGAGCGGCGAGGGCGGCTCAGGTCAAGGAGCCAGTCAAGGGACAGTGATGATGATGATGATCATCCGAGAAGGCGGCGCTGATTTTGCGCCACCTGCCGGCTAAATGGTAATTGAAATTCCAGGGCACATAGAATTTTCTAACTTTTATACTTTCTCCTGTGACTAGCATATCCTGTGAAGTTGTCTCACAAAGATTGTTTCTCCTCAGCATATTTTTTGCGCAACCATCCATTGTGTTCTGGCTTGTAGTTATACTATATTTCTAGTTTAATTTGGTTGACCAGCTTTCCCAGCCTATATCATACAACTATGAATGGAGCTCTGCCAGTGAGTCCATATTAGTTTGTAAACATACATAGACACTTCATGTTGTAATGTACCAACAGACAGGATGATACCCTTCTGCGCCATGTTTTACAATGGTGTATGAAAAGTAGATCGAAAATTTGTGCCAGTCCCAACACGTTATGGAATATGAGATAGATGCATATTTCATCACTATGTTTAATCAGTATGATGCATTACTCATGCACCCAGTTGTGTTTTTTTTGTCAATTTTCTAGAATAGGGAGTCAGATTGGACACATTTTGTCTTCAAATTGTGTTGAATAGATCAGTGTAAGCATTCAATGTTGAATTTAATTTTTTTTAGAGAAGGAATGCGTTTCATATTTTCCAGGGTGTATTTCGAGTGAACAAAGACATGCTTATTCATTAGGAATTTATTTTCAGTGAACTTGAAGTCACAGTTTTTGTTACCATAGCGAATTGGTACAGCTATCTTGGCTCTGTTGCAGGGCGTCTAAAATGGCGTATTTATGACATTTACCGTGGTCTTGTTGTTTGTTATTTGTTAACTCTTATCTATGTGCTAATCCAATTTAGCTTTGGTTACAGCTAGTTGTGTTGATGTTTAGGACTTCCTAGTGCGCCTGTTACTGAAACATGTAAATTTGCTAATTGTTAGCATTATCCTTGAAGGTTATGTGTCAAGAATTATAACAGTAGGGCAAATTCTGTAGTAGATAATACTCATTACCATTCTTTTTTTTGCCACAGTAATTTCTGCTACTCCCTCCGTTCAATAATAAGTGTTGTGGTTTTAGTTCAAATATGAACTAAAACGACGACACTTTATGGAACGGAGGGAGTACCTTTTAACACCTGTGTCGATCGAATGCTGCATTGTCCAATTTAAGGGAGTAATTGTGAGCAAACAAGGAGTAGAAACAAAATGGGCGTCTGATATGTACTATCTCGTATACCATCAATCAGCATTTTGGGTCATGTTGTTCTGCATAGGAACCAATTTGAGATAAATGCTAACTTGCCCTATGCTCATCCATGCATCTGCTGACCATGTCCATATGGTGTTGCCATGCGGCGCGCCTGAACTAAGCTTTCATACCTCAATGTCTCTCCTCAACCCAACTGAGACACTGGTATCTGGCCGCACAACTGTTTCATCAAATTATAGCTTATAAATCACATTCAACATTTCTGCCAGTAAACTGAATAGTTTTTTCTTAAGTATTTCCAAATCATATGCTTTCTGCATCTTGAATCAGCACAAGTGCTATGCATTCCAAGAATAGCAGAAAAGCACTCTACATCTAATTGGCTTAAGCAAGTTATCCATGACCAGCTTTTCAAGATCCTAGTAGTTATTATGCTAATTGCTACTCCCTGCGTCTCAAAATAAGTGTCTCAACTTTAGTACAAAGTTGAGACACTTATTTTGGGACGGAGGGAGTACGTAATAAAACTTTGTTATCAACTTGTTTTGTAGAAGCTGCTCTTTTCATATTAATTGCCGCTTGTTATCTGCTCCCATTCAAGGTACTGGGAATAAACTGCTAATTTCTTGTGTGTAGATTCCTGAAACTGAAAATTAGAATTGGAAGATGTGTTTTTATCCTTTTTGAGCCACCTTTAAGCTATTTCCTGGGAGTTGTGAGGCAAGGTTGCTTCATTGCCGCAAAAACGTTTGATAGGGAGAGGACGATGAAATGAAGGGAATGTATATTTGTAGAATTACAGTGGCGATGATGGTTTTTTACTAAAACAATCGGTGCCAAAGCATCAAGTCACACATAACTAATTTCCATTTGTAAACAGATGATTTCAGTTACTAATTTCTTGCGTGCTCAATTTGATCAGAACACGAGTTACGTACATAATTGATTGATTCTATAGTTACGAATGTGTGTTTTGTAAATGTGAAATGATCTTGTATAGTTGTTCAAATATGCTGACTTTGCTCATTCATATCTGCAGGCATACTATTACCAGCCTTTTGCGCCCCTGTTCGGCCACTTCTGCTCTACCAGGAGTTGCTGCGGACACAAGGCTTACTCAGTAGCGTCAACTTACTACGAAGGAATTAGTTGAGACATAGACATAACCGGACATATTATCTTTTGCACGCCATTTTTAAATATAACTTATATGGTACTTAACTCGGGTAACCGTTCGAAGATAGTGGTCCTACGTTTGGCCTGAATGATTCTGTGTTGTGTTTAACTCCAAGAATATATTTGGAAAACTGTTGTTAACTGTTGTAGTGACAGCATCGTCCATTGTAGGATGTGGTTTTGAACCATGAACCTCTTGGTTGCAAGTTGCATGCAACTAACCAGTTCACCAACACTTCCTTTTTAGGGCATCTCCAACAGGTTGTATGTTAGTCTTGTTGATAAAATGTCCATGACATCAACTCCAATAGGTTGTATCTAAGGTATCCAATAGATGGTGAGCAAATAAATGTGATTGCTCTCTATTTCACCTTGGAGCTTGTGCAAAGGTTGTTGGTTAATCTACATACAACTTTGCTCTCTCTCCACATTTATTAGATGCCACATCATCACTATGTCCTAGGTGGCAAATTTACCAACACCTATCTTACAACTGTTGGAGATGCCCTTAGAGTTATGATGTGGGCAGCAGGCATTTATTGGGTTTTGAACCCTGAACCTCTTCTTGGTTGCAAGTGTATGCACTTGACCAGTTCATCCGAACCGATGAAGAGTGTTGGCAGGGTGGTTGTGTCTTTGGGTTGATGAATTTCTGCTGTATCATTGATAGGCCATTACCCTAGCCAGCTTTGGGCTGAGGAATTGGCGCTGTAGCTGCCCTCTTTTCCTTTTTTATTTTTCTCTGAAACATCCATCGATCGCTTGATCAACCACTTTTTGTCGCCCTCTCCCTGCTAAATCAATGAAACACCAGCAATTTTGCTGGGTCTCTTAAAAAAACCGGTGCAGATGCTGTTATGCCAGGGAGAAGTATAAACATGATTTGTGGAAGCTAGAGCCCTGCCGCAAATTCTGTTTTGCCATTTGACTTGGATTGGAATTGGAAGCAGGGAAGTGGCCATTGGGCAGCTAGCAGTTGAGGTGGCTCTCCTCAAGATATACTCTCTACACATTTTGTTGCCGTGGTGCTTAACAGTAATAAACTTCGCATAATAAGCTAACGAAACTGCTCTGCGGACGATAAACTGGCTGCACGATGCTAATCCAGCCGTCTGCTCCACTATCACGATTAGCATGGACGCACTGAGATGTTGTGTCGGGCACAAATCGTCCAATATGCATCGTGTGCATAGCAACGCTCGTAGGCTAATAGAAGAGAGGTGCTAATCTATTGTCGAACGCTCAAGCACGTACAAAGCAATAATGCCCCAGAAAAAAGAAGACGAAAAAGAAGCAGAACTCTAGATGATAAAGTTGGCGAGTGTGCGTAAAGGATGATCTGTGAATCTGTCTGTCTGTTGATGTATGTTCTTTTTTTTTTGAATGTTGTGTTGATGTATGTTCTACGGCTGAGCTCGTCACCTACTGGACTGGAGCACGGATGCTGAGAGAGTGAATTGCAGAAAACCACCACATTAAAGCGTAAGTTTGCAGAAAACACTCTTACGAATTTGGGACAAAAAACATTGATTCTTGATCTAATCTTTTGTAGAAAACACTGATCAGTTGCTCGAGGTCTCACTGACTAGAGGATATCGCTGCCCATCGCCAAAAGACAACGCCTCCCCGACGGAGGCGCCTGTGGAGTGACAGATATTACCATATCCTGAGTTTGTGGAGTTATTGCATAAGGTGATAAGGATTAATGGGGAACCCCAAAGTTTAATGTTATTGTTATATGTTATCTTAATTATTCTCTTGTATTTCTAGAAGCTTGCATGGAGGTTATAATCATAGGTGTGTATTTTGTTCAAGTAAGAATAATACATAAATTTACGAAAATACTAACGCCCACACATGTGGCTATCTTGCAACTCGCCCACACGCGTGGATCACCGTCCAGTTAAGTTTGCACGAATCTTGACACACTGAGGCAGTTTTCGCGTGCCACGTAGGACGAGGCTGGTGTGTGGGCGTTTGGCAGTTCGCTCGCATGCTGGTTTCTCGCACGGAGAGGCCGCAGTTACGAGTCGGACGTGCGGTGGAACTACCATCGCGCCCGCACGCCGCGCACGACTCGTATTCATCGTCTCCCACGTCTGCCCCTTTTCCCCTCCTCGGCGCTGCAGTTTCTCCCCCACCCCCTTCATTTCTTCCCATTCCCCCGCCCACACCAGCAGTTCCATTTGATAGCGGTTGCAGTCGAGAGGGGGCGGAGGCGGCGGCGGCGGAAGAGTCGCGGGTATTCGCGGCCGTCGCTGGTGTTCACCGGACTGGAGCGTCGTCGCCGGAGCAGCCACCGCGAGTAGGTAAGGCTTTCGAAGCTTTCTACTGGTCCAATCTGTCTCCCTTCCTCTCTGGTCACATCCTTCTCGAGCCCTTTCGAGATTCAGGTGGATTCGCGGCACTTGAGTGTCCCCGTTGGCAGGGGAGTCGCATGTGTGCCATTTAGGCCGGCATTGCGTAGTTCCGTCGCCGTCGCGGTGGTAGTCAAGCCAGCGAGGCTCGCCCGTTCGACAACTATCTCTCTGTTTTGAGAGATTTGATGTCTGCAATTCTATGTGGCAACGATTTCTACTGTGTTTTTGTTAGTTTTGATGGTCTTGTAGGCTGCGATTATCACTATTTTAGGGGTGATGTTGTAGTCGAACTCAGGGACTGATAGTTGGGTATGAACCCTAGATCTAGTTAGGTGCATTTCATTTGTAGGATAATGGCAGTTTGGGTTTCATTTGGAACTGTTTTAATTTGCTATTATGTTCTGTGCAGACATGGCAATTTCAATGCACTTGTTTATCTACAACTTTCCTACTAGATGGCAACTAATTTTCTGAAGCAAATTTGTCAGTTGCCATGTTCTATGTAGGATAATGGCAGTTTGGGTGTTCCACGTACTCACTTAGTTGCCACACTGTTTTACGATAACATGACAACTTGAATCTATTAGATGGCAACTCCCTTTTATGAAGCCAATGTGTTAGTTGCCACATTATATGTTGGATAATGACAGTTGGGTGTTCCACTGTACTACCTTAGTTGTCACATTGTTTACTGCTAACATGGCAACTTGAATATACTAGATGGCAACTGCCTTTTCTGAAGCAACTCCGCCAGTTGCCATGTTCTATGTAGGATAATGGCAGCTTGGGTGTTCCACGTACTCACTTAGTTGCCACGCTGTTTTGTGATAACACGGCAACTTGAATCTATTAGATGGCAACTCCCTTTTATGAAGCCAATGTGTCAGTTGCCACATTATATGTTGGATAATGGTAGTTGGGTGTTCCACTGTACTGCCTTAGTTGCCACATTGTTTATTGCTAACATGGCAACTTGAATCTACTAGATGGCAACTGCCTTTTCTGAAGCACCTCTGCCAGTTGCCATGTTTTTGCACTTGTTTCAGTGGCCATTTTTCGCCTACTGTGCATGTTTAGCAGACGACAATTACCTCATTTCACACACTAAGACTTCAGTTGACATATTTGTTATTGCGCAAACATGACAACGTAAATCTTTTTAGTACATGGCAACTTCAGATTGAACCCAAATTTTGCCAGTTAGCTTGTTTATGCAGTCATCCGCATCTCAATTTTTGCTAATTTGCGTTCAGGGAGGTGGCAAACTACATATACGCAGCATGGCATTATTTTGCATGCCTTTTTCTTAAGTACTTTTTTTGTCAGCTGCTTAGTTTTGCTTAGGAGCACATGCCATGCATTTTTCAGATTTGCAGGTGGCAACTCCCTCTTATGACACATCGTACACATTTGTTTTAGGGTGAACATGGCAGTTTTCATTTTGTTGTCTATGATCTCCACTGCCTCGTTACTTCGTGCATCTCTTTCTGCAACTGTCGACTGTGTTTTCATTTGTACTAACGTGTTTTTGTTCTTACCATAGCACCATGGCTTGTGGTGACCAGCAAGACGATGATGACGACTTCATGGAGGTACCGCCACGGAATCGTGCGACCGGTCATATGAAAGACGGCGACGAGGTCATTTTTCCCCTCTGTTTATTGTGATACTGAGTTTACATTCATCTGTCGGAACTAATTTTTAGTATATTGAACATGGCAATAATGACCCTTTTGTGTTCTGTAGAAGAAGAAACGTCAGCGCAATAGGGCTTCGCAAGAACGCTTGACTATATTGACCAAGGGTTTCACTGATGATTAGAAGGGAGCTGCCGGTGAGATGGGGATGCAGGCATTAATTGATGGATGTTCGATGCACGAATCTAGTGAACCCTTTGTGTGATTGGCTCGGTGAGATATACGACCCCCTGTCTAGGGAATTCGTCATCCTGGGACGTGGAAGACTCCCTTTGGATGAGGAATCTGCATTTTGCACTTTGGGTGTCCCCCGTGGAGAAATCAAAGTTCTGTATGAGGTGAACAATGAGATTGAGGAAGTTTTGTTCCCCCGATTGTTTCCTGGAATGGCATCCATGCCTAATATGACTGTGCTGGCAACTTCGCTGGAGGGCATGACAACCCATGGCGAGGTATTTAAGATGAAGCTGCTGATGTACTTGATCTCGTCTGTCTTTGTGCCTACCACGTCGCTGCGCCCAAGCAACAAGTGCTTCACCATCCTGGTGAATGCTCTCTCTCTATTCTTTTTCCTACAATCTTCTGTTTTTTATGTCACATAGAAGCTAGTCACTGCCAGTTGACGTTTTTATTGACTGTCGACGTGGTGTCTTTTGTCCTCAAATCTTTGTGCAAGCGAAAATGAAAGATGTTAAAAACATGAATTGGTGTAAATTCATTGCCGACTTCCTGCATGATGCATTCTCAAATAAGATGTACCAGAAGGGCTGCCGCCTGCACCTAATGGTATTTTCTCACTGTTCTGCAAATGCTCTTACCACGATTCATTCGTTCCTCAATCACATTACAGTTGTTCATAAGTGGCAACCAAATTGTTTTGCACGTGGCATCTCTGTTTGGCCATACTCTGTCAACCCTAGTTTGACAGAGCTTTAATTGATTATGCTTTTTTGATGGCAACCATAGTGGATCGTGTACGGCAACTTTCATTTTTGTGTTTTTACATGTCAAAGTGAAGTTGTTGATACATGGCAATTGTAGTTGATGTCTACATGGAAACTACATATTCTACAACACACATAGTGTTCACTTCCTCTATTTTTTTCGTTCGTTTTAATTAGTGATACATGGCAAACATACGTTCACGCCCATGGCAAATCTTTCTTCTATTTTGAACTCTTGACTCAAGGGAGACTGTATTGCCAACACGTTTAAACCGTAGTTATTTCCCTTTTCTTTTTCCCCGCATTTGTCTTTTTTTTTCTTTTTTTGCACAATACTGATCACTGACATATTCTGATTTACTTACTCGCTGCTTTGTGTAAACCATCTCATTTATGTCGATCGTCTTGATTTGTCTACTGTCAACTTTACTGACATAGGAGGTTCACCGCCTCCACATAATTTTGCTGTCTCTGCCTAGAGTTATGATGCTGCCAAGGCTGTGTTTGCCGTTGACAGGATATCTGATACAAAATATGACAAACTGCAGGTTAGTTTTGTCTTCTTTCTTGCACAACATTTTTGAAGTTCACTGTTGGAAAGAATATGCAAAAACCAAAACTGATCCATATTGGTTGTTCATAGTTTTTTCTTTTTAAAGAAGGGAATATATAGCGTATACAACATGGCAAATACGTTCGGTTCTGTGTGGCAAATGCACAACACTTTACATGGCATCCATATTCCAATTTGTGCACTCAACTTTGTCTGCGCATTCCATTCAACCACCTCAACGCTTTCATTACGGCTAACAAACTATAAAGAACTTGGCAACCATGGTTGTCTGCACATGGCAACTATGGTTGTCTCCATATGGAAACTCAGCCGTTCCCCCTCAAATTCATTTTCCTTGCAATCCATGACCATAGTCACTGTTTCTTCTTTTTGACCCCTCTTTGTTGCTATTTTTTCAGCTGATGGCCAAGCATGCCATTGACTATAGTGTGTTTGGTGGGCCACATAATTTCGGCAAGTGGATGGATGTGCATTCAGCTCCATCTTGTTCCGCCGAGGTAATCAAGCATGTTTTTTGTTTTTTGAATGATACTTTCTTGCATTTGACTTCTTTTACATTTTTTTGCCTTCTTTTCTTATGCACATGTTATAATGTGTTTGAAATTTTTTACTTTTTGTTTTCTGATCAGGCCAGGGCACCCGTTGAGCACCTAGTTGGGAAGTTTGCTTCCGGCATGACCAGCTTGCTTGGGAAGTTGGTCGAGGGTTGGATAACATTGAATGCTTCTGATAGCGATGTGGTTGCGAGGCAGTTCACATCTTTTGTCAGAGAACGGACACATCGTCCAACTAGCTGCCGTGGCCGGTACGACTACGACAGTTCTCAGGAGCCCCCTGACACGCAAGAGGAGCTAGTCGGGGATGGTTTCAGTGGCGTGGATGCTGGTCTCGACAAGGATGGTGACGATGACATGGAGAATGTGTGACATGACACTGACCTTGACGAACATCGGGAAGTTCGTGTAGGAGGTAACAGCGACAAGGCTGCACCGAATGTTCCTCCACCAGAGGGAGGCATTGCTCCAACTGTTGCGAGAGACACGGAGGTTCCTCTATCAAAGAGGGGTAGGGCTCCAGAGGATGCTGCCCAGGGCTCTGTTGGCAAGAGGTGTAGGACCCATCACGTTACTGCGAGGAGGAGGTTCTATGTTTACTTATCGTTTTATTCGTTCTTATTTTTAACACCCGGCTTTGTCCGTGCTACGTACGCCATGATTTTGTGTCTCACACTTGTTTTTTTTGCATTTTTGCTCTTTTCCCATTTTTTATTGTGTGCAGTGAGGCGACAGCTGGTGGACGATCAGTTAAGCAGAAACAAGCACCCACGCCATCTCACGCTTCTGCCCGACTGAACAAGGGGGCAACCACTGCTGCTGCCACCACTTCCACTCGGTCGTCTCCTCGCACATCGACATCCAACACCGGGGATCCTGTTGTGCTAGAAGACTTGAGGAAAACAAGCAAGAGGTGGGTTCTCCCCTTAGTTATTTCTAATTTTTTTGTGACTGAGCTATTTTCATTGTGTCGTGATATGGAAATGCATTCTCTTTGAAATTTTTCATGGCAATTGCAACATGATGAGTATGACAAGTTATTCATAGTCCTAACGCTAAATTTGTTTGATGCAATCCTCAATCATATGCAACTTTTACTGTACCCAACGTGGCAACTATTGTCTGCCCCTCATGGCAACTGCTGAACTTGCCACATGGCAACTCTTATCTGTCCCACATGGCAACTGCTAAATTTGATACATGGCAACTCTTGCTTCTTCGGCATGGCAACTGCTTACTAGACCACATGGCAACTCTTGTCTCCCTCCCATGGAAACTGGTAGCTTTCACTCATGGCAACCACTTGTACAACATGTGTTTTCAAATGGCAACTCTAGCATATCACACATGGCATTTTATGATGACTAACATGGCAATTACTTGTTCATGCCCCTCACCTTTTTTCTCTTCATGTGCTTTCTTGAATGGTTGTCTTATCATTCGACACATTTTTTGTAGGGTAAAGAAGACTACTGCACGCTTGACCAATCACACTACTAAAGACCCACTTGAACGCATTCACTTGAAGTTGTTGACATCCAATAATGCAGACATTCCTGAGCCGTCAGTTGACAAATCTGCTACTGCACCGTGCACTGTTGCCGCTAGTTCTGATGCACGTGGCCGCCCATCTCCGCCGGTTGCAGCTGTGCAAACTACAACCGCAGGCATCCGTACATCTGGCAGCGACGAGTCAGTATCTGCCAGGACTGCTGAGATAGTGCCTACCCTAATGGCAATGAGAGATGCCGTTGTGACCCATGCCACCCGATCAGCAAGTGTTGAAGTGGACGCTCCTGAGCTGAACCTAAACAAGGAAGATTCCCGCTCATCTGATACGGATTCCAAGCGTGCGGCCGATGGCACTTATGTGTCTAGAGAAGAAGGGGATGCGGCCACATTTCAGTATGACAGGACATCCACAGATGACTCTCACCACACAACAGCTTCAGCGGCTGCTGGTGCACAGGCTGCTACTGCAACTAGTTTGCGAGCTGGCCTACCACCTAGGCATAGCCCCCACAAGAATCCTGCACAATTATCCAATACACCAGAGGTACTTAAGAGCAGCAGAGGTGACTCCGGTTATGTGCCTGCTTCCACACTTTTTCCACCTTCTGCCAAAAGCAATGCAGTCGAGAAGATGGAAGTCTGCAATACAACAAATGCAGGTGGTAAGCAGTGTACCACTGAAGGAGGGGGACGTTCAGAGCAGACGTCGTCCTTTACTGCTGTGGAGACCACCAGTTTAAATCTGCGCACTTCTAAGCTCCCTGTCAACATCGGTGTCCCGCACAGCCCAAACAAGAAGATAGGCCAGTAGGCTGTGATTGAGATCGCTGACAGCACGCCCCGCCCTACTAATAAACGTGATGATTCTGCAGCAGACGAGACTGACATGTTTGTTGATCTGCCACCTCTAGATTCTGCTAAACAATTTGTTCGCAACCCCGGCTGATCAGCAGGAGAGGCACCCCATGGCTTTCACCCCACCAAGCTGCAGCCTTGGGATTGATCGCACTCAGGATGAACCAGTCATCGATACTATGCCTGTTGCTTTTGCTTTCCTAGCAGGTACGTTACCGATGATGGCGCAACCCATGGCTGATGGTAGGAAGGCTGTGAAGTTTGCAGAGCCTATAGTGCAAGGTAAACTTTTTTTGTTTCTCATTCGTTCTACATATTTTTTGATCTTCGTCGCAAGCTTAGGTTTTGAATTTGTGATGGCAAATCTTATGTGATGCACATGTAGATGGCATTTGCAGCTGACCTAATTTGGCAGTTGCTGTTTCATATAACATGGCAACTGATATTTATTATGACATGACAACCATTGTTTAACTTGGCACGGCCAAAACTCTTTCGATCACATATGTTTTCTGTAGATGTTGTCGCATGGCAACTGTAGTGCATTGCACATGGCAACTGTAGTTGTTGTCATACGGCAACTGAAGTGCATTGCATATGGAAACTACAGTTGTTGTCACATGGAAACTGTAGTGCATTGTACATGGCAACTGCAGTGCATCGCACATGGCAAACTTTGTGTTTGAATTGGCATTTGAAATCAACATTTTTCTATCAGCACTACAGTTCAGCAACCCTTGAGGAGATTTTGCCGTCCCTCGATGAAGCTTACTGCAGGATTGAGCAGGAAGCATTAAACAGGAGGTCATCACGGAATCAGGTCCAATCAAGTTCTGATGTGCCTGCTGAGCTAGTATCTAAGGATATTGTCAGCAGTGCCACCCCTAGTTCTGTGAGGCAGACGAGGGTAGTTCACCCACCTCCAGTGGATGACTATGAGTCTGATATTAAGGCTACAAAGGAGCAGTCCCTTCTCTATGATATTGTCAAGCGTTTCGGAAATGCGAGGTCGAACAACACATGAAGGAGCTGAAAAAGTAATGTCCACACCACATAACCCCTTACTTGCTTTATCCCGATATTTTTGCCATGTGTTTTTTTATTTTCTTAGTAGATATGATTCTTTCATGTTATATCATTTTCATACAGATCATGTTTGGACAGAACCAAAATCATACAATGCGATACGACATACGTCGACCTGGGTGATCTAGCCGAGTCTGTGAGGCCTACCGGTAAAATGTCGCAGAATGTAGTTGCGTGTGCGATTGACTACATCAACAGGCATGTGGAAATTTGTCCCGACAAGAAGATCATGCACTACAGCGTCACCAGCAAAATATGGGATGGTGACTTCCACCATCGCATCCTGAGGAAACATTTTGCCGCGCATGATGATTTCAAGCTCACACTGAAAAAATAAGTGAGTGTTTCTTCTCGTTGTAGATGTTTTTTTCCATGCTATGTTTGTCCATAGTTATATTCGATATGTGGGTTACATACTTTTCATGGCAACTATTTCCTGTGGCAACAGTTGCCATGGTAAGGAAGTGTCAATTTAATGGAACTCATGTGGCAACTTAACTGAAAATATTGGGGCAACTTTCTTTAAACATGTATGGCAACTTTTGACAATTACACATGGCAACTGAACCCTTTTTTCCATGTGTCCACTTGGCCATTTGATGCTTGCTTTCATATATCCATTATTGCAAATGGCAATATTACTATATATCATATTTGCAACTGCATCATTCTGTTTTGATGTCAACTCTTTTTTTTTCTCTTTTTTACCTGCAGATCATGTTCCCCATGTTCCAGCTGCTTGCACCAGATAACCCACATGACAAGTGTGGTCACCACTACGCCATTTGCCTTGACCTAAAGAACCAACGTTTTGAGGTGCTTGATTCAATCCGTTCAAGAGATGACGACGACCTTACTACTCATGCTGAATTCTTTATCAACAACCTGAAAGAGATCTGGAACCGTCATTACGAAAACTCGAAGGTCCAGATCAGTCACTTTCCAATCGAGTATGTCATGACTGAGAAGCAAGAAAACGGGTAATTACCATCTTTTCATGTGTTCTCTACCTCAATTTTGACATTTTTCATCTCTTCCTCAAAGTTTATCATGTTTCTGTTAGCATGAGTTCACCTATTTGTTTTGTTCTAGGCATGACTGCGGGTTTTACATGTTGGAATGCCTTGCAAAGTGGGAAGGTCGTCCCTGTGATCACAGCTACAATGGTCGTCGAGCTCTATAAAATCTATACATGGAACTGGTTGATGAATGAAGATTTCAACACGCGGGCTTCAGCACGAGAATTCATAGAGGGAGCTGTCAAAACCGCGAACAAGAAGTACAAGTGATCACGTGGTGCTTCATACACATGCCTACCTTGCATTGTGTGGCTGATGAATGTAAGGTATCACCTCGCTCTTTGAAACTATGTTCGTGTGCTAGGTTATGACTTCACTCCCCGTAGCTGTAGTATATAGTGGTGGCGTGTATGTGCCGCCTAAGCTTTGTAATATAAGTGTGGACCTGAATTTGTTTAGGTGTGACAAGAACTACTTTTATGTTCACTATTATTATGTGTTTGTGAACGAATTGGCAGTTTGAATGGGAGTTTGTGCGCTTGTCTGAAATGTGGTTTTGAAATTCTCCTGTCATATGCTTGATTCTTGTCTTATGTTTTTTTCTTTTTTTCTTTCCGAGGGGACGTGGCAGATGGTTTGAAACTCTTTTTTTTAAAAATAATTTTGTGTTTTCATTTGTCATCTTAACTACATTCAGAATGTGTAAAACTGCGGATAGCCCAGTATGTGTAGTTATTTTCTACTGGGGAATATATAGTTTGATACTTTTGCTATTTTTCCCTTGTGGCAACCTTAGTTTCCCTGACATGGCGTTTATGATGCCTGATACACGGAAAATATAGTTGATCACGCACGGTTAGTGCAACTAATCATTTCATTTCTTTGGGATTTTGTAGTGCGAACTGTATTGGTTAGCATAGTAGTTCATAGGTTCGCATATGTGGCACCTATCACACGTCAATTTCAATACAACTTAGATGGCAGCTGTTCTTTCTCGTGATTCACACGTGATCAATTCAATTAGTTTCCGCATAGTGTGTATACAATACAATATGTGTGGCAACTATTTTTTACTATCTCCAAAAATGCGTGGACTGAAAACAGAAAGCTACGCGATGGCAGATTTAGTAGCTAGTACATGGCAGATTCAGTAGCAGCTGCATGGCATTTTTCAGTAGCAACTACATGGCATATTTAGTACTGCATACATGGCATTTTCTTCAGTTTCTGTTGTCCACCAATAGTCATTCTCGCATTTTTAAACCTTCATCATCTACGTTACAAAATTTTCACCAACATCAAAGTTAGAATCCTCCATAGATGCTTACGGATTGCTAGTTCCTTTCTTTCGTTTCTTCTGCTTTGCTTGAATTTCCAACCCTGATTTGTATCTCACCTCTTTTGGACGCCCTTTTGTGATGGAACGGGGCGGGTTCCTGACCTGAGTTTGTGTGCTTGCTGTTCCAGACCCTACCTCCGAGTTTTTAGAGGACGGGCCCGTGGATGAAGGCACACTTGAAGTGCCGGAGAATGTCACACCCAAGATGCGACCCTATCCTAAAGGAACTCGAAGGTCCCACCAAGGATAGAATCGCATTTTGAAGACGCTTTTGCAAGGTGGATATCATTACATCAACATTACATAATAGATGGGGATACATACAAGGCATACAAATGCCGCTAGAATACATCAACACATCATACATAAGATCAACATCCGACTACGGATGAACACAAACAGAAACTCAAATGACATCCACCCTGCTAGCCCAGGCTGCCGACCAGGAACCTAACCCAAGATCGACGAAGAAGAAGAAGAAGGAGAACTCCAACACAAGTAAACATCGCTCTCGCGTCATGATCATCGCATAACCTGTACTTGTAACTGTTGTTGTAGTAATCTGTGAGCCATGAGGACTCAGCGATCCCATTACCATGGGTATCAAGACTAGCAAAGCTTAATGGGTAAGGAAGGGGTAAAGTGGTGAGGTTGCAGCAGCGGCTAAGCAAAGTATGGTGGCTAACTTACGAAACAAGAGCGAGAAGAGGAGCCTAACAAGCGGTCGTCAACTAGTAATGATCAAGAAGTGATCCAGAACTCCTACTTATGTCAAACATAACCCAAAAACCGTGTTCTCCTCTCGAACAACCCCTAAAAGAGACAATCACGGTTACACACGCGGTTGGTGTATTTTAGAAGAGTTTACTTCAAGTTTACTACAACCGGATATTAACAAATTCCCATCTGCCACATAACCGCGGGCACGGCTCTCGAAAGTTTATACCCTGCAGGGGTGTCCCAACTTAGCCCATGATAAGCTCTCATGATCAACGAAGGATATTCCTTCTCCCGGGAAGACCCGATCAGTCTCGGAATCCCGGTTACAAGACATTTCGACAATGGTAAAACAAGACCAGCAAAGCCGCCCGATGTGCCGACAAATCCCGATAGGAGCTGCACATATCTCATTCTCAGGGCACATCAGATGAGCAAGACGTCGGGTTGGCATAGACCCTGGTTGCCCAGGGGGCGCCGGACATCACTCGGTTTGGACCAGCACTCAGAGGAGCACTGGCCAGGGGGGGCTAAAATAAAGATGACCCTCGGGCTCTGGAAACCCAAGGGAAAAAGGCTTAGGTTGTTAGGCAAATGTAAAACCGATGTTGGGCCTTGCTGGAAGAGTTTTATTCAAAGCGAACTGTCAAGGGGTTCCCATAACACCAACCGCGTTAGGGACACAAAATCCGGGAACATAATACCGATATGACGGAAATTAGGGCGGCAAGAGTGGAACAAAACACCAGGCATAAGGCCGAGCCTTCCACCCTTTACCAAGTATATAGATGCATTAATAATATAAGAGATATTGTGATATCCCAACATAAACATAATCCAACAAGAAGCAATCTTCATCTTCACCTGCAACTAGCAATGCTATAAGAGGGGTTGAGCAAAAGCGGTAACATAGCCAAACAACGGTTTGCTAGGAAGGATGACAGAGGTTAGAGGTTCATGGCAATTTGGGAGGCTTGATAAGCAAGTGGTAGGTAACGCGGCATAGCGATAGCATCGAGGCAACTAGCATAGCAATGATAGTAATGAGATCCAAGGTGACGGTCATCTTGCCTGAAATCCCGCTAGGAAGAAGAACGAATTCCATGAAGAAGATGAAGCCATGAAGACGAACCAAGCGTAGTGAATCCTCACGATCGCAACGAAACAGGAACTATCGAGAAGAAGCACAACCGGAAAGAAGCAAACAACATGGTAAACATGCAACACATAAACAAGACATGATGCTCAACCAAGTATGATGCATGACAAGGCTACATGAAGCTACTCATGGTAAGAGATGATGCATACAAGAACAACACATCAAAGCAAGTTTAAATGAGGCCGGAAACAACATATAACAATTCCGGTAAGTCCTCATATGCAAATTTCGAAATTAGCCCAGATCTGAATAAACTTTATGTTCAAGTTGTTAAACAGCAAGTTAAGATGCACCAAGATGATCTACACGAAATTCTAGTCAAGTTACATATAAAGTTCATTTAATTTGGAGCTACGGCCTAGAAGATATGAGCAAAACAAGTTAAACATGGCATTGATGCATAATGCATTCAAACATCAAGAAAACACATGCAAAACATGGATCCAACAAGGTAACATGAAACTACATGCAAAACTAAGCAAGTTTCATATAGAGCACACTCAAAACGGAGCAACGGTTCAACACATACACATGAAACAAGTTTAAAGGACAAGCTGTCCAAAACAGCAAATAGGCATCTAGCAAGCATCAAAACAACATGCTACAGCACGTCAACATGAAAAAAAGGCATGGACATGAAGTAAAGGTAAAGCATAACAAAACATGAACATTGAGCTATCTCCAGAAATCACTAGAACATGCTCCAAAGGACATGGCAAGATTGCAAATAATAACAGTTTCACAGACAGCAGAAATCACTGGACATGGCAGAGATAACATCAGGTTGCAAAGTTTAGAGCTATCAAACAACATGCTACAGGAACAGATCATAGCAAACAAAGGCATGGCAGGAATCTACTAATTGCAGAAAACAAAAGTCCCTTAATGATCACGAGCCAAAAAGGCACAGAAGATATGATGACACCCATATAAACATAGCAAGTTTCATAAACAGATTCAGACAGCAGAAAAACTGAGCATGGTATAAAAAGAATTATGAAGGCATCTTTGCGAGCTCAAATCACTCATCACAAAGTATCTCATTGCATGTGAAGGTAACTCACAGTAATAAGACATTTTCATGAAGCTAAGCATGGCAATAGCATAATCATAGGGTGCATGGATCACTAGAAAAACACATGGCAAAACTGAACTTAATGTTAACAGGCTGACAGCAACATTATTTAGCAATTTGAGAGCAAGATTACAACAAGCTACAGCCGTCTATAAATGCAACCAAAGGAATGGATTGATAGAGCATCACATGTATAAGAAAACATCCTTAGAGAACATCTCCATAAAATGCATGGATTAATTGGTAGCATCAAGCAAAGATAGCAACATGATATAACAGTTTCAGCATTGGCAGAACATTAACAGCAAGTAGCCCACTTCATGAGCTTGATGCACTCACCACAAGGCATACACAAATACATGGGTTGCACCACTGTAAAGATGTCAGGAATATGCTCGTAAAACATGTAGACATAATGCTCAACGGATGCACACACAAAATGCAACGAAAAAGACAAACACAACAAGTTATAACAGTCTGAGCAGGTTAACATCATATAGCACTCTTGCAACGATGATTAGGGAATTAAGATGAACTCAAACAAGCATGTCACAATGGAACAAAATGTAGAGAATCTCACAATGAACATTCTGATATATCATACAACATCATAGGACAAACATGCACAAATTTACACACTCCACAAGATGCATGAATGATGTGAAATCTCAGGGACGGTGTGAAAATTACCCCGCGCGAAAACGGGACAGCACTGTTCCTGATCTTGTTTGCCTTGCGGGATCTGGGACGGGAGTGGATGGAGGGATCCAGGTCGAAGGTTGAAGAAGACCATGGCGTACAGCGATGCTCGGGCTCCGGCGATGCGGGGAGATGGCGGGGAGGCGCGGATCCGAACGTGGAAAGTCCATTCCCGGCGACGAGGTGGCCTGGGGAGGCGCGGATGCGGAGATCGAGGCAGCCATGGTGCTCCTGTGAGGGAGACAGAGAGAGAAAGAAATGCGTGAGGGAGAGCAAGAACAGACGGGAGGAGGAGAGGCACGAGACGGCAAGGCACTCATCTCCGGCGAGGTCCGGTCATCGGTGGCGGGGCTGAGCCGGGGAGGTCGCGAGGCAGGTCGGGCAAGGCCCTCGGGTGGAGGCAGTTGCCTCGATCCAGGGGGATCGAGCGCTGCGGGAGGTTGGGGATGCTCCTGCGGGAGCGGCGGCGTACGGGCGGCAGATGGGCTCGGGCGGGCCTCCCGTGGGCTTCGCGGGCCGCGGTGGAAAGGAGGGCTGCGGGGCGACGTGGCGCAGCGCGGGTGGCCAGGAGCGGCGGCGCAGGGGGGCTCAGGTGGCGGCGCGACCATTGGTGGCTCGCCAAGTGGCGGCGGATGAGCGGGCTGGCACGAAAAACGATGAGGGGCGGCGGCTAGAGGTAGGTGGAGGGCTAGGGGTGCCCAAAAATGGCAAGGGGGGCTTCTTAAATAGGCAGGGGTCTAGGGTTAGGGGTTTTCGGGCCCTCCGATCGTCATCGGACGGCTCCAGTCGAGAGGGGGGGGGGGGGGGGGGTAGGCTGGGCCTAGGGGGTGTTAGTGGGCTGTGTAGAGGGGGTGTGGGCTGAGAAGAGAGAAGAGAAGTGCAGCCCGACAACGGTTTTCGGAGACCGAAAACGTCCGACGTTTGACCGGCAACGACACCGCTATAAGTTTAACGATTGGGCTATCAAACGGGCTCCGAATGCGACGAAACTTGACAGGCACTCTGTCTACACTATAATAAGATCGCACGCCATGTTTCGACCCATTCTGAGAACATTTTTGGGCCACTTATAAAATAATATTTCGGAGGTGCCGCGGGCGCGTGCGAGTGTGTCTAGGCTCGGAACGGACAACGGAAGGAGCGGAAAGACTGGGACGGATGCAAGTTTTGTAAATATGAGGATGCAATGCAGATGATGACATGGCAAAATGCAACACGCAAGCAAATGACATGGCAACGAAGGCGAATAACTGGAAGACACCTGGCGCATCGAATCCGGGGCGTTACAGGGAATCTGTGTAAGGATTCTTCAGCCTTCCTCTTCTTGATCTCATCAAGCTCTCTTTTTAGGGCCTTCCTGTGCTTTTCTGCACCCATGTTGTCTTATCACTCTTGCATGCTTCATCTATTAGTTCAGCATAGTTCTGGGCCAACACAATGTTCCTCACGGAGTCTAGGGCTGGACCAAAAGCTCGTAGCTCGCGAGCTTAACGAGTGCTCGATAGTTCGGCTCATTAAGCTCATAGCTTGCTTCTTAATGAACAAAGCCAATCATAGATTTCAGCTCGTTAAGCCTAACGAGCTTAACGAGCGAGCTAACGAGTTTCACGACACATATTTTCATCTGACATGACAAACTTTTTGTAGCACCTCAGCCCATCTATTCAATCTAATCGACATATGAGGCAACAAACTACTGCATTTCTTTTTGTAGTCACCATATTTCATCTTGAAAACCATACCCACACATTCATCTTGTATATTGTAACACATTATAATATGTTAACAAGCGCTCACGAGCTTAACGAGTTTCATACGAGCCGAGCTGAGCAGGGTTTTCTGCTCGTTAATCTTAACGAGCTTAACGAGCCGAGCCTTAACGAGCACGAGCTTAACGAGTACGAGCTTAACGAGCCGAGCTACTCATTAATCCACCCCCGGAGTCCATGGTTTCCTTTGGTCTGTCATCATGTACAGCCAAAACTGCATTTGATGTTTGTGGCCCCAGTGCATCATCAGCGTCCCAAGTCCATCGCCGTCATATGAAATGTCGGGGCAATCGCGTGACCACATGCATCTCCATTATTTTGAGTATGTGGCAACACACAATCCGGTCTCGTTCGTATTTGCAGCATTCGCAGTAGTATTCACCTTTGTTTATCGAGGCCCTCACAAAGTAGTTTCTTCCCTTGTCCGGGTCTTCAGGTTCTGAATCGGACATGCCCCTGAGAGTACACACCTTGAAGGTACGTTCGTCAACCTGGTAAGCTGCGTACATGCTGGACAGCTTTATTTCTTCCTGGAATCTGCATGTTTTGTGCTCGTTAAATTCTCGTATTATTTTGTAGCAACTTTTTTTGAGGTAGGGCACAACATAGCAAACGTATTAAAATCAACGATGGCAAAGAAAGCATTTTTTCACATTTTTTTGTATTGATTGTTTCCATAAGGCAACTGCAGTTTATTTCTGTTGGGGAACGTAGTATTTCAAAAAAATTCCTACGATCACGCAAGATCTATCTAGGAGAAGCATAGCAACGAGCGGGGAGAGTGTGTCCACGTACCCTCGTAGACCGAAAGCGGAAGCGTTTAGTAACGCGGTTGATGTAGTCGAACGTCTTCGCGATCCAACCGATCCAAGTACCGAACGTACGGTACCTCCGCGTTCAGCACACGTTCAGCTCGATGACGTCCCTCAATCTCTTGATCCAGTTGAGGACGAGGGAGAGTTCCATCAGCACGACGGCGTGGTGACGGTGATGATGAAGTTACCGGCACAGGGCTTCGCCTAAGCACTACGACGGTATGTCGAGGTGTGTAACTGTGGAGGGGGGCACTTCACACGGTTAAGAGAAACTTGTGTGTCTTTGGGGTGCCCCCTGCCCTCATATATAAAGGAGGGAGGAGGAGGCCGGCAGCCAGGGAGGAGGCGCGCCATAGGGGAGTCCAACTAGGATTCCCAATCCTAGTTGGAGTCCCCTTCCTTTTCCAAGAGGGAGAGAGAGGGAAGGAGGAAGAGGGGAGAAGGAAAGAGGGGGAGCCGCCCCCTCCCTAGTCCAATTCGGACTAGCCATGGGGGGCCCCTCCCATGTGGCCCTCCTCTCCTTTCCACTAAGGCCCATGAACTTCCCGGGGGGAGGGGGGGTTCCGGTAACCCCCGGTACTCAGAAACTCATCTAAAACAACCCGAACCATTCCGGTGTCCGAATGTAACCTTCCAATATATGAATCTTTATGTCTTGACCATTTCGAGACTCCTCGTCATGTACGTGATCTCATCCGGGACTCCGAACAATCTTCGGTCATCAAATCACATAACTCATAATACAAATCGTCATCGAATGTTAAGCGTGCGGACCCTACGGGTTCGAGAACTATGTAGACATGACCGAGACACATCTCCGGTCAATAACCAATAGCGGAACCTGGATGCTCATATTGGCTCCTACATATTCTACGAAGATCTTTATCGGTCAAACTGCATAACAACATATGTTGTTCCCTTTGTCATTGGTATGTTACTTGCCCGAGATTCGATCGTCGGTATCATCATACCTAGTTCAATCTCGTTGCCAGCAAGTCTCTTTACTCGTTCCATAATGCATCATCCCGCAACTAACTCATTAGTCACATTGCTTGCAAGGATTATAGTGATGAGCATTACCGAGAGGGCCCAGAGATACCTCTCCGAAACACGGAGTGACAAATCCTAATCTCGATCTATGCCAACTCAAAAAGCACCATAGGAGACACATGTAGAGCATCTTTGTAATCACCCATTTACGTTGTGACGTTTGATAGCACACAAGGTGTTACTCCGGTATTCGGGAGTTGCATAATCTCATAGTCAGAGGAACATGTATAAGTCATGAAGAAAGCAATAGCAATAAAACTAAATGATAGATATGCTAAGCTAACGTATGGGTCTTGTCCATCACATCATTCTCTAATGATGTGATCCCGTTCATCAAATGACAACGCATGTCCATGGCTAGGAAACTTAACCATCTTTGATTAACGAGCTAGTCAAGTAGAGGCATACTAGGGACACTCTGTTTGTCTATGTATTCACACATGTACTAAGTTTTTGGTTAATACAATTCTAGCATGAATAATAAACATTTATCATGATATAAGGAAATATAAATAACAACTTTATTATTGCCTCTAGGGCATATTTCGTTCAGTCTCCCACTTGCACTAGAGTCAATAATCTAGATTACATAGTAATGATTCTAACACCCATGGAGTCTTGGTGCTGATCATGTTTTGCCCGTGGAAGAGGCTTAGTCAACGGGTCTGAAACATTCAGATCCGTGTGTATTTTGCAAACTTCTATGTCTCCCTCCTTGACTAGATCGCGGATGGAATTGAAGCATCTCTTGATGTGCTTGGTTCTCTTGTGAAATCTGGATTCCTTCGCCAAGGCTATTGCTCCAGTATTGTCACAAAAGATTTTCATTGGACCCGATGCACTAGGTATTAACCTAGATCGGATATGAACTCCTTCATCCAGACTCCTTCATTTGCTGCTTCCGAAGCAGCTATGTATTCCGCTTCACATGTAGATCCCGCCACGACGCTCTGTTTGGAACTGCACCAACTGATAGCTCCACCATTCAATATAAATACGTCTCCATTTTGTGACTTAGAGTCATCCGGATCAGAGTCAAAGCTTGCATCGACGCAACCATTTACGACGAGCTCTTTGTCACCTCCATAAACGAGAAACATATCCTTAGTCCTTTTCAGGTATTTCAAGATGTTCTTGACCGCTGTCCGTTGGTCCACTCCTGGATTACTTTGGTACCTCCCTGCTAAACTAATAGCAAGGCACACATCAGGTCTGGTACACAACATTGCATACATGATAGAACCTATGGCTGAGGCATAGGGAATGACTTTCATTTTCTCTCTATCTTCTGAAGTGGTCGGGCATTGAGTCTGACTCAACTTCACACCTTGTAACACAGGCAAGAACCATTTCTTTGACTGATCCATTTTGAAATTCTTCAAAACTTTATCAAGGTATGTGCTTTGTGAAAGTCCAATTAAGCATCTTGATCTATCTCTATAGATCTTGATGCCAAATATATAAGCAGATTCACCGAGGTCTTTCATTGAAAAATTCTTATTCAAGTATCCTTTTATGCTATTCAGAAATTCAGTGTCATTTCCAATCAACAATATGTCATCCACATATAATATCAGAAATGCTACAGAGCTCCCACTTACTTTCTTGTAAACACAGGCTTCTCCAAAAGTCTGTATAAAACCATATGCTTTGATCACACTATCAAAGCGTATATTCCAACTCCGAGAGGCTTGCACCAGTCCATAAATGGATCGCTGGAGCTTGCTGATACGTCTCCGTCGTATCTATAATTTTTGATTGTTCCATGCCAATATTATTCAATTTTCATATATTTTTGGCAACTTTTTATATTATTTTTGGGACTAACATATTGATCCAGTGCCCAGTGCGAGTTCCTGTTTGTTGCATGTTTTATGTTTCACAGAATATCCATATCAAACGGAATCCAAACAGGATAAAAACGGACGGAGAATATTTTTGGAATATTTGGAAAATTCTGGAAGAAGAATCAACGCGAGACGGTGCCCGAGGTGGCCACGAGGCAGGGGGGCGCCCCTGACCCTTGTGGGCCACCCATAAGGCGGTTGACGCTCTTCTTTTGCCGCAAGAAAGCTAATTTTATGAGAAAAATCTGGGCGAAAGATTCAACCCAATCGGAGTTACGGATCTTCGGATATAAAAGAAACGGTGAAAGGGCAGCAGAACAGAACACAGAAACAGAGAGAGACAGAGAGACAGATCCAATCTCGGAGGGGCTCTCGCCCCTCCCGTGCCATGGAGGCCAAGGACCAGAGGGGAAACCCTTCTCCCATCTAGGGAGGAGGTCAAGGAAGAAGAGGAAGAAGGGGGCCCCTCTCCCCCTCTCCTCCGGTGGCGCCGGAACGCTGCCGTGGCCACCATCATCATCACCGTGATCTTCACCAACACCTCCGCCATCTTCACCAACATCTCCATCACCTTCCCCCTTCTATCTACAACGGTCCACTCTCCCGCAACCCGCTGTACCCTCTACTTGAACATGGTGCTTTATGCTTCATATTATTATCCAATGATGTGTTGCCATCCTATGATGTCTGAGTAGATTTTCGTTGTCCTATCGGTGGTTGATGAATTGCTATGCTTGATTTAATTTGCTTGTGGTTATGTTGCCGTCCTTTGGTGCCCATCATATGAACGCATGCGTGGATCACACCATAGGGTTAGTTGTATGTTGATAGGACTATGTATTGGAGGGCAAGAGTGACAGAAGCTTCAACCTAGCATAGAAATTGATGCATACGGGATTGAAGGGAGACCAATATATCTTAATGCTATGGTTGGGTTTTACCTTAATGAACGTTAGTAGTTGCGGATGCTTGCTAATAGTTCCAATCATAAGTGCATAGAATTCCAAGTAAGGGATGACATGCTAGCAGTGGCCTCTCCCACATAATACTTGCTATCGGTCTAGTAAAGTAGTCAATTGCTTAAGGACAATTTCACAACTCCTACCACCACTTTTCCACACTCGCTATATTTACTTTATTGTGTCTTTATCTAAACAGCCCCTAGTTTTTATTTACGTGCTCTTCATTTTCTTGCAAGCCTATCCGAAAACACCTACAAAGTACTTCTAGTTTCATACTTGTTTTAGGTAAAGCGACCGTTAAGCGTGCGTAGAGTTGTATCGGTGGTCGATAGAACTTGAGGGAATATTTGTTCTACCTTTAGCTCCTCATTGGGTTCGACACTCTTACTAATCGAAAGAGGCTACAATTGATCCCCTATACTTGGGGGTTATCACTTGCACACTTTGTTAGCACCTTTTGGATCAACAAAACCTTTTGGTTGCATCATATACAACTCTTCTTTAAGACATCCATTAAGGAATGCAGTTTTGACATCCATTTGCCAAATCTCATAATTATAAAATGCAGCAATTGCTAACATGATTCGGACAGACTTAAGCATCGCTACGGGTGAGAAGGTCTCATCGTAGTCAACTCCTTGAACTTGTCGAAAACCTTTTGCAACAAGTCGAGCTTTGTAGACATTAATATTACCGTCAGCGTCAGTCTTCTTCTTGAAGATCCATTTATTCTCTATTGCTTGCCAATCATCAGGCAAGTCAACCAAAGTGCACACTTTGTTCTCATACATGGATCCCATCTCAGATTTCATGGCCTCAAGCCATTTCACGGAATTTGGGCTCATCATCGCTTCCTCATAGTTCGTAGGTTCGTCATGGTCAAATAACATGACCTCCAGAACAGGATTACCGTACCACTCTGGTGCGGATCTTGCTCTGGTTGACCTACGAGGTTTAGTAGTAACTTGATCAGAAGCTTCATGATCATTATCATTAGCTTCTTCACTAATTGGTGTAGGAATCACTGGAACTGATTTCTGTGATGAACTACTTTCCAATAAGGGAGCAGGTACAATTACCTCATCAAGTTCTACTTTCCTCCCACTCACTTCTTTCGAGAGAAACTCCTTCTCTAAAAAGGATCCATTCTTAGCAATGAATATCTTGCCTTCGGATCTGTGATAGAAGGTGTACCCAACAGTCTCCTTTGGGTATCCTATGAAGACACATTTCTCCAATTTGGGTTCGAGCTTATCAGGTTGAAGCTTTTTCACATAAGTATCGCAACCCCAAACTTTAAGAGATGGCAACTTCGGTTTCTTGCCAAACCACAATTCATATGGTGTTGTCTCAACGGATTTAGATGGTGCCCTATTTAACGTGAATGCAGCCATCTCTAAAGCATAACTCCAAAACGATAGCAGTAAATCAGTAAGAGACATCATAGATCGCACCATATCTAATAAAGTACGGTTACGACGTTCGGACACACCATTTCGCTGTGCTGTTCCAGGTGGCGTGAGCTGTGAAACTATTCCACACTGTTTCAAATGAAGACCAAACTCATAACTCAAATATTCACCTCCACGATCAGATCGTAGAAACTTTATTTTCTTGTTACGATGATTTTCCACTTCACTCTGATATTCTTTGAACTTTTCAAATGTTTCAGACTTATGTTTCATCAAGTAGATATACCCGTATCTGCTCAAATCATCTGTGAAGGTCAGAAAATAACGATACCCGCCGCGGTCCTCAACACTCGTCGGACCGCATACATCAGTATGTATTATTTCCAACAAGTCTGTTGCTCGCTCCATTGTTCCGGAGAATGGAGTCTTAGTCATCTTGCCCATGAGGCATGGTTCGCAAGCATCAAGTGATTCATAATCAAGTGATTCCAAAAGCCCATCGGCATGGAGTTTCTCCATGCGCTTTACACCAATATGACCTAAACGACAGTGCCACAAATAAGTTGCACTATCATTATTAAACTTATATCTTTTGGCTTCAATACTATGAATATGTGTATCACTACTATCGAGATTCAACAAAAATAGACCACTCATCAAGGGTGCATGACCATAAAAGATATTACTCATATAAATAGAACGACCATTATTCTCTGATTTAAATGAATAACCGTCTCGCATCAAACAAAATCCAGATATAATGTTCATGCTTAACGCTGGCACCAAATAAAAATCATTCAGGTCTAAAACTAATCCGAAGGTAGATGTAGAGGTAGCATGCCGACGGCGATCACATCGACTTTGGAACCATTTCCCACGCGCATCGTCACCTCGTCCTTAGCCAATCTTCGGTTAATCCGTAGCCCCTGTTTCGAGTTGCAAATATGAGCAACAGAACCAGCATCAAATACCAAGGCGCTACTGCGAGCATTAGTAAGGTACACATCAATAACATGTATATCAAATATACCTTTCACTTTGCCATCCTTCTTATCTGCCAAATACTTGGGGCAGTTCCGCTTCCAATGACCAGTCCCTTTGCAGTAGAAGCACTCAGTCTCAGGTTTAGGTCCAGACTTGGGCTTCTTCACTTGAGCAGTAACTTGCTTGCCTTTCTTTTGAAGTTCCCCTTCTTCCCTTTGCCCATTTTCTTGAAACTAGTGGTCTTGTTAACCATCAACACTTGATGCTCCTTCTTGATTTCTACCTCCTCAGCCTTTAGCATTGCGAAGAGATCGGGAATTGTCTTATCCATCCCTTGCATATTATAGTTCATCATAAAGCTTTTGTAGCTTGGTGGCAGTGATTGAAGAACTCTGTCAATGACACTATCAACAGGAAGATTAACTCCCAGTTGAGTCAAGTGGTTGTGGTACCCAGACATTCTGAGTATGTGTTCACTGACAGAACTATACTCCTCCATTTTGCAGCTGTAGAACTTATTGGAGACTTCATATCTCTCAATCCGGGCATTTGCTTGAAATATTACCTTCAACTCTTGGAACATCTCATATGCTCCATGACGTTCAAAATGTCGTTGAAGTCCCGGTTCTAAGCCGTAAAGCATGGCACACTGAACTATCGAGTAGTCATCAGCTTTGCTCTGCCAGACGTTCATAACATCTGGAGTTTGTCCTGCAGCGGGTCTTGCACCTAGCGGTGCTTCCAGGACGTAATTCTTCTGTGCAGCAATGAGGATAATCCTCAAGTTACAGACCCAGTCCGTGTAGTTGCTACCATCATCTTTCAACTTAGCTTTCTCTAGGAATGCATTAAAATTCAAAGGAACGGTAGCACGGGCCATTGATCTACAACAACATAGACATGCAAAATACTATCAGATACTAAGTTCATGATAAATTAAAGTTCAATTAATCATATTACTTAAGAACTCCCACTTAGATAGACATCCCTCTAGTCATCTAAATGATCACGTGATCCAAATCAACTAAACCATGTCCGATCATCACGTGAGATGGAGTAGTTTTCAATGGTGAACATCACTATGTTGATCATATCTACTATATGATTCACGCTCGACCTTTCGGTCTCAATGTTCCGAGGCCATATCTGCATATGCTAGGCTCGTCAAGTTTAACCTGAGTAATCTTCTTGTGCAAAACTGGCTTGCACCCGTTGTATGTGAACGTAGAGCTTATCACACCCGATCATCACGTGGTGTCTCGGAACGACGAACTGTAGCAACGGTGCATACTCAGGGAGAACACTTGTACCTTGAAATTTAGTGAGAGATCATCTTATAATGTTACATGCAAAATAAGATGCATAAAGGATAAACATCACATGCAATCAAAATAAGTGATATGATATGGCCGTCATCATCTTGTGCCTTTGATCTCCATCTCCAAAGCACCGTCATGATCACCATCGTCACCGGCTTGACACCTTGATCTCCATCGAATCATCGTTGTCGTCTCGTCAACTATTGCTTCTATGACTATCGCTATCGCTTAGTGATAAAGTAAAGCAATTACATGGCGATTGCATTGCATACAATAAAGCGACAACCATAAGGCTCCTGCCAGTTGCCGATAACTTCTACAAAACATGATCATCTCATACAACAATTTATATCTCATCACGTCTTGACCATATCACATCACAGCCCTGCAAAAACAAGTTAGACGTCCTCTACTTTGTTATTGCAAGTTTTATGTGGTTGCTACGGGCTTCTAGCAAGAACCATTCTTAACTACGCATCGAAACCACAACGATTTTTCGTCAAGTGTGTTGTTTTAACCTTCAACAAGGATCTGGCGTAGTCAAACTCGATTCAACTAAAGTTGGAGAAACAGACACCCGCCAACCACCTGTGTGCGAAGCACGTCGGTAGAACCAGTCTCATGAACGCAGTCATGTAATGTCGGTCCGGGCCGCTTCATCCAACAATACCGCCGAATCAAAGTAAGATGTTGCTGGTAAGCAGTATGACTATTATTGCCCACAACTCTTTGTGTTATACTCGTGCATATAACATCTACGCATAGACCTGGCTTGGATGCCACTGTTGGGGAACGTAGTATTTCAAAAAAATTCCTACGATCATGCAAGATCTATCTAGGAGAAGCATAGCAACAAGCGGGGAGAGTGTGTCCACGTACCCTCGTAGACCGAAAGCGGACGCGTTTAGTAACACGGTTGATGTAGTCGAACGTCTTCGCGATCCAACCGATCCAAGTACCGAACGTACGGTACATCAGCGTTCAGCACACGTTCAGCTCGATGACGTCCCTCGATCTCTTGATCCAGTTGAGGATGAGGGAGAGTTCCATCAGCACGATGGTGTGGTGATGGTGATGATGAAGTTACCGGCACAGGGCTTCGCCTAAGCACTACGACGATATGACCGAGGTGTGTAACTGTGGAGGGGGGCACCGCACACGGTTAAGAGAAACTTTTGTGTCTTTGGGGTGCCCCCTGCCCCCGTATATAAAGGAGGGAGGAGGTGGTCAGCGGCCAGGGAGGAGGCGCGCCATAGGGGAGTCCAACTAGGATTCCCATTCCTAGTTGGAGTCCCCTTCCTTTTCCAAGAGGGAGAGAGAGGGAAGGAGGAAGAGGGGAGAAGGAAAGAGGGGGCGCCGCCCCCTCCCTAGTCCAATTCGGAATGGCCATGGGGGGGCGGCCTCCCTTGTGGCCCTCCTCTCCTTTCCACTAACGCCCATGAAGGCCCATGAACTTCCCGGGGGAGGGGGCGGGGTTCCGGTAACCCCCGGTACTCCGAAACTCATCCGAAACAACCCGAACCATTCCGGTGTCCGAATGTAACCTTCCAATATATGAATCTTTATGTCTTGACCATTTTGAGACTCCTCGTCATGTCCGTGATCTCATCCGGGACACCGAACAATCTTCGGTCATCAAATCACCTAACGCATAATACAAATCGTCATCAAACGTTAAGCGTGCGGACCCTACAGGTTCGAGAACTATGTAGACATTACCGAGACACATCTCCTGTCAATAACCAATAGCGGAACCTGGATGCTCATATTGGCTCCTACATATTCTACGAAGATCTTTATCGGTTAAACCGCATAACAACATACGTTGTTCCCTTTGTCATCGGTATGTTACTTGCCCGAGATTCGATCGTCGGTATCATCATACCTAGTTCAATCTCGTTACTGGCAAGTCTCTTTACTCGTTCCGTAATGCATCATCCCGCAACTAAATCATTAGTCACATTGCTTGCAAGGCTTATAGTGATGAGCATTACCGAGAGGGCCCAGAGATACCTCTCCGAAACACGGAGTGACAAATCCTAATCTCGATCTATGCCAACTCAACAAGCACCATCGAAGACACCTGTAGAGCATCTTTATAATCACCCATTTACATTGTGACGTTTGATAGCACACAAGGTGTTCCTCCGGTATTCCGGAGTTGCATAATCTCATAGTCAGAGAAACATGTATAAGTCATGAAGAAAGCAATAGCAATAAAACTAAATGATCATTATGCTAAGCTAACTGATGGGTCTTGTCCATCACATCATTCTCTAATGATGTGATCCCGTTCATCAAATGACAACACATGTCCATGGCTAGGAAACTTAACCATCTTTGATTAACGAGCTAGTCAAGTAGAGGCATACTAGGGACACTCTGTTTGTCTATGTATTCACACATGTACTAAGTTTCCGGTTAATACAATTCTAGCATGAATAATAAACATTTAGCATGAAATAAGGAAATATAAATAACAACTTTATTATTGCCTCTAGGGCATATTTCCTTCAATTTCAAATGGCAACTGTAGTTTATTTCACATGATAACTGCAGTTTATTTCACATGGCAACTACAGTTTATGTTGTACAGTGTAATCCTATGCTATTTTTGAAATGACCAGCATGTCAAAAGTTGGCAACTACAGTGCATTCTACATGGCAACTACTGTCTTCCTGGCAGTGCAACTGCATCACATTTCTCTCATGGCAAATCAGGTCATCTTACATGAGAAATACCATTGCACTATACATGGCAATTACACTACATCCCACATGGCAACCACACCACATTCAAAATGGCAACTACACTTTCTTTCACAACAAATAGCAACTAATATTTCTTTTCCAACTACACCGTTTTTTATTCCATTTTCATCTTTTGCATTCATGTGTTCACTACAGATGGTAGCTTCAAACCAGCAGAGATGGCAAACATATTTTTTACATTTTTGGTTTGCTTCCTTTTTAAACAAGCATGCAGAGTTTGTTCTTTGTGTTATCAAACAACTTTTTTTGTTTCTTCTTACCAATTTTCAATGTTGAATGTGCCATGTCGTACATGGCAAATAAGATCATACGATCATTCACTTACTTGTGAAATATCTTGTTGGTGTATATCTTGCTCATCTGCCTCTCCATCAGTAAATATGTTAGCAATTTAGGCTGCTTGAGTGCAGTGTTTGCTTCTTGCTATAGCTCAGATCCCAGTATTTTCTGTTGCAAAGCTGAATATTGCTTGGCAAATTGCAGCAATGAGTTGCCAGGGCTCATGTAACGCTTCAAAACAACATTGAAACCCTCGCTGCACTGCGTAGTCTGAAGAAATGGATAGAAGCATTGTATGAAGTGTTAGGGAACGTAGCATGCAATTTCAAAAAAATTCCTACGATCACGCAAGATCTATCTAGGAGATGCATAGCAACGAGAGGGGAGAGTGTGTCCACGTACCCTCGTAGACCAAAAGCGGAAGCGTTAGGTTAACGCGGTTGATGTAGTCGAACGTCTTCACGATCCAACCGATCTAGTACCTAATGCACGACACCTCCGAGTTCAGCACACGTTCAGCTTGATGATGTCCCTCGAACTCTTGATCCAGCAGAAGGTCGAGGGAGAGTTCCGTCAGCACGACAGCGTGTTGACGGTGACGGTGATGTGATCTGCGTAGGGCTTCGCCTAAGCTCTACGACGCTATGACCGGAGGAGTAAACTGTGGAGGGGGCACCACACACGGCTAAGAGAACAATTGATGTGCCTTTGGGGTGCCCCTGCCCCCGTATATAAAGGAGGGGAGGAGGAGACGGCCGACCAGGAGTGGCTCACCATGGGGGAGTCCTACTAGGACTCCACTCCTAGTAGGATTCACCCCCCCTTTTCCTTTCTTACGGGAGGGGAAAAGGAAGGAGAGGGAGAGGTGTTGGGGAACGTAGTAATTTCAAAAAATTTCCTACGCACACGCAAGATCATGGTGATGCATAGCAACAAGAGGGGAGAGTGTTGTCCACGTACCCTCGTAGACCGAAAGCGGAAGCGTTAACACAACGCGGTTGATGTAGTCATACGTCTTCACGATCCGACCCATCAAGTACCGAACGCACGGCACCTCCAAGTTCAGCACACGTTCAGCTCGATGACGTCCCTCGAACTCTGATCCAGCCGAGTGTTGAGGGAGAGTTTCGTCAGCACGACGGCGTGGTGACGATGATGATGTTCTACCGACGCAGGGCTTCGCCTAAGCTCCGCTACGATATTATCGAGGTGTAATGTGGTGGAGGGGGGCACCGCACACGGCTAAAATATCGTATATCAATTGTGTGTCCAGAGGTGCCCCCCTGCCCCCGTATATAAAGGAGCAAGGGGGGAGGCCGGCCGGCCCTTGGGGCGCGCCAAGGAGGGGGGAGTCCTCCTCCTAGTAGGAGTAGGACTCCCCTTTCCTAGTCCAACTAGGAAGAGAGAAGGGGGAAGGAAAGAGAGGGAGAGGGAGAGGGAAAGAGGGGCCGCACGCCCCCTCCCCTAGTCCAATTCGGACTCCCCATGGGAGGGGGCGCGCCATCTCCTGGGCTGCTGCCCTCTCTCTCCCCTCAGGCCCACTAAGGCCCAATACTTCCCCGGGGGGTTCCGGTAACCCCTCCGGCACTCCGGTTTTATCCGAAACTTCTCCGGAACACTTCCGGTGTCCGAATATAGTCGTCCAATATATCAATCTTTATGTCTCGACCATTTCGAGACTCCTCGTCATGTCCGTGATCACATCCGGGACTCCGAACAACCTTCGGTACATCAAAACATATAAACTCATAATATAACTGTCATCGTAACTTTAAGCGTGCGGACCCTACGGGTTCGAGAACTATGTAGACATGACCGAGACACCTCTCCGGTCAATAACCAATAGCGGAACCTGGATGCTCATATTGGTTCCCACATATTCTACGAAGATCTTTATCGGTCAGACCGCATAACAACATACGTTGTTCCCTTTGTCATCGGTATGTTACTTGCCCGAGATTCGATCGTCGGTATCTCGATACCTAGTTCAATCTCGTTACCGGCAAGTCTCTTTACTCGTTCCGTAATACATCATCCCGCAACTAACTCATTAGTCACAATGCTTGCAAGGCTTATAGTGATGTGCATTACCGAGTGGGCCCAGAGATACCTCTCCGACAATCGGAGTGACAAATCCTAATCTCGAAATACGCCAACCCAACAAGTACCTTTGGAGACACCTGTAGAGCACCTTTATAATCACCCAGTTATGTTGTGACGTTTGGTAGCACACAAAGTGTTCCTCCGGTAAACGGGAGTTGCATAATCTCATAGTCATAGGAACATGTATAAGTCATGAAGAAAGCAATAGCAACATACTAAACGATCGAGTGCTAAGCTAACGGAATGGGTCAAGTCAATCACGTCATTCTCCTAATGAGGTGATCCCGTTAATCAAATGACAACTCATGTCTATGGCTAGGAAACATAACCATCTTTGATTAACGAGCTAGTCAAGTAGAGGCATACTAGTGACACTCTGTTTGTCTATGTATTCACACATGTATTATGTTTCCGGTTAATACAATTCTAGCATGAATAATAAACATTTATCATGATATAAGGAAATAAATAATAACTTTATTATTGCCTCTAGGGCATATTTCCTTCAGTCTCCCACTTGCACTAGAGTCAATAATCTAGTTCACATCGCCATGTGATTTAACATCAATAATTCACATCACCATGTGATTAACACCCATAGTTCACATTGTCATGTGACCAACACCCAAAGGGTTTACTAGAGTCAATAATCTAGTTCACATCGCTATGTGATTAACACCCAAAGAGTACTAAGGTGTGATCATGTTTTGATTGTGAGATAATTTTAGTCAACGGGTCTGTCACATTCAGATCCGTAAGTATTTTGCAAATTTCTATGTCTACAATGCTCTGCACGGAGCTACTCTAGCTAATTGCTCCCACTTTCCAATATGTATCTAGACCGAGACTTAGAGTCATCTAGATTAGTGTCAAAACTTGCATCGACGTAACCCTTTACGACGAACCTTTTGTCACTTCCATAATCGAGAAACATATCCTTATTCCACTAAGGATAATTTTGACCGCTGTCCAGTGATCTACTCCTAGATCACTATTGTACTCCCTTGCCAAAATCAGTGTAGGGTATACAATAGATCTGGTACACAGCATGGCATACTTTATAGAACCTATGGCCAAGGCATAGGGAATGACTTTCATTCTCTTTCTATCTTCTGCCGTGGTCGGGCTTTGAGTCTTACTCAATTTCACACCTTGTAACACAGGCAAGAACTCTTTCTTTGACTGTTCTATTTTGAACTACTTCAAAATCTTGTTAAGGTATGTACTCATTGAAAAAACTTATCAAGCGTCTTGATCTATCTCTATAGATCTTGATGCTCAATATGTAAGTAGCTTCACCGAGGTCTTTCTTTGAAAAACTCCTTTCAAACACTCCTTTATGCTTTGCAGAATAATTCTACATTATTTCCGATCAACAATATGTCATTCACATATACTTATCAGAAATGCTGTAGTGCTCCCACTCACTTTCTTGTAAATACAGGCTTCACCGCAAGTCTGTATAAAACTATATCCTTTGATCAACTTATCAAAGCGTATATTCCAACTCCGAGATGCTTGCACCAGTCCATAGATGGATCGCTGGAGCTTGCAAATTTGTTAGCACTTTTAGGATTGACAAAACCTCCTGGTTGCATCATATACAACTCTTCTTTAATAAATCCATTAAGGAATGCAGTTTTGTTTATCCATTTGCCATATTTCATAAAATGTGGCAATTGCTAACATGATTCAGACAGACTTAAGCATAGATACGAGTGAGAAACTCTCATCGTAGTCAACACCTTGAATTTGTCGAAAACCTTTTTGCGACAATTCTAGCTTTGTAGACAGTAACACTACTATCACTGTCTGTCTTCCTCTTGAAGATCCATTTAATCTCAATGGCTTGCCGATCATTGGAAGTCAATCAAAGTCCATACTTTGTTCTCATATATGGATCTCATCTCAGATTTCATGGCCTCAAGCCATCTCGCGGAATCTGGGCTCATCTTGCTTCCTCATAGTTCGTAGGTTCATCATGGTCAAATAACATGACCTCCAGAACAGGATTACCGTACCACTCTGGTGTGGATTTCACTCTGGTTTACCTACGAGGTTTGGTAGTAACTTGATCTGAAGTTACATAATCATCATCATTAACTTCCTCACTAATTGGTGTAGGAGTCACAGGAACAAATTTCTGTGATGAACTACTTTCCAATAAGGGAGCAGGTACAGTTACCTCATCAGTTCTACTTTCCTCCCACTCACTTCTTTCGAGAGAAACTCCTTCTCTAGAAAGGATCCATTCTTAGCAACGAATGTCTTGCCTTCGGATCTGTGATAGAAGGTGCACCCAACAGTCTCCTTTGGGTATCCTATGAAGACACATTTCTCCGATTTGGGTTTGAGCTTATCAGGATGAAACCTTTTCACATAAGCATCGCAACCCCAAACTTTAAGAAACGACAACTTTGGTTTCTTGCCAAACCATAGTTCATAAGATGTCATCTCAACGGATTTAGATGGTACCCTATTTAACGTGAATGCAGCTGTCTCTAATGCATAACCCCAAAACGATAGTGGTAGATCGGTAAGAGACATCATATATCGCACCATATCTAATAAAGTACGGTTACGATGTTCGGACACACCATAACACCGTGGTGTTCCAAGTGGCGTGAGTAGTGAAACTATTTCACATTGTTTTAACTGAAGGCCAAACTCGTAACTCAAATACTCTTCTCCATGATCAGATCGTAGAAACTTTATTTTCTTGTTACGATGTTTTTCCGCTTCACTCTGAAATTATATGAACTTTTCAAATGTTTCAGACTTCTGTTTCATTAAGTAGATATACCCATATCTGCTCAAATCATCTGTGAAGGTCAGAAAATAATGATACCTGCTACGAGCCTCAATATTCATCGGACCACATACATCTGTATGTATGATTTCCAACAAATCTGTTGCTCTCTCCATAGTTCCGGAGAACGGCGTTTTAGTCATCTTGCCCATGAGGCATGGTTCGCAAGCATCAAGTGATTCATAATCAAGTGATTCCAAAATCCCATCAGTATGGAGTTTCTTCATGCGCTTTACACCAATATGACCTAAACGGCAGTGCCACAAATAAGTTGCACTATCATTATTAACTTTGCATCTTTTGGCTTCAATATTATGAATATGTGTATCACTACGATCGAGATCCAACAAACCATTTTCGTTGGTGTGTATGACCATAGAAGGTTTTTATTCATGTAAACAGAACAACAATTGTTCTCTAACTTAAATGAATAACCGTATTGCAATAAACATGATCAAATCATATTCATGCTCAACGCAAACACCAAATAACACTTATTTAGTTTCAACACTAATCCCGAAAGTACAGGGAGTGTGCGATGATGATCATATCAATCTTGGAACTACTTCCAACACACATCGTCACCTCGCCTTATACTAGTCTCTGTTTATTCTGCAACTCCCGTTTCGAGTTACTGCTCTTAGCAACTGAACCAGTATCAAATACCGAGGGGTTGCTATAAACACTAGTAAGTACACATCAATAACATGTATATCTAATATACCTTTGTTCACTTTGCCATCCTTCTTATCCACCAAATACTTGGGGCAGTTCCGCTTCCAGTGACCAGTCCCTTTGCAGTAGAAGCACTTAGTCTCAGGCTTAGGTACAGACTTGGGCTTCTTCACTTGAGTAGCAACTTGCTTGCCGTTCTTTTTGAAGTTCCCCTTCTATCCCTTTGCCCATTTCTTGAAACTAGTGGTCTTGTTAACCATCAACACTTGATGCTCTTTCTTGATTTCTACCTTCGTCGATTTCAGCATCGCGAAGAGCTCGGGAATTATTTTCGTCATCCCTTACATACTATAGTTCATCACGAAGTTCTACTAACTTGGTGATGGTGACTAGAGAATTCTGTCAATCACTATTTTATCTGGAAGATTAACTCCCACTTGATTCAAGCGATTGTAGTACCCAGACAATCTGAGCACATGCTCACTGCTTGAGCTATTCTCCTCCATCTTTTAGCTATAGAACTTGTTGGAGACTTCATATCTCTCAACTCGGGTATTTGCTTGAAATATTAACTTCAACTCCTGGAACATCTCATATGGTCCATGACGTTCAAAACGTCTTTGAAGTCCCGATTCTAAGCCGTTAAGCATGGTGCACTAAACTATCAAGTAGTCATCATATTGAGCTAGCCAAACGTTCATAACGTCTGCATCTGCTCCTGCAATAGGTCTGTCACCTAGCGGTGCATCAAGGACATAATTCTTCTGTGCAGCAATGAGGATAATCCTCAGATCACGGATCCAATCCGCATCTTTGCTACTAACATCTTTCAACATAATTTTTCTCTAGGAACATATCAAAAATAAACACAGGGAAGCAACAACGCGAGCTATTGATCTACAACATAATTTGCAAAATACTATCAGGACTAAGTTCATGATAAATTTAAGTTCAATTAATCATATTACTTAAGAACTCCCACTTAGATAGACATCCCTCTAATCCTCTAAGTGATCACGTGATCCATATCAACTAAACCATGTCCGATCATCACGTGAGATGGAGTAGTTTCAATGGTGAACATCACTATGTTGATCATATCTACTATATGATTCACGCTCGACCTTTCGGTCTCCGTGTTCCGAGGCCATATCTGCATATGCTAGGCTCGTCAAGTTTAACCTGAGTATTCCGCGTGTGCAACTGTTTTGCACCCGTTGTATTTGAACGTAGAGCCTATCACACCCGATCATCACGTGGTGTCTCAGCACGAAGAACTTTCGCAACGGTGCATACTCAGGGAGAACACTTTTATCTTGAAATTTTAGTGAGAGATCATCTTATAATGCTACCGTCAATCAAAGCAAGATAAGATGCATAAAAGATTAACATCACATGCAATCAATATAAGTGATATGATATGGCCATCATCATCTTGTGCTTGTGATCTCCATCTCCGAAGCACCATCATGATCACCATCGTCACCGGCGCGACACCTTGATCTCCATCGTAGTATCGTTGTCGTCTCGCCAACTTATTGCTTTTACGACTATCGCTACCGCTTAGTGATAAAGTAAAACAATTACATGGCGATTGCATTGCATACAATAAAGCGACAACCATATGGCTCCTGCCAGTTGCCGATAACTCGGTTACAAAACATGATCATCTCATACAATAAAATATAGCATCATGTCTTGACCATATCACATCACAACATGCCCTGCAAAAACAAGTTAGACGTCCTCTACTTTGTTGTTGCAAGTTTTACGTGGCTGCTACGGGCTTAGCAAGAACCGTTCTTACCTACGCATCAAAACCACAACGATAGTTTGTCAAGTTGGTGCTGTTTTAACCTTCGCAAGGACCGGGCGTAGCCACACTCGGTTCAACTAAAGTGAGAGAGACAGACACCCGCCAGTCACCTTTAAGCAACGAGTGCTCGCAACGGTGAAACCAGTCTCGCGTAAGCGTACGCGTAATGTCGGTCCGGGCCGCTTCATCTCACAATACCGCTGAACCAAAGTATGACATGCTGGTAAGCAGTATGACTTATATCGCTCACAACTCACTTGTGTTCTACTCGTGCATAGCATCAATGCATAAAACCAAGCTCGGATGCCACTGTTGGGGAACGTAGTAATTTCAAAAAATTTCCTACGCACACGCAAGATCATGGTGATGCATAGCAATGAGAGGGGAGAGTGTTGTCCATGTACCCTCGTAGACCGAAAGCGGAAGCGTTAACACAACGCGGTTGATGTAGTCGTACGTCTTCACGATCCGACCGATCAAGTACCGAACGCACGACACCTCCGAGTTCAGCACACGTTCAGCTCGATGACGTCCCTCGAACTCCGATCCAGCCGAGTGTTGAGGGAGAGTTTCGTCAGCATGACGGCGTGGTGATGATGATGATGTTCTACCGACGCAGGGCTTCACCTAAGCTCCGCTACAATATTATCGAGGTGTAATATGGTGGAGGCGGGCACCGCACACGGCTAAAATATCGTATATCAATTGTGTGTCCAGAGGTGCCCCCCTGCCCCCGTATATAAAGGAGCAAGGGGGGAGGCCGGCCGGCCCTTGGGGCGCGCCAAGGAGGGGGGGGAGTCCTCCTCCTAGTAGGAGTAGGACTCCCCTTTCCTAGTCCAACTAGGAAGAGAGAAGGGGGAAGGAAAGAGAGGGAGAGGGAGAGGGAAAGAGGGGCCGCGCCCCCCCTCCCCTAGTCCAATTCGGGCTCCCCATGGGAGGGGGCGCGCCATCTCCTGGGCTGCTGCCCTCTCTCTCCCCTTAGGCCCACTAAGGCCCAATACTTCCCCGGGGGGTTCCGGTAACCCCTCCGGCACTCCGGTTTTATCCGAAACTTCTCCGGAACACTTCCGGTGTCCGAATATAGTCGTCCAATATATCAATCTTTATGTCTCGACCATTTCGAGACTCCTCGTCATGTCCGTGATCACATCCGGGACTCCAAACAACCTTCGGTACATCAAAACATATAAACTCATAATATAACTGTCATCGTAACTTTAAGCGTGCGGACCCTACGGGTTCGAGAACTATGTAGACATGACCGAGACACCTCTCCGGTCAATAACCAATAGCGGAACCTGGATGCTCATATTGGTTCCCACATATTCTACGAAGATCTTTATCGGTCAGACCGCATAACAACATACGTTGTTCCCTTTGTCATCGGTATGTTACTTGCCCGAGATTCGATCGTCGGTATCTCGATACCTAGTTCAATCTCGTTACCGGCAAGTCTCTTTACTCGTTCCGTAATACATCATCCCGCAACTAACTCATTAGTCACAATGCTTGCAAGGCTTATAGTGATGTGCATTACCGAGTGGGCCCAGAGATACCTCTCCGACAATCGGAGTGACAAATCCTAATCTCGAAATACGCCAACCCAACAAGTACCTTTGGAGACACCTGTAGAGCACCTTTATAATCACCCAGTTACGTTGTGACGTTTGGTAGCACACAAAGTGTTCCTCCGGTAAACGGGAGTTGCATAATCTCATAGTCATAGGAACATGTATAAGTCATGAAGAAAGCAATAGCAACATACTAAACGATCGAGTGCTAAGCTAACGGAATGGGTCAAGTCAATCACGTCATTCTCCTAATGAGGCGATCCCGTTAATCAAATGACAACTCATGTCTATGGCTAGGAAACATAACCATCTTTGATTAACGAGCTAGTCAAGTAGAGGCATACTAGTGACACTCTGTTTGTCTATGTATTCACACATGTATTATGTTTCCGGTTAATACAATTCTAGCATGAATAATAAACATTTATCATGATATAAGGAAATAAATAATAACTTTATTATTGCCTCTAGGGCATATTTCCTTCAAGAGGGAGAGGGAAGGGGGGTGCCGCCCCCTCCCCTAGTCCAATTCGGACTTCCATGGGGGGCGGCCACCCCTTGCGGCCCTTCTCTCTCTCCACTAAGGCCCATGTAGGCCCAATACTTCCCCGGGGGGTTCCGATAACCCCTCGGTACTCCGGTAAAATACCCGAACCACTCGAAACCATTCCGATGTATGAATGCTACCTTCCAATATATGAATCATTACCTCTCGACCATTTCGAGACTCCTCGTCATGTCCGTGATCTCATCCGGGACTCTGAACAAACTTCGGTCACCAAAACACATAACTCATAATACAAATCGTCATCGAACGTTAAGCGTGCGAACCCTACGGGTTCGAGAACTATGTAGACATGACCGAGACACATCTCCGGTCAATAACCAACAGTGGAACCTGGATGCTCATATTGGTTCCTACATATTCTACGAAGATCTTTATCGGTCAAACCGCAATAACAACATACGTTATTCCCTTTGTCATCGGTATGTTACTTGCCCGAGATTCGATTGTCGGTATCACTATACCTAGTTCAATCTCGTTACCGGCAAGTCTCTTTACTCGTTTCGTAATGCATCATCCCACAACTAACTCGTTAGTCACATTGCTTGCAAGGCTTATAGTGATGTGCATTACCGAGAGGGCCCAGAGATACCTCTCCGATACACGGAGTGACAAATCCTAATCTTGATCTATGCCAACCCAACAAACACCTTCGGAGACACCTGTAGAGCATCTTTATAATCACCCAGTTACGTTGTGACGTTTGATAGCACACAAGGTGTTCCTCCGGTATTCGGGAGTTGCATAATCTCATAGTGAGAGGAATATGCAATAGCAATAAAACTTAACGATCATTATGCTAAGCTAACGGATGGGTCTTGTCCATCACATCATTCTCTAATGATGTGATCCCGTTCATCAAATGACAACACATGTCTATGGTCAGGAAACTTAACCATCTTTGATTAACGAGCTAGTCAAGTAGAGGCATACTAGGGACATTCTATTTTGTCTATGTATTCACACATGTACTAAGTTTCCGGTTAATACAATTCTAGCATGAATAATAAACATTTATCATGATATAAGGAAATATAAATAACAACTTTATTATTGCCTCCATGGCATATTTCCTTCATGAAGAAGGCTGGCACCCAGTACATCCGCTTCTCCCACAGGCTATTAAGTGTCTCGTTGTCCTGGACTTTGTATTTTTCAATCATAGCCGTCCAGCTCCATTCAAACTCCTCCACTATCAAGCTGTGGTCCACACACAACTCGAATGCCTTGTGTAGCTCTGGACGGTCAGCAAAGAATTTCCTAGCGTCTCTTCAGCCTTCTTAATAATATGCCACCTGTAGTGCCTGTGCACTGCCAACAGAAAGACTTCCTCTATGCCTGCACACATGTTAAAGTCCTGGTTTGTTATTATGTTCATCGGAGCAAGTCCACCCACGCACTCCAAGAAGGTTTTGAACAACCAAGTGTAACCATCAGTATCTTCATTCCGAAGAGACCGCAACCGAACTGCAAGGACTGATTGTGGTTATTTATTCCTATGAATGGAGCACATGGCATCTTGTACATATTTGTGAGATATGTCGCGTCGAACGAAATGCAATCATGGAAATGTTTGTAGGCTCTTCTTGTAGCACCATCCACCCAATACATGTTTCTGACATGGTCTTCATTGTCCATCTTATCCTGTAGAAGAAATCAGGATCTGCTTTTGCTTTCTCTTCGAAGTAGGTGATCATGTCTTCTATGTCAGCCAACCTGCTCTCTCTATGGTACTTTGCCTTTAGGTTTGTGATGTTTGCTGGTATGTAGGGCATGCTACTTATATTTCCATTTTTGCTGTGGATCAGGGACATTATCAAGACCATTCTTGATGGACCGACGTTACAATCATGTAGCAACTTTATGAATTTCCTCTCGTGAGGACTGAATCCTCTGTGGGCGCTCAGAAATTTTACTAGGTCAAACTTCTTTATCAGATCGTGGTTGTATTCTTCGACATATTCGGTGACCACCCACCATGCTCCATCTATGTTTAGCTTCATCCTGATAGGGCATTCCGTCTTGAGAATGATGCCTCTCTTTCGTTCCGGCACGACAGGCACACCACCTTTACTCTTCTTGTTCTTTCATGCCTTGTTGCACCTTAGCCCACCTCTGCTGTACTCGTTAGTTTTTCTATTTTCCTATGGTATTCTGTGTTCACCGCAAATCCATGGAACAACGCATATCTCTAGTAGTATTCCTTGGCATCTTCAAATGAGCAAATCTTTGCCCAACATAAGGTGGTTGAGGTGGCATGATTTCTGATTGTCCCTCTTCTTCTTCTCCTTGTGTTTCATCATCAGTTTCATAATTCACTTCAGTATTGGTGCCTGTTTCATCTGTTTGAGTGTTGCTTGTGCTGGTGCGCACAGGTGTGCTTGTCGTCATTGCTGCAACGATTGCCAGTTCTGACACTGATTCTGCATTGTTTGTGGTAGTATCGGTGACTGGCTCATGGAACGCCCCTTCCGTGTGCTCTGAGGTACCCGCAGTAGATGTTCGTGCACTGCTGTTGATTGTAGTCGAAGCTCCTGCAAAATCAGGTACGTGTGTAAGCAGTATTGCTTGATTGGCATATTCATTGAAGTGAAATATGGCAGCTGCATCTGATTGTTCATGGCAACTGCAGCTTATTCTACAAGGCATTTTTTTCATAGGTGCCCACGCATTGACAACGCATTGGATTGAGGCATCTGCAAGTTGTTATTTGTTCCCATTTTGTGCACAGGTACATAACCAAGTGTATAAGTTACATGTATAAATTGTTGGATTGTGCAACTTTGAACTCATGGCAACTATAAGCCATTTTTGGGTATGACATCATGCATATATGCAAGTCTTGAGCATCTGCATTTGCCCATGTATAGCAACTGCAGTTCTCCAGCCATGGCAGCTATAGTTGACCTAATATGGCATCTGCAGTTGCCAAGTCATGGCAATCAACATCTTTAACATCAAATGCATTCTAGGTATGAGCACACAAGGCAAATGCAGATAATCACAAATGGCAAACACACACAGACAATAATTGACAAATCCAGATGATCATAGATGTCTAATGGACATATTCACTTGGTGGCAAGTGCAGTTGCCATGACCACCGTGACAAGTGCACTTTCCCAATGCTTTCCACACAGCAAATGCATGATTTTTCCTCGTTCACAAATTACCTTGTTTTGCCACATGTGCTACACGAAGTTGGTGTTCCACTTCAAGTTGGTGTGCTGTATCTGCATTACTGATGGCCTGCAATGGTGCAGCTTGCCACGAGACCTATGGTGGTGTGGTTGTACCATAAGAACCCGCGATCATGTCAATGTATATCATAAGATGGGATGCCATATTTCTTATTTTTTGTATGAAAACATGTTAAATCTCATTTTTTTCTTGGCGCATCATGTGGAAGTTTAGCTTTGAACTCATGGCAAAACATAGTCCACCATGCAAGGCTACTACAGTTGACAAGCATTGACCAACTGCAGTTGGTCAGGCATGGCAACTGCAGTTGTTCAAACATGGCATACGTAGTTGAGAAGTCATTGCAGCTGCAGTTGTTCAATCATGGAAACCACAGTTAACAACTGTGGTTGGTCAGCCATGGCAACTGTAGTTGTTAACACATGGCATAGGTAGATGTTCACTTATGGAAACTGCAGTTCTTCAAACATGGCAACTGCCGTTGTTCAGACATGGCAACTGCAGTTGAGCAGTCATGGCAACTGCGTGCAATCATGTATGGAAGATGTTAGTCATACATTTAATTTGGCACATGCAGTTGTCCACGGATGGCAAATACAGTTGACCAGGCTTGGCAGGTGCACTTTCCATCCATTTTTTTTATTTCTATCAGCTACAAACGCCAATGTCATCTATTTTTCATTTTAGTCACACCACGTAAACACCAATGTTATCTAGACTGTCCGCAAGATCATTTCATATGTCTCACCTGTGTAAGACGTTGATGGCAGGTATCCGGTTGCCACCTGTTGCCACGTGCTGCATGATGGTCCTGTGTTTTTTCAAAACACTCGTAAGTCTTGCCATCCCTGCAAGTTTTTTTTGCCAAATCAACATGCTATTTTTTGCGTTGCCTTGATTTGCCACATTCGCTACTTGAAGTTGGTCTCCCGCATATCTATCACCGATAGCCCCCTGTGTTGCAACTTGCCATGGTATCACTGCCTATGTGGTTGTGTCATAAGAACCTGTGAACAATGTCATTGTAGTACATAAGTAGAATGCCATTTCCAAGTCCACAAACATGTCAACTGTCACTTTTTGATCACGCATCGTACCTATGGTCGCGTACTGCTCTAGTAGTGGCAACAATGGTCCTGTGGAGATGAGTTGATTATAATCTACTGCATCCCAAGGGGGCGCTTGTGGCCTGAAAACCAAGGAGCAGTCCCATCTTCATGATTCATTTTCTGCTTCTCCCACTGTGTTTTCAATCATTGCATGAGTGAGAACGCATTATTATTCGAATTCCATTTTGATGTTTCCACATAAAAGGAAACACAACAATCTTATCACATGACTGGCATAAACAACTATTTACAACATGGCACGTAGAAAACGTAGCAGCCGTGCATCTCTGTTGATAGGGCATGCATATTCATTATCTTTCTACAATCTGGATGACAACTACCATGTTCAACTGGCGGCAACTAACAACATAACATGATGGCAACTACCAGCATAGATAGGTGGCAACTATTTTTTCCCTTCATATTTACCGGCCAAATTTCTCTGTTCTACCCTGCTTTCCCACTATTTTCAACATTTTCCCCCATCATTTTTTCGTCTAACTCTTAGTGAACCCTAAACATATTTTCGAGCACCTTCTGGTAGCAACCCCAACCTAAAAGCTTATTTTGAACTTCTGATCGCCCGTATTTATGAAAGATCAGATCTAGGATGCAAGATGGCAAATTTTGTGTACTTTGGAGGGCAGAGGAGAGTGCACATGAATGGTCGGATTCATGTGATTTGTAGATCCATGTGGCACAAATCTAGTAGGTGTGTGGTCTGTTTTGCTATGACCTTGTGGATCCATCGCCATCTACGTGGGCAATCTAGAAGTGAAATTATTGGGGGGGAGGAGATAGGAGAACGACTAGATGCAGGATGTTTAACTCACCTTTTGTGTGAGTTCATTGCCGTGTGGGTGGGAGGGGGCGCTAGTGATCTGATCTGGTTGCCATGGCAAGTAGAGAGGGAAGAGGATGGAGGTAGGGGAAGATTTGCCAATCCGGAGGTTGGAGATGACCGACGGTGGATACTCTGGCTCCCAGGCAGGGAGGGACGATGACCGAGAGGCGGATTTTGGTTGTGCGGGCCACGGGGTCGCTCGCCCGGACGTGTGGGTGATCCACGAGCACACCGGATGTGCGGGCTGTGATGGGGTGTGCCCGTACGTGCTCGTGCGGGCGGGCCTATGTCAATCCACACGTGGCGTGCGGCACATACCCCCTAGATGCCACATGTGTGGTGGATATCGGCGTCCTAAATTTAGGCTCGACCACACAAAAATTATATCAAAACAATGAAAGTTAATGTCAATGGAACAAGGTGAAATTCTCGTCGTCCACAAGAGAGCTTTGATTCGTATAAGTATCAGCTACTTGCTGCACCATTAGAACAATACATAAATAAAGATTGGGCTACTTGCTAAACCATTAAAAGAATATTGCAATTAATCTCGCGATCACACAAACATACAGACAAACCTTTGCAGCTTCTGAAGAGATCCCTTGCTATTTTTCAACGACCAATTCTTTCCGCTCTTCGTTGGGTTTGACACTCTACTTATCGAAAAGATCTACAATTGATACCCTACATTTGTGGGTTATCAAGACTTTTTTCTAGTGTCATTTCCAAGGAGTGTAGAGCTCTTGGTAAGTGGAATTTGGTAAGGGAAACACTTAGTGTTTTTTCGTTCATTCTTTTAGTCCCCTATGGAGACTCTTGCTGCTAATAACTTGTTGGGAGGCCTTGCATACTCTCCCACGAATATTAGAATAGGGCCTCCACCTTCTAAAAAAAGTGAAGCTTATCAAATATCTATTGACACACTTGAGCATGTGAGAGCTAACCATTATGCAAGTGATGAAACTATCCATCCTAGAGAACATTTGCTTATGCTTGATGATATATATAGTCTCTTTAAACTTTAGGTGTGTCTAATGATTAGGTTAAAAGAAATTATTCCCTTTATGTCTAGAGGACAAGGCATTGGAATGGATTAGGCTTCTGGATGATCCATATGAAATAGAATGTTTTGATCTTTACTCTAAGTTTCACCCAAAGTTTACCCTCTTCATCAAGTGCACGAGGATAGGAATTATATTTATAACTGTTAGCCTCATACCGGCGAGAGCATGACTAAGGCTCAAGGGAGACTTAAATCATTATTACTCAAACTCCCCAATCATGAGTTCTCCGGAAAGAGAATTGTTGACAATTTCCATGCAAGACTTCCTAGACATGATAGGGAAATACTTAATAGTTCTTATGGGGGATGATTTTATAATAGAAGTGTCAGTAGTAGATGGGATATTATTGAAAGGACATCTTGACAGTAATTGGATGAATATCTTGTTGATACATATTAGGATTTGTCACTTCTATTAAAAATCACATGGTTGGTTTTCTTTCTAGACCAGGAAATATGGGTTCATTGTGATAACCGAAACCAGAGTATGTACATTTGACATGCAAGGCTTCACCCATATTCTTGTTCTTACCAAATAATGCGCTGTTGCATTTTTATTTACTATTACATCTTGTTTTAGTTGTGTGAACTTGTATATCCAATTGCATGTTTTCACTTTTGTGAGTGGGCAGATCCTAGAACACGAGATTAAAAGCGAGAGTCCGAAAAAACTTCTAGCTCGCAATCGAGTGACTCAAGCCTAGCTACACATCATTTAAGATGATTTTCTTTGGTGTTGGTAGAACTACTAAAAGCACTAATTTGATGAGGGGGGGGGGGTCAAGAAGTGATAATGCTAAGGCTGATGATGTAGTCATGCTTGAAATATATACATCATACGTTATAACTAGGAATGGCAAAAGAGATGCAATGTAAGCACAAAAATAAGTATCGAGAATGTGTGGATATGGCCGTGTTTTATCTCTGATGTTGTGATATTAGCCTGATGAGAGCCTAATAATAAACTTATAATTATTAATCAATTACCGGGATGCAAAAGCAAACAACTTGCTATCAAACTCAATGAAAAAAAGAACTCATAGTCATAACCCACCTAGCAAAAGTCCATGTTCTCAATGTCATGGACATGATTTTATACATTAAAATAATTTCTATGACAAAGCAAAATTGTTAGCAAAAAAATTCAAGCCTTAGTTCTATTCATGAACTTAATTTCGGATAGTATTTGATATTCAAGATGGAACAACATATCAATCTTATAGTTAGAGGTAATTTCTAATTTGACTAAGCTCCTAGTATAACGAGTTGTTTGCCTTTTGGGATTTTTACATTTGTGCCCCTGGTTCCTTAGCTCTACTGATCCATTCCCACGCTCTTAACTTTTGCTCAGTTTTCCCCACTCCCTTGCCCGAAACCCTCAGAAGAGGTCACAACGGACGTCGCCGTCGGGTCAGTGCTTTGACCGTTAACTCTAACGAGTGGGGCCGCGTTGGGGGTGTAGCTGTTCGACCGTTGGGCCGTGGTTTCGTTGGGCCATCCCTTGCATTAAACGCCTGCGCGCGCCGCCACGACAGAAGCCTGCTATGCATGCACCCAACAAGCCTGCCTGCATGCGTCGATGCACCGACCGAGCCTGCATGCGCTGATGCGTGCCGCCACGATGCACTGACCGAGCCGCTTTCGTGCACGCCAGCCGCCACGGATGCAGCGACGGTCGCTGCCACTGGTTCCTCTCTTCTCGCACACTTGTCTCCTCGATTTAGAGCTAGGTGGCTACATATTTGTGGCTTGTGTAAGAAACAAAGGGTTCGTTGTGGCTGCATGCACTAGGTGGTTACTAACAAAACAAGCTCTCTAAGAAAACAATCAACATACATGTAGATAGGGCCAACAAGCCCATAGCACGATCACATAGTTGAAACTAGGAAGAACTTCATAATAGAACAGATAGAAAACTTAATAATAGAACTCTTTAAAAGGGCCAACAAGCCCATAGCATCTCTCACATAGTTCAATGGGATTACAACTTAACATAACATAGACTAAAAAAATAGATAGAGGGTTTAGAACCCTAGACGCTGCCTTCTCCACCTCGTTCCTCCTCCGGGCGCCCTTCACTGCTCCTCCGGGGCGTCGTCGATGGGGTACGGAAGAGTGTGCATGCGAGACGTGGTGGGGAAGATGTTGGTGTATGATACGTCTCCAACGTATCTATAATTTTTGATTGTTCCATGCTATTGTATTATCCATCTTGGATGTTTTATATGCATTTATATGATTTTTGGGACTAACCTATTAACCTAGAGCCCAGTGCCAGTTTCTGTTTTTTCCCCTGTTTTTGAGTTTTACAGAAAAGGAATACCAAATGGAGTCCAATTGACGTGCCAATTTTTGATGATTTTCTATGGACCAAAAGAAGCCCCCGGAGTAAAAGAGTTGGGCCAGAAGAGTCCCGGGCCGTCCATGCGGGTGGGGGGCGCGCCCTACCCCCCTGGGCGCTTCCCCCTATCTCGTGGATGACCTGGAGACCCCCCCCCCTGACGTGAGACCTACGCCAAAAGTTCCTATAAATACAGAAACCTCCAGAAAATAACCTAGATCGGGAGTTCCGCCGCCGCAAGCCTCTGTAGCCACCAAAAACCAATCGGACCCTATTCCGGCACCCTACCGGAGGGGGGATCCCTCACCGGTGGCCATCTTCATCATCCTGGCGCTCTCCATGACGAGGAGGGAGTAGTTCACCCTCGGTGCTGAGGGTATGTACCAGTAGCTATGTGTTTGATCTCTTTCTCTCTCTCTCGTGTTCTTGATTTGGCACGATCTTGATGTATCCTGAGTTTTGCTATTATAGTTGGATCTTATGATGTTTCTCCCCCTCTACTCTCTTGTAATGGATTGAGTTTTCCCTTCGAAGTTATCTTATCGGATTGAGTCTTTAAGGATTTGAGAACACTTGATGTATGTCTTGCATGTGTTTATCTGTGGTGACAATGGGATATTCACGTGATCTACTTGATGTATGTTTTGGTGATCAACTTGCGGGTTCAGTGACCTTGTGAACTTATGCATAGGGGTTGGCACACATTTTCGTCTTGACTCTCCGGTAGAAACTTTTGGGCACTCTTTGAAGTACTTTGCGTTGGTTGAATAGATGAATTTGAGATTGTATGATGCATATCATATAATCATACCCGCGGATACTTGAGGTGACATTGGAGTATCTAGGTGACATTAGGGTTTTGGTTGATTTGTGTCTTAAGGTGTTATTCTAGTACGTACTCTAGGATAGATCGAACGGAAAGGATATCTTCATGTTATTTTACTACGGACTCTTGAATAGATCGATCAGAAAGGATAACTTTGAGGTGGTTTCGTACCCTACAATAATCTCTTCGTTTGTTCTCCGCTATTAGTGACTTTGGAGTGACTCTTTGTTGCATGTTGAGGATTGTTATATGATCTAATTATGTTATTATTGTTGAGAGAACTTGCACTAGTGAACGTACGAACCCCAGGCCTTGTTTCCTAGCATTGCAATACCGTTTATGCTCACTTTTACCACTTGCTACCTTTCTGTTTTTATATTTTCAGATTACAAAAACCTATATCTACCATCCATATTGCACTTGTATCACCATCTCTTCGCCAAACTAGTGCACCTATACAATTTACCATTGTATTGGGTGTGTTGGGGACACAAGAGACTCTTTGTTATTTGGTTGCAGGGTTGTTTGAGAGAGACCATCTTCATCCTACACCTCCCACGGATTGATAAACCTTAGGTCATCCACTTGAGGGAAATTTGCTACTGTCCTACAAACCTCTGCACTTGGAGGCCCAACAACGTCTACAAGAAGAAGGTTGTGTAGTAGACATCAAGCTCTTTTCTGGCGCCGTTGCCGGGGAGGTGAGTTCTTGAAGGTATATCTTTAGATCTTGCAATCGAATCTTTTAGTTTCTTGTTTTATCAATAGTTTAGTTTATAAAAGAAAACTACAAAACAAAATGGAATTGAGGGTACCTCATATGCTTCATCTTTTTAATATCTTTCGTGAAAATGATGGAAAGGAAAATTGTGCCCAAGTGCTAGAAGAAGAATTAAATAGAATGCTTGGCATAAAATATGTGAATGATGAGCATGATTGCAATGTTGTTAGTATTAATTCTTTGAATACCCATGATGCAAATGATATGCAAAGCCACAAGCTTGGGGATGCTATGTTTAGTCCCCCAAGTTTTGATGAGCAAATTTATTATGATGAAAGCATGCCTCCTATTTATGATGATTATTGTGATGACACATATGCTATAAAGAATAATGATAACCGTGAAACTTCTCATCTTGATTTCAATTTTCAATCCCATGATAGTTATTTTCTTGAATTTGCTCCCACTATTCCGAATGAGAAGAATTTTGCTTACGTGGAGAGTAATAAATTTTCTATGCTTGTAGATCATGAAAAGAATGCTTTATGTGATATTTATATTGTTGAATTCATTCATTATGCTACTGAAAATTATTATGAGGGAGGAATATATGCTTGTAGGAATTGCAATAATATCAAGTTTCCTCTCTATGTGCTTAAAGTTTTAAAGTTATGCTTGTTTTGCCTTCCTATGCTAGTTGATTATTGTTCCCATAAGTTGTTTGCTCACAAAATCTCTATTCATAGGAAGTGGGTTAGGCTTAAATGTGCTTGTCATATGCTTCATGATGCTCTCTTTATGTTTTAATTCTTATCTTTTATGTGAGCATCATTGAAATCATCATGCCTAGCTAAAAAGGCAATAAAGAAAAGCGCTTGTTGGGAGACAACCCAATATTTGCCTTTACTATTTTTGTGTGTTCACATGATTATGCTACTGTAGTAATCATGTTTTATAGATTTTTTTCAATAAAGTGCCAAGTAAAACCTTTGGGAAGACTTGGGTGAAAGTTAATGCGATCTTGCTGTAAAAACATAAACTTTGCACTCACGAGATTAGCTGCCATTTTTACTGGAGAGTGCTTTTAGGTTGATTCTTTTTGCAGATGATTAATAGAAAAATTCCTCACGTCCACCAATTTATTTCAGAATTTTTGGAGTTCCATAATTATTTGAACAAAACAGATTACTACAGACTGTTCTGTTTTTGACAGATTCTGTTTTCTATGTGTTGTTTGCTTATTTTGATGAATCTATGAGTAGTATCGGAGGGTATGAACCATAGAGAAGTTGGAATACAGTAGATATTACCAATATTAGAATGATTTCACAAAAGTACTGTCGGATCTGGGGTTCCGGCAAAACCCTTAAGGTTTGAACTCTAGGGTGCGCGCGAAGTTCTTTCCCTCCTTCCGATCTACGCCCTAGCTCGCTAAGATCTCGCGGACGAACTCGACACTCTCGCAACGCAGAAAGACATGAGATTTATACTGGTTCGGGCCACCGTTGTGGTGTAATACCCTACTCCAGTGTGTGGTGGTGGATTGCCTCTTGGGCTGATGATGAATAGTACAAGGGGAAGAATAGCCTCCTGAGGTTGAGGTGTTCTTATGCTTGTCGAACTTGTGTGGGTGAGGACTCGGTGATCTATCCGATGCCCTCTACTATGGTGGCTAGTCCTACTTATATAGGCCCTGGTCCTCTCCCCAAATATTGAGCGGGAAGGGAGCCAACAACGGCGGCCAATTTGAAAGGGGACAGCTACTACAAGCTATCCTGACAAAAGCGGTCTTCGCCTGCGAAAGGCTCTGGTGGTGACGCCGTCTTGGGCTCCACGGTGACCTCCGTCCTGCTGTCCTGCTGGTCTTGGTCTCGTTGCACCGATATGGGAACCTTTGCCTGATGCCTCGGTACTCCGCGCCTGCGCTGGCCTCCTTAGCACGAAAGAGGAAACAAGGACGCTGCGCGCGCTGGCGCCCGCCTGGTGTCGATCGTCATGGCTCACGTCACGAGAGCCTCGCGAGGTTTTGCCCCGCCTTGATATCTCCCCTCCTCGCGAGGCAGCCTGGTGAGGCCACTCCTGAGGAGGTCTTGCGTCGTCTGCCTCGCGAGGCTTGGCCCCTCGCGAGGGTCTTGAACGCCTTGTCGATGAAGATGGGTCGTACGGCCTGCTAGCATAGCCACGCCATGGGCCGCAGGCAGGCAAGTCTGGGGACCCCCGTTCCCAGAACACCGACTGTAGCCCCTGGGCCCAAGGCGCGCTTGGGCTTGGCCTCGCGGCGAAGCCAAAGGGCAAGGGCGGAGCGCCGCGGGCCCCAAAAGCCTGCGGCCTTGGTCGAGGCGTGGCGGTTGATTGGATGTGGGCGTCTCCGCTTCCCCACGTTGCCTCGGCAACTGCTCGACTTGACAAGTCCCTGCGACACGCAAGGAAAACCATCATTACCTGTGACCGTGGGGGGGTGCTGGTTGTCCTTCTTCCGCTATAAATGGGGAGGCGGGCAGAGCAGTTGGCCTTCCTCCTTGCTCCTTGCTCCACCGCTAGCAGCAATGGCGCCGTCGAAGAGGTTCTCCGCCACGGAGAAAGGCAAGGCCCCTCGGGAGGGACCCGGCTCCCCGGCGCCCAAGCGAGGGCGTGGCCGTCCCCGCAAGCATGCCGCGACCCCCTCCGTGGCCCCCGGCTGTCGGGGTGGCGCCGCAGTGCGCGGCAGGAGTCGCTCTGGTCGCGGCAGTCCTGTCGACGAGAGGAGACGTGCCTTGGTTGCGCGACCTTGCCGACCGCGGTTCCATGCGTCAGAGGTGCTGCCGGAGTTCGTTGTCTGGTCGGAGGATCCGGCCGGCAGCTGGCTCCAGCTTCCCCGCTTCTTTGCCGATGAGCTGCCGGCCTCCGGTCCAGGCAGGCTCTGGCTGTAGGCAGACGGTTGCTGCAGCCGAGCTTCTTGGGTCGTGGTCGAGGTCTCTGTCGCGGGCAACATAGCTCTGGCCCGCGGTTGGCAGACGTTCGCCCGCGCGCGCGGCCTGGGCAGGCGGTGCACCCTCCACTTCAAGTTCGACGGTGACGCGACCTTCCTCGTGAGGGTGTTCGGGGGAAGACGGTCGCCGCGCCGGATGCTGCCTCGAGGTGAAAGACGGCAAGGAGGTGCTCGGCCTTGGTGATGGTCGGGACGAGGAGGAGGACGAGCCCGTCGGCGCGCCTCGTCTGGCTATGGTGGCTCCTCCCTTGGCGACAGTTCTAGCAGCGGGGGCCTTGATCAGCCGCCACGCCACTGCGCCCGCTTCGAAGGTGGTAGCGGGTCGTCTCATCGCCGCGCATCGGTGAAGCACGAGGAGGGGTCCGACTAGACCCGGGACATCGTCAAGGCCCTGCCCCCGTCGGCTGCTGCAGGGGCGATCGCCGCTTTTGTTATGTTCCCCTTTTCCTTCCTGCATCGAAATGAAACCAGCATGGGCCCGGAGGGGCGTGTATCGAACCATAACTTATTAACCATTATGCTACGCTTGTTGTTTCAGTCCGGTGTGGCTATTTTGCGCAAAGATAACTTAGCCTGGTGCGTTCGAGGCGCCCTTCTCCTTACGAGGCGTTTATTTCCTTGTGTCCATCTTGACCTTGTGGTCTGCGATTGCTCAGGAACTGCAAAAAATTCGTTAGGGAGTTTGCCAGGAGATTTGTCGTTCACCCAAGCCTTGACCCAACGCTTTGTATCGCGGTACCCGTGGGGCATGGATTAGGAGAGATGCGCCAGCTTCCAGGCTTGAAAGAGGGTGGCTCGCAAGAACGAGAAGGCAGAGCGAAGAAAAACGCTCACGAGGGCGCCTGCCTAGCCCCCCTAGCGAGGCATGCCAGAGAGAAAACACGAGCGAACCAGAGCCGGAAAATGCGGTAAGAGGTGAGGGAATCAAATCGGCAAGGAACACCAAAAGCAAACTTCGATTAAGGAAAAACGAGCCAACTACAGAAAGCAAATGAAAAGCCGCGTCCGACACCTAATCTAGTCTTCAAGTCTTCTCACCAGCGCAGAGCTAAGTGCCGCCACTAGGCGTGGGAGGGAGCCCCAGGGCCTGAGGCCGACGCTCCTGAGACTCCGGGGCGTGTACAGCCCCACTCATTATTACGTGAGAGGATCACGGGCGGCGATTCTTCACAGGCACCGAGCCTTCTTCACAGGTTCTGTGCCTTGCTTCATGGGTAGAACTTCCGGAGGTGCTGGATGTTCCAGGCATTCTGGATAGGTATCCCGTCCTGCGTCTCCAGGCGCGCTGCGCCAGGCCTGGAGACATGGACGACCCAGAACGGGCCCTCCCACATGGGTGAAAGCTTGTGCAGCCCTTCCCTGGAGAGGACCCGCCTCAGGACGAGGTCACCCACCTCGAGCGTCCTGGAGCGGACGCTCCGGCAGTGGTATCGCTGCAACGCCTGCTGGTACCTTGCCGCCCTCAGTGCAGCTTCACGATGACGCTCCTCCCCCAGCACGAGGTCCATCCCCCGCGTGGCGTCCTGCTGCGTTTCATTGAACGCCAGGACCCGTGCGGAGCGATGCTTAACCTCGTGAGGAAGGACTGCTTCAGCTCCGTAGACAAGGAAGAATGGGGTCTCGCCCGTTGGTTTGGTGGCGGTGGTGCGGATAGACCACATCACGGACTGGAGCTCGTCGTGCCAGCCCCTGCCACAGGCCTCGAGCTTCTTCTTGAAGGTCCTGGTCTTGAGGCCCCTCAGGACCTCCGCGTTGGCGCGTTCGGCCTGACCATTGCTCCTGGGGTGCGCCACCGAAGCGTAGCAGATCTGCGTTCCAAGGTTAGCACAGTAGGTTTTGAAGAGGTTACTAGTGAACTGTGAGTCGTTATCTGTGATGATGCGGTTGGGGACCCCGAAGCGGCTCACGAGGCCCTTGATGAACTTGACAGCAGAGCCAGCTGGGATGGTATGGACGGCTTCCACTTCCGCCCACTTGGTGAACTTGTCGATGGCGACGTAGAGGTAGCGGTAGCCCCCAGGCGCTCGAGGGAACGGGCCCAAGATGTCCAGCCCCCAGACCGCGAACGGCCATGTGAGCGGTATGGTCTGGAGGCCCTGAGCTGACTGATGAATCTGCTTGGCGTGGAACTGGCAGGCTTCGCAGGACCTCACCAGCTCAGCTGCGTCGTTGAGCGCAGTGGGCCAGTAGAACCCACTACGGAATACTTTGCCGACGAGGGTCCGTGATGACGAGTGGTGCCCGCAGTCCCCACCGTGTATGTCTGTTAGCAGCTCCTTCCCCTGGTCCCTGGAAATGCAGCGCAGGGAGACGTCGTTTGGCCGCTTCCTGTACAACTCACCATCCTGGATGCAGTATGCCGTGGCTTGCCGAACCACATGCTCTGCATCCTCCTCTTTGTCTACAGCGCCCCTTGCATCAGATATTCTTTGAATTCCTTGGTCCAGCATCCCTCCTGAGGTTCGAGCGCCAAGAGCAAGCGAGCTCCTGAGGTCGGGCCACAGGCCGGGGCTCCTGAGGCAGGAGGCTATGGGAGTTCCTCCCGAGACTGAGCCATGCTTGAAAGTGGTGGTGTCGCCGATGGCTTGAAAAGCCATTCCTCAAAGACACCGGGCTCTTGTGGCTGCCGCTTGGATGCTCTCCTGGCGATGTCGTCGGCTTCCTTGTTGGTGCCCCGGGGCACGTGCTGCAGCTCCAGGCCCAAGAACTGCTTCTCCATCTTGCGCACCTCCGCGAGGTATGCCTCCATATGCTCGTCCTTCGACTCATATACTTTGTTGGAGAAGTTGACAAGGAGCTGCGAGTCGCCTCTAACGGTAAGGCGCTTCACCCCCAGAGCTGCGCGGCCTTCAGGCCAGCTATAAGGCCTTCGTATCCCGCAATGTTGTTGGAGACCTTCTCGCCATGCTGAAAGCAGAGCTGCACGGTGTAGTAGAGCTTGTCCTGAGTGGGCGAGATGAGTACTGCTCCAGCCCCTCCGCCTTGGTGCACGAAGGCGCCATCGAAGTACATGACCAACCATCTGGTGCTTCACTTCCTGGCGAGGTGGACCGGTCTTCGCCTACTTCAAGCGCCGGGACGTCCATCCATTCCGCCACAAAATCAGCTAGCGCGGCTCCCTTGATGACCCTGGTAGTGCTGAACTCTAACTGGAATGCTTGCAACTCGATGTTCCACTCGGCGACCCTTCTAGCAGAATTGGGGCTCCTGAGCACCCTCTCCAACGGGTAGGCTGAGACGACCTTGATGGGGTGGCCCTGGAAGTAATGCCGCACCTCGTGCGAGGCCACCAAGAGTGCTAGCAGGAGCTTCTAAGGCATGGGATATCTTGCTCTTGCGTCCCGCAACACCGTGCTGACAAAATACACCGGGTGCTCGACAAGGGCTGGCGCGCTGGCGAGGCTCGTGTCTTGCGGGGGCCCGGACATCTCCTGAGGTGGTGGAACTCCTGGTGCCTGGTCGCTTGCGGGGGTCTCTGTGACGTTGTCCTGCTAAGCTTGGTCTTCTGTTGACGCCACTGCGGCTCCCGCGGTGCCTTCCTGGTCTTGCGTCATTTCAGTTGCAGCTCGGCACAGCGCGCTCTTGGCTTGGTGCTCCTCCTGAACCGCCACCAATGCCGCGCTGGCGGAGTATGGGTTAGCGGCGAGGTAGAGCACTAGGGGCTCGAGAGGTCGTGGTGCCACCATCACCGGAGGGCTGGTCAGGTACCTCTTGAGGTCTTGAAAGGCTCGGTCGGCCTCCTGGGTCCACTCGAATAGGCCCTTCTTCGTCATCAGCTTGAAGAAGGGTAGGGCGCGTTCCCCTAGCTTGGAGATGAAGCGTCCCAACGCTGTTACCCGACCAGCCAACTTCTGCATCTCCTTCAGGGTCTGCGGCGGGCTCATGTCCTCGATGGCCTTGATCTTCTCTGGATTCGCCTCGATCCCTCTGTGGGACACGAGAAAGCCCAGCAGCTCGCCGGAAGGGACACCGAACACGCACTTCTCCGGGTTGAGCCGCAAGTTCACCTGGAGTAGGCTCTCGAAGGTTTCTTCCAGGTCTTGGATCAGGGTCCTCGCCTCCCGATATTTCACCATGATGTCGTCGACGTAGGCCTCTGTGTTTCTTCCGAGCTGTCGCCCTAAGGCGATGTGCATCAGTCGCTGAAAGGTTGCGCCTACGTTGCGCAATCCAAAGGGCATGCAGGTGTAGCAGTACACCCCACACGGGGTGAGGAAGGCTGTCTTCTCCACATCTTCTACCGCCATCTTGATCTGGTGATATCCTAAGAACGCATCCAGGAAGCACAGCAGGTCGCATTCGGCGGTGGAGTCGATGATCTGGTCGATGCGTGGGAGCGGGAACGGATCTTGGGGGCAGGCTTTGTTAAGGTTGGTGAAGTCGACACACATCCGTTCCTTCCCGCCTTTCTTTCGCACTACGATGGGGTTCGCCAGCCATTCGGGATACCGAACCTCGCGAATGGAACCCGCCGCTTCTAGCTTGCGGGTCTCTTGGACGATGAAGGCCTGCTTCTCGGTGGTCTGCCGTCTCGCCCGCTGCTTCACGGGGCGTACATTGGGGCATACCCTTAAATGATGCTGAATCACCTCTCTCGGGACTCCTACCAGCCGATTGGGCTCCCACGCGAATATATCCTTGTTTGCGCGCAAGAACTTCACCAATGCTTCCTCTTGCCCTGGGTCGAGGCTGGCACCTATGGAAAAGGTGGCTCATGAGGGCCTGTCCTCGCTGACCGACACCTGCTTGTTTTCCGCCTTGTCTTGTGTGAACAACTGCTTCTTCTTGGTCGGCAGGGCTCCCTTGGGCTCGGAGGCACCCGCGTCGGCAGGCTGCACCATCGCGGCAGTTTTGAGGGCGAGCTTGAGTGCCGTCACGGCCTCCTTGGTGTCCCCCTTGATGGTGAGGACGCCTTTGCTTCCAGGCATCTTCATGAGGTTGTAGGCCGGATGAGTCGCCGCCATGAACTGGGCGAGAGCTGGGTACCCAAGGATGGCGTTGTACGGGAGGCCGATGCGGGCGATGTCGAAGTCGACCAGCTCGGTGCTTTCTAGCAAAGCGTGCCGGCCCTATCTCTAAAGCACCAAACTTCCACATTTTAGGAGATGCCCAATACATAGGTGGGAAAGTGGTATGAATATGGGGTTCGAAGTCGCCTAAAAGAACCTTTCTCATTCGCAAAGCTAAACAAAGTAGAGAAAAGGGGGTCATCCCATTGGCCAGACTAAGCATCAAGCCAGCCAAGAAGTCAAAGCGAAGAAGGAGTGACAGATGCTACAAGCAACTACCGGTATCGATCTTCTAAAAAAATGACCTTCGTTGCCGAAGTGATAGACAAACAATTCTATAGCGGACTTGGACTAGCGACACATTTCTCCATATATGAAATTCAATTCACCCGACATCAAAGAGAAGCTCAAGCTCGGGATCAAAGATCAGCTACAGATCGGGCTGGCATTCATCATAGTTGGCATCTTACTTTTGACTGAAAATTATTAAGCGATCCCCTGCTTTTTGATTTCTTTCCCTCTTTCCTTGGAAAGAACAGTTGTTTATTAAGGCCGCTTTTCTAGAATCTACTTTGAAAGTGGAAAATAGGCCTCTTCTTCAATGAAGGCAGAACTATTCACTAAGCCAACAGGTTAGCGAAGGAACTTTTTCCGGTCTTGCTGCTTTAAAGCGAACGAGTCTTCCTTATTCCTATGGTCATTAGAATAACCTATTCATCCTCTTGGCCACTCTGAACTCATAGGTAGCTGTGGTTCGGTTTACCTTCTTTCGCTTTGCCTTGGGTTCCGTGGTAGTAATAGTCCTTCTTTAGCTCGCTCCTCCTTTCTTGGGTTCCCTAACTGTCTGCTATTACTAAAGCTCAACCTATGCCTCCGGCAAAGGCAAGACGGAAAGCAAGCTAGTGGAATGCAACCAACAACAAGAAGCCCTCAGGTCATGAGAAAAAGGTATGGATCCCTATTCCTTTCTTTTTATCCGACTGGAAGCAGTGGAAGAACTTCTTGATACTTTTTTATCCTCTAACATAAACCCGTCAATTGATACATACAAGCCGCATATATCATCTATACTATCTATCCTTCTCTCTCTTCTAGAGTCAATCTAGTATTCTTCTTCTTAGAACTTGAAACAAGGTCCATCGCAATACCCAAGAAGTAGTGGCAATTCTCTTCCCTTTGCTGCACCTTGTGCTATATATCGAGTGGACCCTAACACCTTCTTCACCAACTTTCAGTTAAGGTGACGGCTAACGGCTTCCTTGACACTAGCTTCCAGAGATTATGATGGAATCTCCTCTTTGAAGTCCTCTGTGACAGAGCCATGGGAAGAGCCGCTTCTTTTTTGTGGCGGGGCTTCCAGTGCGGTAGTTGTCGCGTGTGCCGAAGGTGACGGGGAGGTGGATCTGTCCCAGAGAGCGGGCAGTGCCGCCACCAACTCCTGAGAAAGGCTTGCTGAGACTGAGCCGCTCGAGTGGCACGTGAAGAAGGCTGAAGGCCTCTACGGAGAGCAAGCTGAGGCCCGCTCCACCGTTGATGAGGGTCTTGGTAACAGCCACGTTGTAGATGGTGGGCGTGCAGAGCATTGGGAGCTTGCCCGAGCCGGCGGTAGAGTTGGGGTGGTCTTCTAAGCCGAAGGTGAGGTCGGCCTCTGGTGCAGCCCAACCCGGCGGAGCCCCCGGGCGCTTGGAAGCGGCACCAATCTGACGGAGGAACGGCTTGACGTGGCGATCTGAAGGTGGTGCTTGAGAGCCGACAGGGTTGCGACTGCGTGGTGCGCCGGCACCGCGTAGCGAGTAGTGAAGAGGTCGTGGAGTTCCCCCCAGGACGCCATCGTGGATCCAGGGAGGTTGAGCAGCCAGGCGCATGGCTCACCGGCGAGGGCCATGGGGAGCCAATTGGCCATGACCTTGTCGTCGCCCCGGCCTCGAGGACGGCCTCCTCGTATGCCAGCAGGAACGCCGACGGGTCCGCCGCGTCGTTGTAGCGTGGCGGCATCTCCGGCCTGAACTTGGGTGGCCATCGCACCTGCTGCAGGGCGGGGGCTAGGGCTCGGAGCCCCCGGGCCCCGTCGTCAGCACCGGTCGCGGGAGTGGGAGGCGGGGCACCTGCCATGGGGGCGAAGTGCGGTGGCGCGGAGCGTAGGCCGTTGGAGAGGAGCTACGGCGCTCCCCTACCTGGCGCGCCAAATGTCGGATCTGGGGTTCCGGCAAAACCCTTAAGGTTCGAACTCTGGGGTGCGCGCAAAGTTCTTTCCCTCCTACCGATCTACGCCCTAGCTCGCTAAGATCTCGTGGACGAACTCGACACTCTCGCAACGCAGAAAGACACGAGATTTATACTGGTTCAGGCCACCGTTGTGGTGTAATACCCTACTCCAGTGTGTGGTGGTGGATTGCCTCTTGGGCTGATGATGAACAGTACAAGGGGAAGAACAGCCTCCAGAGGTTGAGGTGTTCGTATGCTTGTCAAACTTGTGTGTGTGAGGACTCGGTGATCTATCCAATGCCCTCTACTGTGGTGGCTAGTCCTACTTATATAGGCCCTGGTCCTCTCCCCAAATATTGAGCGAGAAGGAAGCCAACAACGGCGGCCAATTTGAAAGGGGACAACTAGTACTAGCTATCCTGACAAAAGCGGTCTTCGCCTGCGAAAGGCTCTGGTGGTGACGCCGTCTTGGGCTCCACGGTAACCTCCGTCCTGCTGGCCTGCTGGTCTTGGTCTTGTTGCACCGATATGGGAACCTTTGCCTGATGCCTCAGTACTCCGCGCCTGCGCTTGCCTCCTTAGCACCAAAGAGGAAACAAGGACGCTGCGCGCGCTGGCGCCCGCCTGGTGTCGATCGTCATGGCTCACGTCACGAGAGCCTCGCGAGGTTTTGCCCCGCCTTGATATCTCCGCTCCTCGCGAGGCAGCCTAGTGAGGCCGCTCCTGAGGAGGTCTTGCGTCGTCCGCCTCGCAAGGCTTGGCCCCTCGCGAGGGTCTTGAACGCCTTGTCGATGAAGATGGGCCGTACGGCCTGCTAGCATAGCCACGCCATGGGCCGTAGGCAGGCAAGTCTGGGGACCCCCGTTCCCAGAACGCCGACAAGTACCTAAGTGTTGTTTTATTTTCTTATACTAACGGAGCTTACGAGTTTTCTGTTGAGTTTTGTGTTGTGAAGTTTTCATGTTTTGGGTAAAGATTCGATGGACTATGGAATAAGGAGTGGAAAGAGCCTAAGCTTGGGGATTCCCAAGGCACCCCAAGATAATATTCAAGGACAACTAAGAACCTAAGCTTGGGGATTCCCCGGATGGCATCCCCTCTTTCGTCTTCGTTCATCGGTAACTTTACTTGGAGCTATATTTTTATTCACCACATGATATGTGTTTTGCTTGGAGCATCATTTTGTTTTATTTTGTTTTTCTTGCTGTTTGAATAATATCCCAAGATCTGAAATTCTTAAATGTTAGAGAGTCTTCACATAGTTGCATAATTATTCGACTACTCATTGATCTTCACTTATATCTTTCGGAGTAGTTTGTCGTTTGCTCTAGTGCTTCACTTATATCTTTTTAGAGCACGGTGGTGGTTTTATTTTACAGAAATTATTGATCTCTCATGCTTCACTTATATTATTTTGAGAGTCTTTTAGAACAGCATGGTAATTTTCTTGGGCTATAAAATTAGTCCTAATATGGTGGGCATCCAAGATGGGTACAATAAAAACTTTCATATAAAGTGCATTGAATACTATGAGAAGTTTGATTCCCTATGATTGTTTCGAGATATGAAGATGGTGATAGTAGAGTCATGCTAGTGAGTAGTTGTGAATTTGAGAAATACTTGTGTTGAGGTTTGCAAGTCCCGTAGCATGCACGTATGGTAACCGTTGCGTAACAAATTTGAAGCATGAGGTATTTCTTTGATTGTCTTCCTTATGAGTGGCGGTCGAGGATGACCGATGGTCTTTTCCTACCAATCTATCCCCCTAGGAGCATGCGCATAGTGCTTGGTTTTGATGATTTGTAGATTTTTGCAATAAGTATGTGAGTTCTTTATGACTAATGTTGAGTCCATGGATTATACGCACTCTCACCCTTCCATCATTGCTAGCCTCTTCGGTACCGTGCATTGCCCTTTTTCACCTCGAGAGTTGGTGCAAACTTCGTCGCTGCATCCAAACCCCGTGATATGATACGCTCTATCACACATAAGCCTCCTTATATCTTCCTCAAAACAGCCACCATACCTACCTATTATGGCATTTCCATAGCCATTCCGAGATACATTGCCATGCAACTTCCACCGTTCCGTTTATTATGACACACTTTATAATTGTCATATTGCCTTGCATGATCATGTAGTTGACATCGTATTTGTGGCAAAGCCACCATTCATAATTTTCATACATGTCACTCTTGATTCATTGCCCATCCCGGTACACCGCCGGAGGCATCTATATAGAGTCATATTTTATTCTAGTATCGAGTTGTAATCCTTGAGTTGTAAATAAATAGAAGTGTGATGATCATCATTATTAGAGCATTGTCCCGTGTGAGGAAATAAAAAAAGAGAAAGGCCAAATAAAAAAAGTGAAGGCCCAAAAAAGAGGAGAAAGGCCACATAAAAAAGGAGAAGGCCCAAAAAATTGAGAGAAAAAGAGAGAAGGGACAATGCTACTATCCTTTTTCCACACCTGTGCTTCAAAATAGCACCATGATCTTCATGATAGAGAGTCTCTTATTTTGTCACTTTCATATACTAGTGGGAATTTTTCATTATAGAACTTGGCTTGTATATTCCAACAATGGGCTTCCTCAAATGCCCTAGGTCTTCGTGAGCAAGCAAGTTGGATGCACACCCACTTAGTTTCTTTTGTTGAGATTTCATACATTTATAGCTCTGGTGCATCCGTTGCATGGCAATCCCTACTCCTCGCATTGACATTAATTGATGGGCATCTCCATAGCCCGTTGATTAGCCGCATCGATGTCAGACTTTCTCCTTTTTTGTCTTCTCCACACAACGTCCATCATCATATTCTATTCCACCTATAGTGCTATGTCCATGGCTCACGCTCATGTATTGCGTGGAAGTTGAAAAGGTTTGAGAATACTAAAGTATGAAACAATTGCTTGGCTTGTCATCGGGGTTGTGCATGATCTGAATATTTTGTGTGACGAAGATGGAGCACAGACAAACTATATGATTTTGTAGGGATAAGCTTTCTTTGGCCATGTTATTTTGAGAAGACATGATTGCTTTGTTAGTATGCTTGAAGTATTATTGTTTTCATGTCAATATTAAACTTTTGTTTTGAATCTTATGCATCTGAATATTTTTGCCACAATAAAGAGAATTACATGGATAAATATGTTCGGTAGCATTCCACATCAAAAATTCTGTTTTTATCATTTACCTACTCGAGGACGAGTAGGAATTAAGCTTGGGGATGCTTGATACGTCTCCAACGTATCTATAATTTTTTATTGTTCCATGCTATTATATTGTCCATATTGGATGTTTTATATGCATTTATATGCTATTTTATAAGATTTTTGGGACTAACCTATTAACCTAGAGCCCAGTGCCAGTTTCTGTTTTTTCCTTGTTTTTGAGTTTTACAGAAAGGAATACCAAACGGAGTCCAATTGACGTGCCAATTTTTGATGATTTTTTATGGACCAAAAGAAGCCCCCGGAGTAAAAGAGTTGGGCCAGAAGAGTCCCGGGCCGAAGAGTTGGGCCAGAAGAGTCCCGGGCCGTCCACGAGGGTGGGGGCGCGCCGTACCCCCCTGGGTGCGTCCCCCTATATCGTGGACGACTTGGAGACCCTCCTGACGTGAGGCCTACGCCAAAAATTCCTATAAATACAGAAACCTCCAGAAAATAACCTAGATCAGGAGTTCCGCCGCCGCAAGCCTCTGTAGCCACCAAAAACCAATCGGGGCCTTGTTCCGGCACCCTGCCGGAGGGGGGATCCCTCACCGGTGGCCATCTTCATCATCCTGGCGCTCTCCATGAGGAGGAGGGAGTAGTTCACCCTCGGGGCTGAGGGTATGTACCAGTAGATATGTGTTTGATCTCTATCTCTCTCTCGTGTTCTTGTTTTGGCACGATCTTGATGCATCGCGAGCTTTGAAATTATAGTTGGATCTTATGATGTTTCTCCCCTTCTACTCTCTTGTAATGGATTGAGTTTTCCCTTCGAAGTTATCTTATCGGATTGAGTCTTTAAGGATTTGAGAACACTTGATGTATGTCTTGCATGTGCTTATCTATGGTGACAATGGGATATTCACATGATCTACTTGATGTATGTTTTGGTGATCAACTTGCGGGTTCAGTGACCTTGTGAACTTATGCATAGGGGTTGGCACACGTTTTCGTCTTGACTCTCCGGTAGAAACTTTGGGGCACTCTTTGAAGTACTTTGTGTTGGTTGAATAGATGAATCTGAGATTGTGTGATGCATATCGTATAATCATACCCGCGGATACTTGAGGTGACATTGGAGTATCTAGGTGACATTAGGGTTTTGGTTGATTTGTGTCTTAAGGTGTTATTCTAGTACGAACTCTAGGATAGATCGAACGGAAAGAATAGCTTCGTGTTATTTTACTACGGACTCTTGAATAGATCGATCAGAAAGGATAACTTTGAGGTGGTTTCGTACCGTACAATAATCTCTTCATTTGTTCTCCGCTATTAGTGACTTTGAAGTGACTCTTTGTTGCATGTTGAGGGATTGTTATATGATCTAATTATGTTATTATTGTTGAGAGAACTTGCACTACTGAAAGTATGAACCCCAGGCCTTGTTTCCTAGCATTGCAATACCGTTTACGCTCACTTCTACCACTTGCTACCTTGCTGTTTTTATACTTTCAGATTACAAAAACCTATATCTACTATCCATATTGTACTTGTATCACCATCTCTTCGCCGAACTAGTGCACCTTTACAATTTACCATTGTATTGGGTGTGTTGGGGACACAAGAGACTCTTTGTTATTTGGTTGCAAGGTTGTTTGAGAGAGACCATCTTCATCCTACGCCTCCCATGGATTGATAAACCTTAGGTCATCCACTTGAGGGAAATTTGCTACTGTCCTACAAACCTCTGCAGTTGGAGGCCCAACAACGTCTACAAGAAGAAGGTTGTGTAGTAGACATCAGTGTACTCCGTGAACATGTTGTGGGTGGTGAAAGCGATGAACTCTCAGCCACACCAAAACACCCGGTCGAGGAGGTAGAAGGCGTCGAATGTGTTGGTGAAGTGGGCAAGGAGAGCAACCACCAGTCCATTTTGGATGACCTCCTCGACACGGAACATCCTTGGAGATCCCTGTCGGTGTCAAAACCGGAAGATCTCGGGTAGGGGGTCCCGAACTGTGCGTCTGAGGATCGAAGGTAACAGGAGACAGGGACACGATGTTTTACCCAGGTTCGGGCCCTCTTGATGGAGGTAATACCCTACTTCCTGCTTGATTATCTTGGATGAATAAGGTGTTTACAAGAGTTGATCTACCTCGAGATCGTAATGGATAAACCCTAGATGTCTAGCCTGTATGATTATGATCGCCCCTACAGACTAAACCCTCCGGTTTATATAGACACCGGAGGGGCCTAGTGTTGTAATGAGTCGGTTTACAGAGGAAGGAATCTTCATATCCGAATGCCAAGCTTGCCTTCCACGCAAAGGAGAGTCCCATCCGGAGACGAGAGGAAGTCTTCTGTCTTGTATCTTCACGGCCCATCAGTTCGGCCCACGTCACATAGCCCAGACGCCTGAGGACCCCTTAATCCAGGAATCCCTAAGTAGCCCCTGAACCAGGCTTCAATGACGGTGTGTCCGGCGCGTAGATTGTCTTCGGCATTGCAAGGCGGGTTCCTCCTACGAATATTTCAAAGTAGTCCTTGGACACAGAAAACGTGTTCGGCTCTGCAGAACAGGCACCACACACAACCGCAAAGAGTATAATATTTAACAAGTCCCATCTACTGACAACTTTTACAGCGAGACGTTACGTCCCTACCCGGTTATGATTTCGAACTGTTCTTTTTAGCCTCCCACTCCATGTTTCGAGATGCGGTTTTCATTGGCACATCTTGTCGAAGCAGAGATTGTGTCCCCTTATCAAGGGATTCCCATCAATGCGGGTGTGGGTAATCCAACCGCGCCGTCCACACGACCCTTGGGGAATAGGTGATTTTAAGGCAAGTGGGGAGGCACTTGATATTCGCTGCCTTTATAAGAGGATAATGATCCACTCTTTCACCCACGCCTTCTTCCTCTCTGCCCATCCGCTCTCGAGCTCCAGCGCCCAAGCTTCCATCCTTTCCGTCCCCAAAAAGCACTCTGGCCATGTCCAGATCTGGAGCGCAGGGCAAGTGGATGGACTCCTCTGTCATGGAGGAGAACATCACGGATCTCCGGGACGCGGGGTACTTGGCCCAGGAAATCGCCCACCGGCTTCCGACCAAGGGGCAGATCGTCCCCACCCCGGAGCCCAACGAGAGGGTGTATTCATCCCCCACTTCATCCGCGGGTTAGGATTTCCTCTCCACCCCTTCGTCCGCGGACTCATGTTCTACTACGGGCTAGATTTCCACGATCTAGCCCCAAATTCTTTCCTCAACATCTCGGCATTCATTGTCGTGTGCGAGGCCTTCCTCCGCACCCCACCCCACTTCGGATTATGGCTAAAGATCTTCAATGTAAAGCCGAAAGTGGTGGATGGTCAACATGCAGAGTGCGGAGGCGCCATGGTGAGCAAATTGTCCAACGTCACATGGCCCACAAGCACCTTTGTGGAGACCATCAAAGGGTGGCAACAGCAGTGGTTCTATGTCACAGAGCCCCGCGACACCAGCTGGGCCGCGGCTCCCGAATTCAAGTCCGGGCCCCCAATGCGGCTTACCTCCTCGCTAAACAAGGGCCTGGACTGGGCGTCATCGGACGAGGTGTCAGCGCTGGAGAAGCGCATTAAGAGCATGGTGGACAAGAACATCAAGCTCGTCAATGTGATCCAGGTGATGCTTTTTCGCCGGATCCTTCCTTGCCAAAGCCGGACTTGCCATTTGTGGGAGTTCGATCCGGCCAAGCACCAGACCCTGCAACAATTCTTCGGCGTCACGCACGAAGGTATCTGAAAGGTGCTTTTCAAGGCCAACTAGTCGTGGCCAAAGACGACCGAGGACCGCGGCTATGACCTGACTCATCCAGCCAGTCCGGCAAGTTCTTCATATTTCGAGGTGTATCCTCTACCTGTGCATTCAAGGAAGATGTCCAAGCTTCTCCATTTGTCTTTTTAGGGCTGGATAAAGCAGGTGGAGTGGATCCAGTGTCCGGCTCCGCTGCCTGAAAACCCAGCTATCCCACTTCTCACGAAGATGCTGGTTCCGGCGCCCTAGAAGGAGCCGGAGAAGAAGGCCAAGAAGAAGGGCCAAGAGGCAAGAAGCGGCCTCCGCCGTAAAGGCACTTCGGACGCAATGTCCGAAGAAAGCAATTCTCCCCCCGAGGGGGGAAGGAAGAAAAGGGCGGCCTCCATGGATCTGGAGGCAGAGCCGGAGGCGTCCAAGAAAGGGAAGGTCTCCCTTGCGGATAATTCCGCATTGGACACCGATAGTAGCTCTGAGTGGCGTCCCAGGAAGAAGCCCCTGGCCGAATCGTAAGTACTCAAAGGCACTTATGCACATATATATCCAGCTCCTTTACTTCGTGGTTTTTAACATGTTGAATCATGCGCTGCAGTCCGGCTCACGCCCACCCCCAGCGATCCTCATCTTTGGGGAATTCGCTGGATCCAAATGTGATGGACAGTGAGTCGCCTCCGCTGGCCTCCTCCCCCAAGACTACAGACGACGCCGAAGTGTTGTCCTGAAGGACCCTCCCAGTCCAGGGAGAGGTACAGGAGGTCGTCCAGGTGGCGCCAGTGGGTGATACCCCGGCCGCCGCACACATGGGGGAACAGACCCCCCTGGAAACTGGCGGTGGGGGCCATACCCCATTCGGCCCCCATCCGAATACTATTCTGGAGGCCCATACGGCTCCGGAATCAGGTAAGCAGCCTTCTTCGAAAGAAGGAGGTGCACCTATTCCGCCGGTGACCTCAGTCCACCCAGAGGCACCGGATACTTTACTGGAAGCGCTTCAAGGTGCTTCCATTATGGAAGAACACTGTATCCTTATGGGTACGGTGGTTGAGAAAGTTCAGTCTCTAAGAGCGGGCTCACCGAAGCCTGCGTCAGCCTTCTAACAGGCTTTGAGGTATGTGACGGAATTATGCAAAAAGAATGTCGTAGTATAGACAGTAGCCCCTGAGACTCTGTCTGGTGTTCGAAAAGAAAGGCCGGACAGAGGATCGAATAATTTTCGCAGGAGACTAAACATATGTGTCTATGTGAATAAGCAGGCATCGATGCTGGCTGCAACCTCCCATTCTGCCGAAGTCTCCAAACTGAAGCAGAGGCTGGAGCAGGCCGATGAAGAGCTCGACCCTGTCAAAAAACAACTAGAGGACAAGCAAGGTATGCAATGGCCTATTCAGTTCTAAAATGATATGAATTGTTTGTGTTGATCATGTTATCATGATATTTCATAGGAGCTGCGGCCGAGGTAGAGTCCCTCAAGAATGCGCTGACCGAGGCCCAGAAGAAAACAGAGAAGGAACGAGCCGCCCGCAAAAAACACGAGTCAAGGGTCGGGGAGGTTCAGCAGGAGATCAAGGACGCCGTAGAGAAATGCGAGTCCTTGGAGCGCAAGATTGCGGACCAAGAGTCTGAACTTGCTAAGGCCCACCAAAGTGCACAGGAGGCCTGGGTTGAAGCCTAGGGCGCCCTCCGGGAAATCCAAGAGGCCAAGCAAATTGCAGCGGGTAAGGCCTTTATTATGCAGAGAAAATTTGTGAAGAAAAGGTACCTCTTACTGACCCGGATTTGGAGTTCTCCAGGAGCGTTTGCGGATCTGCTTTGTAGTGTTGCTGATGCTGCGGAGTTCCTACAAGCCGAAGAGGGGAGCTCAACAGATAAGTTGTTCTGGTCGCAATACCTTGCGCCAGAGCATCCGGTGCCCCTCAGCGATCAGCTGAAACAGCTGACTGAACTGCATAGGGTGGCCGGATTGGCCATGAAGGATTTGATAATCCGTCTATGGCCTGCCGAAGCCATGCCTAGCAGCCACTTCGGGCTCGTGAAGCGGCTGGTCGATGCCTGCCCCCGGCTTGATGCCATAAAGTGGTCGGTCTGCATCAAAGGTGCGCAGATGGCCTTCGCCCGTGTTAAGGTGCAGTGGGCGAAGATGAACGCCGTCAAGCTCGCGACCGAGGGACCGCCTGCGGGCAAAGATCACCGCACACCCGAGTGGTATTTTGATGATGTCCTAGAAGGATCCCGCATTGTAGAGGGTCAGTGTGCGAAGGACATTATATTTGAATGAATGTATTAATGTTATCCAGTCCTGTATTATGGAACAAAGCCTATATGTAATATATTGCTTGTTGTTGTGTGAAAATATTCCCTCCTGTGCGGCCGTTTATTAAATTTGAGAGTTGGCCAGTCGTCGGCTTCAGCCCCCACATAGGTAGTACGGGGGTGTCCGGGTTGGAACCTAAACACACTTGACCCAAGAGTTTGGTCCTTGAAGGAGGTGTTTAGTGCAGCGAACCAGGCAATCGGACTATGTGGCTTTATCACCCTCACTTAGCCATAGGAGTTTGACAATAGGAGTGTAGGCGCAGCCCCTAGTTAGTATTTGTTTATCCGGAGTAGGGCGCTGTAGAGACCTGATTGGGTGGAGGCCGATCCGTCGTATAATGTGGGAAAAATCGCAAGAGATTTATGTTTAGCCACCGAATAGTTGACCAGCTCTCGCCGCATCATGACAGTCAGTTTTCGGCTTTCTCTACTGAGGTGTTTATCCGGATAAACCAGAAACACAATCGCAGTAGTTCTCCCTTTACTACCCTAGACGATAAGACGGAACGTAAGGTTGCAAGCACAGGAGCCGGGCAACCCAACTATTGACCAAAGACATGATTCGGAGCCGATGCATATAATGCTATATTCGGGGCACCGAATTATACTGTAAAAAGTGTTCGGACTTGTTGTAAACGTATGGAGCACAATGGAGCCCCTGGCGAGTTAAGTCATACCAAAGGGGACGGGTGCAATTGAAAAAAATAGTGAAATATAATGAAGGAGTAAACCAGTGCCACATATATTGGGCCGTAAACTGTTTCCATTATAGTCTGATTGATACGTCAAAGCGTATTTGTACAAAGAATGCGATAAGCAACAGGGCTATTTAACATGCCGAGACTAAGGGGAAGCTGCGTGCGGGTCTCAAGAAGATCATCTCGATATTCTACCACACGTCTATGCTACTTTCCTCCTTGGTATGTGATCCTTCGAAAGGATCGACGATCAGGCCTTCATGAGGGGCCCGTGGAAAAGAAACCTGAAAAGGATAGAAAGGAAGGGGAAAGTGTGAGTGTCCAGATGAGGTCGAGCCGTATTGTGGACCGTGATCGAGTTATGCCTCCGTCTTTGCCCATGGTATTTTTAGTGCGTAGTTATGTACGAGTGGTACGTACGCCACAATTCAATCGGGGCTGAGACGGAGGCCGAATTGCTAGTGGAACTCCTGACGAGCTGGATTGTCATTCTGCGGAGTAGTCCGGACTCGTTTAATAGTGTCCGAGGGCTTGGTCGTCGAATTGATGTTCTACTTGATAAGGCCGCCCTGTATCTCCGTTGCCAGGGCCGCGGTGTGCTCGTCGATACGGAGGGAGCATTCCATGTTTCCGTTGACTGTTATGACACCGCGTGGTCCGGGCATCTTAAGTTTGAGATAGGCATAGTGTCGGGGATATACCCCGCAGTATGACCCGGCTGAGATGTAACCCGGCTGGGATTGGGTGTTTCATTGATGACCCGGCAGATTATAAGCCGGCAGGAACAGTTAAGTAGGTTAAGCTCGCGGGAACAGTTGAACATCGTAACCCGGCAGACATGGTCATGTAACCCGGCAGACAAGTCATGTAACCCGGCACATGTTGAGCCAGACGGTAAGCCAGATGGTAAGCCAGATCGTAAGCCAGATGGTAAGCCAGATCGTAAGCCAGATTGTAAGAAGCCCAAGACATTAAGAAGCCCATGGTGAGACGTCAAAGTAAGGTTAAATCTTATGTCCGAGTTGGACTCTACATGTAACCCGCCCCTTCAGCTTATATAAGGAGGGGCGGGGCACCCCAAGAGGGGAAGAGAAACAATCGATAGGGCTAAACACCGAGAGCCGGTTCCCGGCGACTCTCCCGTGATCATAATGAGACCTAGCCTCAAACAGCATGTAGGGTTGTTACCGGATGATGTTTCCCGGGGCCCGAAGCTGTCTAAATCCTTGTCTTGTGTTGCGTCTCTCGATTCCGCTCAACCCCTCTCAAGCTACCACATAGATGCGTTGGCCTCACGACTAAGTCCTGACACTAAGGACATCTGACGTGTTAATTCCACGACAGTTGGCGCCCACCGTGGGGCTCGCGCACGGTGGTGTTGAGTCCTTGAAGGGATTTCATCTAGGGACTGAGAAGTTCACGTCTGGATAAAGAAAAGACCAATTTTTTGGAGGGATCTGCATCAACTTCGAGTTCACTTGATTGACATCAGAAATTTTATGGGCAGTAACCATCATCTCTATTAACAAAATCATCAGAGAAGCCCCCGAAAATTTGGCATAAGCCGCCATGTTTCTCAGCAGGATCATCTACTGTCACAAAACGAGCAAATCCTGCGTGGAAACCTGAAGGAAGACCCGGACGTGGGCGGTCAAGCCTGCCACGACCCGGAAACCGGGCCAACCACAGGATCTCCAGAGTCAATCCAGAGTCAACCCCAAGAGGGAAAGCAGTCAGCGACCCGGACCCGGGTGATCCACGGGCTTGGACTCCTCCAACATCAGGCTCATCGACCCACTGCGCCCCCGCCGTCGCCGGTTCGCGCATCCAACCCGCCGGGTCGTTGCTGCGCCGCCGGCTTTGCCTCTGCTGGGGTCGCCTTGACCCGCCCGCCGTCGGACGGCCTTGTCTCCACCGCAAGTGAGCCGCCATGAGTCGCCGGGTCTCCGCGCCTGAGCCGTTCCGCCGGTGAGCCGCCCGGTCGCGCAGCCGTCTCTGGCCGCGGCTGGCCTCGCGCCTCCGCCTCCGCGCTCGACCTCCAGCGCCCTGCCGGGTCTCCGCGCCTGAATCGCCTCCGCGCTCGACCTCCAGCGCCCTGCCGGGTCTCCGCGCCTGAATCGCGTCCGCGCTCGACCTCCAGCGCCCTCCCGGGTCTCCGCGCCTGAATCGCCTCCGCGCTCGACCTCCAGCGTCCTGCCGGGTTTCCGCGCCTGAATCGCCTCCGCGCTCGACCTCCAGCGTCCTGCCGGGTCTCCACGCTTGAATCGCCTCCGCTTCACCACACCGGCGGGTCGTGCACGTGCCCCGGCCGTCACCTGCAAGCCGGACGAACCGCCCGTGAGCCGCCGACCTCTGTTGTTCTGCCACGGCGCTGGTTTGCTCTGCACCGGCTTCTCAACCCTCGACGCGCAGACCGCCGTGGTCCTCTGCGCCGCGCCTCCATTCAGGCGACCCGGCTCCCGAGCCCCGTGAGCCGGCCCTGCTCGTCTCGCTGCCAATGAACCGGCGCGGGGCCATCCTGGATGCGTCCCCAAACCGCCAAGTGCCACGACCCGCCTGCTTGTGTCGCAAGTCGCCACAACCTCAGACCGCCGGCCTCAAGTCACCGTCCTCGCAGAACTACTATGAGCCGTCGCATCGGCTCATCTCCGCCATCTCCGTCTCGTCCGCCTCCATTGAGTCGCCGCCTGATCTCCACCGCGGTTGAGCCGCCATGGCCTTCCGCCGCTCGCCTGCCTTCGCCGAGTCACCGCCTCGGTTTTGGACGCGAGTCGCCATCGCCGGAGAGTCGCCTCCATCGTCGCCGCCGGCTGTTGTGCCCCGAGCCGGCCCTCTACTGCAATTACCACTATGATACGAGCTGCCAAGCGCCGCCTCACTCCGTCAACCGCACCCGCCGGTTCAAAAGCTCAACCCCTCTCAAGCTACCACATAGATGCGTTGGCCTCACGACTAAGTCCTGACACTAAGGACATCTGACGTGTTAATTCCACGAAACATAGTGTGGCACCGCATTGAAGTGAGCAAATGCGGTTTGTCCGAGCAGTGCATGATAGCCACTGCGAAAGGGGACGATGTCGAAGATCAAGTCTTCGCTTCGGAAGTTGTTCGGAGATCCGAAGACGACTTCCAATGTGATTGAGCCCATGCAACGGGCCTCTACACCTGGTATTACTCCTTTAAAGGTAGTTTTTGTGAGCTTGATTCTTGACAGATTGATGCCCATCTTGCGGACTATGTCCTGATAGAGCAGGTTAAGGCTACTGCCCCCGTCCATGAGGACTCGCGTGAGGTGGAATCCATCAATGATTGGGTCGAGGACCTGTGCGGCTGAGCCGCCGTGATGGATACTGGTCGGATGGTCCCTGCGATCGAAAGTGATCGGGCAGGATGACCATGGATTGAATTTTGGGGCGACTGGGTCTATCGCATAGACATCCCTGAGCGCGCGTTTGCGCTCCCTCTTGGGGATATGAGTAGCGTATACCATGTTCACCATTTTGACTTGGGGGGGGGATTTCTTCTGTCCCCCTGTGTTCGGTGGACGGGGCTCCTCGTCATCATCCTCACTTGGCGAACCCTTCTCCTTATTCTCGGTATTTAACTTACCAGCCTGTTTAAAGACCCAACAACTTCTGTTGGTATGATTGGCTGGTTTATCGGGGGTGCCGTGGATCTGACATGGTCGATCGAGTATTCGGTCCAAGCTGGATGAGCCCGGATTGCTTCTTTTAAATGGCTTCTTCCGCTGACTGGACTTGGAGCCACTGAATCCGGTGTTGACCGCTGTGTCATCGGTATTATCACCATTGCTTCGACGCTTGTGCGTGTTGCGTCGGGGCTTGCCGTTGCTATTTCTGGCTTTAGAGGTGCCAGGTTCGCTTGCACTGTTGCTGCTACGGGCTAGCCAACTATCTTCGCCCGCGCAAAAGCGGGTCATAAGTGCCGTGAGGGATGCCATGGACCTTGGCTTTTCTTGGCCAAGGTGTCGGGCAAGCCATTCGTCGTGAATATTGTGCTTAAAGGCCACTAGGGCTTCGCCATCCGGACAGTCGACGATCTGGTTCTTTTTAATTAGGAACCTAGTCAAGAATTTCCTGGCCGACTCTCCGGGCTGTTGAACTATGTGAATTAAGTCATCGACATCCGGAGGTCGGACGTATGTACCCTGGAAGTTGTCGCGGAAGGCGTCTTCCAAGTCCTCCCAGTTGCCAATGGAGTTTTCTAGCAGGCTGTTTAACCAGTGTCGAGCTGGTCCCTTGAGCTTTAGTGGGAGGTATTTCATGGCATGAAGATCATCACCGCGGGCCATATGAATATGGAGAAGAAAGTCCTCAATCCATACTGCGGGGTCTGTTGTTCCATCATATGATTCGATATTCACGGGTTTAAACCCTTCCGGGAATTCGTGCTCCATTACTTCATTAGTGAAGCAGAGGGGGGGTGCGGCGCCTCTATATCGGGCCAAGTCGCGACGCAGCTCGGATGGAGTACGTCTGCGGTTTTCGGCCCGGACATGGTTATGCTTGTCGCACCCGGCTGGATAGCCGTCCTCGCGCGCCAGGGCATGCTCCCGCGATCCGTAGATCGATCTGGTCTGACCTGCTCTATTTTCCAACTCCTACCATAGGTCATACGTATATCCCCGAGCCGTTGTGTCTCTACTTTTACAGCGAGGTAGTACGGGCTGGTGTTCGGCTTGAGTTGCCATTTTGTCACGGCCACGTGGTGGTCGGTCGGCCACGTTACGCGCTGATGGTACGGGCTCCAGCGCCTCGTCGTCGAATTGACGTAGTAGCTTACGCTTCAGGTAACTCTTGGTTGGGCGCCCGAGGCCGTATTCCTCGGCTGCCAGGACATTAGTCCACCTGTCGTTGAGTAGGTCTTGATCAGCTTGAAGCTGCTGCTGCTTCTTTTTCAGGCTCCTTGCAGTGGCTATTAGCCGGCGCTTAAAGCGCTCCTGTTCGAGGGGTTCCTCAGGCACGATAAATTCTTTGTCGCCGAGGCTCACCTCATCCTCGGAGAGTGGAATATAATTACTATCCTCCGAGTCTTTGTTTACAGCCTGTTCATCAGGGCTAATTTTCCCATCTTCCCGATCGTCCTGTTCGGAGGTTGGCTCGACGGGGTCTTCTTGGTCTTCGGCGTCGTCCGGAGTATTGTTGTCTCCGGTGCCGGTATTGCTGTCTTTTCCACGACATGATTTAGAGCGGCGCTGCTGACATCGGCGCTTTGGTTGTACCTCAGGAGGTTTATCCTCAACTGGGTTTTCCTCGTTATCGCCGTTACCCTCTTTGGGTGTATCCACCATGTACACGTCATACGAAGAGGTGGCCATCCAGCGTTCGGTAAACAGCGGGTTTTGGGCCTGCTCTTCTCCGGCATCGTCGTCCATGCCGTTGATGTCTTCGGAGCCATAATCGAGCATGTCGGGTAAGTCCTCGACAGTGGCTATGTAGTGGGTGGTGGGTGGGACGTAAAATTCCCCGCTCTCAGCCCCTAGCCGGGTTGGGCGCAGTTCGGACATTGCCCCTCTGTAATGACGAGGGATCGCATTAAGTCCAGAGCCTCGCTTAAAGGTGAGGTTTGGCCAGGGGGAGGAGAGTCCGTGGAGTACGGCGGGAAGGAAACTCCTTGGCCGAGCTCACACGATGTTGACTCCGAGGGTTCAGAGCCAGTGTTCGGGGAAGAGTCCCGCTTCATGAAGATTTCTGGTGACACTACTTCCTCCGGCTCTTCCATACTAGGCTCAATAGCCGCAGAGAGTCCGGCAGTCTCGGGAATCCCGTCTTCGGACCTGGTGATGCGCTCCAGATTTAAGGCCAGAGTGGAGGTTGGGGTCGCAAACCCTTGGAAGATCAAGTCTCCTCGGATATCAAGGACATAATCCAAATTTCCAAAACTAATCTGGTGACCTGGGGCGTAGCTGTCGATCTGCTCTAGATGGACAATCGAGTTGGCCCGCAGTGCGAAGCCGCCGAACACAAAGATCTGGCCGGGGACAAAGACCTCCCTCAGAGCAGCATTGTTGTAGATGACTGATGGAGCCATCGAACCTTCTAACGACGACACAGCGGAACTCTCAATGAAAGCACTAATGTCGGTGTCAAAACCGGCAGATCTCAGGTAGGGGGTCCCGAACTGTGCGTCTGAGGATCGAAGGTAACAGGAGACAGGGACACGCTGTTTGACCCAGGTTCAGGCCCTCTTGATGGAGGTAATACCCTACTTCCTGCTTGATTATCTTGGATGAATAAGGGGTTTACAAGAGTTGATCTACCTCCAGGTCGTAATGGCTAAACCCTAGATGACTAGCCTGTATGATTATGATCGCCCCTACAGACTAAACCCTCCGGTTTATATAGACATCAGAGGGGCCTAGGGTTGTACAGAGTCGGTTTACAGAGGAAGGAATCTTCATATCCGAATGCCAAGCTTGCCTTCCACGCAAAGGAGAGTCCCATCTGGACATGGGAGGAAGTCTTCTGTCTTGTATCTTCACGGCCCATCAGTCCGGCCCACGTCACATAGCCCGGACGCCCGAGGACCCCTTAATCCAGGACTCCCTCAATCCCCGCGGGAGGTGCTGGTAGCCGGACGCGAGGAAGAACTCGGTGACGTTCCTTGCGGTCCTCCACCTTGATATTGCACACACACATAGTGTGTGCTCAACGTACACGCCAGGAGGGTAGAGCCTCTCTGGCACGGTGGGTGGGAAGTGGTAGGTTGGTCCGGTGTACTGCATGGCTGAGGATGTGCTAGAAGAAGGAGAAGTGGTCGAAGAGCAAGAAGGGCAGATGGCAGACAGGATGGGAGATGGATGAGGGATGGCAGAGGCAGAGGGTGGCTTAAATAGCCGTAGTGCTACGTGTTATTTGGCCGTGGCAATAACGGGGTCAAATGTGAGGTAACCCGTTTTCAAACCGACCGTAGCATCGGGAGTGTACACGCGTGGGAAACGATGGTTTGAAAAAGAAGAAGAAAAAGAAGCTAATTGCACGCGTGGGAATCCGTGGTCATATATGAACAAAAAGAGACAATTTTTGAATAGTTTGTGGCCATTTTGCATGATAAAAATAAATTTGGCCCTTAAAAATTTGGTCATTTGCTACACAATTTCAATTGATTTCAAACGATGCAAAAATACACAGAGCCAGCATGTTCACAAAAAACAAAGCAAACGATGCAAAAAAATGACGCAATTCGATGGCCCAACCAGAGCTTGGTTTCCTTTTGGGCCCAATAACAACGTTTTTTTTTCGCGGAGTCAGTGGTGGGCAAGCAGACGAGCACAACCAATAGGATCGCCTCTCGCGGATCGCCCTACGATCCAATGATGCCGAGCCATCCTTGTGATCCAACGGCGCGGAGCCTGCACGCAGCCAGCCCACCTAATTCCTTCTAGAAGACCAGATCTGAGGGTTGTCGCTTGGCGCGAGGGTATGATCGAACGACTGATGTTGGGAGCTAGGGTTAGGCGAAACCCCGCGGGGTTTAGAGGGGTTTTGAGATGGTCAACGGGGTTTCGAAGGCTTTGACTGAGCATAATGTCGGTGTACAAAAAGAGGGGTGCGTTTTTGTACCCCTATACCTGTGCACGGGCAGTCGAAGCCGCGCCTACGGTCACGCCGAGCAGAACAGGGGAGGTAAGCCAAGGTAAGACCAAAGCCCAAGATAATAAGAGAAACACCAACTCCAAGACCACAAAGAGCAGAGGGACGAAGCAGGCCCCCCGGCAAGACCCTTGCCGGGGCAGCCTCAGCAGCATCGGGACCCCCGAGCCACCCTTGAGCCCACGGTCTCCAACATCACGTTGGGCCAGGGCTCGGGAGGCACCTCCGTGGTGGCATGCAGATCTTTGTGAAGACATATTCAAGATCAGATGAGGAATAGAACACGACGATCCTCGGCAAGATCCTTGCCGAGGAAGGCCGCCAGACCCCCGGCAAGGCCCTTGCCGGGGACGACAGCGCGCCACCGCAAGACCCTTGCCGGGCCACACGGCAAGACCCTTGCCGGGCCACCCGGCAAGGCCCGCACCAAGGACGCCAATAGGGCCACCGCCATGCCCACGCCAACCAAGCTTCCACCGCCGTTCACATGCAGCTGCCAGCCCAACCAGCTGGGCGGGCACCTGCGTGGCAACATGCAGCTCCCAGGCCAACTCATCGAGCGCCTGCGTGGCGGCATGCAGATCTTCGTGAAGGCTCCGCCACTGCGCCACCTCAGCTGCCTGCCTGCCTACATGGCACCACGCGCCTCACTGGCCAGGGCGCGTGTCAAAGCGAGGAGGAGCGACGACGGACGGGCGGGCCTCGCCCCTGTCCCCAATAAAGCAAGGGGACACCTAAGCTACGCATTAAATGCGTCTTGTCCTGTAATACGAGCGATAAGCTCAGGGCACTGTACGCCTTTCCACCTCCTGTGTGCCACTGTGGCAGCCCCTTCCGACTATAAAAGGAGGCCCATGGCATACTGGAGAAGGATTCGGCTCTTTCGAACCACGCACTGACCACAGCTAGTTCGAGAGCTCAAGAACTCTCTGAAATACACCCACCAAAGCAGGACTAGGGTTTTACGCATCCTCGCGGCCCGAACCTGGGTAAACGATCCTTGTGCTGTCTACTAGCCCTGCTCTTCTCGCAACCCCGCGCCCCGGCAACCGTAGTAGGGATTCTTGTGATCCCATAGGTGTCGTTCCACACCGACATCTTTGGCGCGCCAGGTAGGGGGCGCAATTGTGAGAATCTGGTCTAGTAGTTAGCCTAGCAGTTCTTCATCGCCCTTGGCTCCTGAGAAGAAGGCGGCCGGAGGAACGACGCCGGCTCGGCAACAGAAAAGCTAAGTCATTCAGAGCTTTGAGTTATTTCCTCCTATACATAAGGTTATCGTCCTCGGAGATCTCGCCTATGTATGAGAAACCTGCACGCAAAGGGGCCCTCCCGCAATTGGCAACGCCCTTGTTCTGTTTCGAGTCCGCTCAACAGCTCAAAGCGGCCGCGTCGAGAGTGGCGGGGTAGCCTTCCGCACTTGGCAACGCTCCCGACTCTGACTCGAGTCAAGCTCGACAGTTCGGGCGGCCGCGCTAAGGGCGGCAAGGTGGTTCGCCCGGCAGCAAGCACACCCGGCAGGCCAATGGGGATCCATCCCCAAGACGCCGCCTTGGGTTTACGCGCCGGCGAGCCTACCCAGTAACGTAGGGAGGACATACAAAGGAAAATCGAACAGGAAAATAACATGCATAATACTGAAAGTGCTGCAGAGTTATATTACATCGAATTGTTGCTGCGGTTCTAACTAGAGATAGCGATTGTCTTGGTTGTGAACCTGCAGCGGCGATAAAGAACGGGATGCCTAATCCCGGCGCTGGCCCTCCACCCTCTGAATTTCGCCGACTCGGCTGATGATGGGCTTGATGCGCTCCCTGAGCGGCGCGAGGTCAGTACCCTCCGGCAAGCTCTCCAGCGCGGCGTCGAAGTCGAGGTCGGGGTACCAGTGCGCCACCTTGGTGAGAACCTTGGTCATGGCACCCTGGCAAAGCCTCCGGGACTCGTCGGCCAGTGAGGCCGCCCGGTTGGCGTGGAGCCGCTCCAGAGCGCCGACGACCTTCTCAAAGAACATGGTCAGGCTGCAATTGGCGCTCACGCTCCGCTCCGGGACATACCTCACGTCCGGCATCCCCATGATGGCCAGCTGCGCGGCGGCCTGGTTGGCGACGGTGGCGAGGCGATCGAGCCAACGGTTCTCGCCCTCCACGTGATCCGCGAAGTTGAGGCCCTCGTTCTTCCGCAACTGCTTCTCGGCCTCCAGCTCCTTGGCCAGGGTCCCCTCTCGGGTTTTGGCCTCCGACAGCACCTTCTCGAGACCCTCCAGCTTCAGCTTGAGGTCTTTGATGGAGTTGTTGGCCTCGGAGAGCTCCCCAGCCTTGCTGACGACCGCGCCCTGCGCCTCTGTCAGGGCACTGTTAAGCGTGTCCTTCTCCTGGGACAGCTTCAGGGCCTGCTCCTTCAGCCCGTCGCGCTCCGCCTCCAACTCCTCCACCTTGCCGGCGTGAACCTGGGCCTGGGCATTGAGTGCCTCTTTGTGCCTCTGCTCCAGCTCACTGGTCCGCTGCAAGACAAGCTTCTCCACCTCTGCATCCTTGCCGCGAAGCATGGCGGCAAGCTTCTCCTCGCGTGCAGCGAGGTCCTCCTCCTGGGAGTTCAGCGCGGCCTCGTGCTGGGTCCGGGCGGCTTCGGCGGCCGCGGCCAAGTTCCTCGCCGTCTCTTGAGCTTTCTCGACGTCGGCGAGCTTCATGGTGAGCTCCACGTCGCGCTTGGCCAGCTCGCCCTGGGCAGCCTTGAGCTCCTTGTGGGCCTCGCGGAACCAGTCCTGCGTCTCGGCAACGCGCTTCTGGAGGTCCGCCTCCGCCTTCTCCACCACCGCCGTCCTGGACTTAGCCTTGTCCAGGCGGGCGCGGTGGAGCGCCTGGAGCTTCCGGAAGCTGGCGCCCATGGCGTGGAGGAGCCGCTCTTCCTGCGAACCGTCGCCGCCAATGATCGGCTCGTCGACGACTTCAAGCCCGACAGCGGCAAGCACTTCGTCGTCGAACACCTCTCCCTCAACGGGTGTCCTGGTGCTCGACGCGCCTGGAAGGTGGACGAACAAGTCGTCGCTCACCCTCAGGTACTTGCCGGAGCCGGAAGCAGTAGAAGAGGAAGGCTGGTCATCAGCCACCTCCTCCTCCTTCTAGGCAGCGGCCCCGCCGGCCTCTACGGCAGGCCCCTTGCCGGTCTCCTCAGCGGCAGCCTTGCCGGCCTCCCCGGTAGGCCCCTCGGCGGCGTCCTCGGCAGCACCCTTGGCGGCCTCCTCGGCGGCGATCTTCTCGGCGTCCGCCTCGGCGGCCTTGGCGACGTCCTCGATGACGGCGTCCACGTCCTCTGGGTTCACCGAGGAGGAATCTGGACGCCGAAGAAGGGGGTGAGGCAAGGCCAGGACCAAGAGCCGGAAAGAAAAAGAAGCAGGGACGAACGGCGAACGACTTACCTGTGCCAGTACCCGGCTGGGAAACGGAAGTCCCCTCCCCGCCAACATTTTGCGTCGAGGCAAAGCCACCGGCGCCCAAGTTCTCCTCCTCCTCCTCCATGTGAGTGGGCCCGGTGCCTGGCGCCCTTGCCGGGGACACCCCTCGGGGCGGCGTGGTCGATGGGGGCGGCGTGTTGGGAGTAGCCCTCTGTGGCTCCTCCTGCTGCTGCTCTCCTCCTGCATACCTGGCAAGGTCAGCACCAAGTGTCGTGCCCCTAACACATGTCGACGGGGGAAGAGTGATGAACTTACGCTGGGGGCTATGCCGGGGCTGCTCTCCGGGCTGCTCAACACCACCAGTGGCGCCCCGAAGTACCAACTGGGGGCTGGCCACCCGCCGAGACCTTGGCCCTCTTCACTCTCTGGGCCAGCGTCTCCACGTCCCTGCAAAGATGAAGACAAGTCAAGATGAGCAACACAGATTGAGGAGGCAGAGATAACGAAAAGGAACCAGATACTTACTCGTCGTCCGCCTCCTCCTCTGCTGTTTTCCTCTAACTCCTCGGGCTAAGGGATCCATAATCGAAAGTAACCTCCGTATCAACATCCGCCAGAGGAGGAGAAGGAGGTCGTGTCTGGACACGCGTGGACGAAGAAGGGGCGGTTGTCTTCTTCTTCACCGCGGCCTTCGCCGGCTTCTTTGCCGCCGCGGCCCTCGTGCGGCGCCCGGACCCCTCCAAGGTCAGCTGTGGCCGCGCAGCCCTGCCGGGCCGGACCGGCTCGCCGGAACTGGCCCACCGCAGGACTCGCCCTCTCCCCATAGCCAGCGTCAGGCCTGCGGTCTCGGCCTCCTCCTCCGACAACTCGCCGGTCACATCTTCAACCAGAGGAGCCTCGGTGCCGGCGCTGCTGGCTCCCCCGGCGGCTGCCACCCACCGGGCGAGCTCCTCCTCCTCCGCGGTCGTCGCGGCCTTGTCCTCCACACCACCGGCGCTGCCGGCCTCCTTGGCAAGCTGTGCCTCCCTCGCCCTTGTGGCGATGTAGTCCAGCTCCGCCTGGGTGGTATCCTGGACAAGCAGCCGCTCGGTGTCGGCGTTGACGTACCCCTCGTGCAGAGTGTCAAAGAACTGCTGCACCTCGGCTTCCTCCGGCTCCTTCCAGCTCGGGTCGGGGCCATGCGCGTTGCAGTCCGGCATCATGGCAATGATATCGGACCGGCGCGAGTTATTGCACAACGGGACCACCCCCGTCGGCAGCTTGAACAGAGGCCCCTTGAGGACCTTGCCGGCCTTCGCGGCGGCCCTCGCGACCTTGCCGGTCCGCTCGACCTCGCCGTCGCGGCCCACGTCAAGCTGGAAGAGCCGCTGGCAGAAATGGGCGTGCCCCATCACTGTGAAATTGTGGTCGAGGCCGGGACGAAGCCGCATGATGTCGGCGGGGTTCGTGAAGAGCCAGGCTGGCCTCCCCTTGTTATGCAGTGGAGCGATCCGGCGGCGGATGAAGTCCGCCCCGATCATCTCAAGGGTGAGGCCGGCCTCGGTGAGCCGGAGGATCCTGGTGGTGGCGACCGTGAGCTTCTCGTCGTCAGCATCGACGTCGCTCCAATCGCTTCTGCGGACCGGCGGCGCCCGGCGAACTTCGCAGAACGCCGGCGGGTCCTTCTCCTCGATCCAGCACCACCGGCCCCGCCATTCTTCCCACCTCTCCTTCATGGCTCCCTCCGGATACGCCCCCTTGGATCTTGAGACCCAGGCAATGCAACCGGAGATGGCGCCCCCTGGTTGGATCCGAGGGGAGAAGTAATGGCGGAAGAGCGCCGTGTTGGGGTGCACCCCGGCGAAGCCCTCGCAGAGATGCGCGAAAAGGGCCATGCACGCCACCGCATTCGGAGTAAAATCCAGGAGGCGGAAGCCAAAGGTATGCATGACGTCGCTGAAGAAATCGGAGAAGGGAGGACAGAGCCCGCAGGAAAAATAATCGACAAAGAAGGGGTACCGATTTGGGGCAGCCTCGGCGCAGTCGGCGGGGATGACGCGCGTGGCTGGATGCCCCGAATTCTCCCCCCCCCCCGTCTTCACTCCCCACAGGGGCCTGAAGGAGTCCCGAAGCTCGAACACGTCAACTGTCGAGGGGAAGAAGGCGGACTGCGTCCGCTGCACCGCCAGCGCACTCTCCGGCGGCTCCGCGGCTCCGGCGTCCTTGGCCACTCCCTTGCCCTTGGTGGATTTTGGCGCCATGGCGGCTGGGGGAGGAGGGCAGGACAGAGGGCAACGGAAGCGCAACGGCGGCGAGCAGGAACGAAGCTTGGAGAAGAAGAGGAAGGCAAGCGGAGGTTTCCAAGATTGTGGTTGCGCGAAGGGTAAAAGGAACAGTGCGCCCGCGGTTATCCCTTTTTATGGGGAAGCCGCGGAGCGCGCTACCCATTTACTGCGATATGACGCATGCGTGTGGAAATCGCCCCACGCATGCCGCCCATGTCACACACACCCCTCCACGCCGCGCCGCGCGCGCGGGTCGTGGGAAGCGCAACGCGCGAAAAGTTTTACCGCGGTAAAAACCGCCCCGCCTGCCCGCGCATCGTTTTGGGCCTGGCCCAACAACGTGTCGCGCTTATGTGTGGCCCAGGCCCGGGGCTCCTGTCGGTGTACAAAAAGAGGAGTGCATTTTTGTACCCCTATACCTGTGCACGGGCAGTCGGAGCCGCGCCTACGGTCACGCCGAGCAGAACAGGGGGGGTAAGCCAAGGTAAGACCAAAGCCCAAGATAATAAGAGCAACGCCAAGGCCAAGACCACAAAGAGCAGAGGGATGAAGCAGGTCCCCCCGGCAAGACCCTTACCGGGGCAGCCTCAGCAGCCCCGGCAAGATCCTTGCCGGGACAGCTCGCCCCGCACCAACAGAGCGGGCCACCCTTGAGCCCACGGTCTCCAACATCACGTTGGGCCAGGGCTCGGGAGGCACCTCCGTGGTGGCATGCAGATCTTTGTGAAGACATATTCAAGATCAGATGAGGAATAGAACACGACGATCCTTGGCAAGATCCTTGCCGAGGAAGGCCGCCAGACCCCCGGCAAGGCCCTTGCCGGGGACGACAGCGCGCCATGGCAAGACCCTTGCCGGGCCACACGCCAAGACCCTTGCCGGGCCACCCGGCAAGGCCCTCACCAAGGACGCCAACAGGGCCACCGCCATGCCCACACCAACCAAGCTTCCACCACCGTTCACATGCAGCTGCCAGCCCAACCAGCTGGCGGGCACCTGCGTGGCAACATGCAGCTCCCAGGCCAACTCATCGAGCGCCTGCGTGGCGGCATGCAGATCTTCGTGAAGGCTCCGCCACTGCGCCACCTCAGCTGCCTGCCTGCCTACATGGCACCACGCGCCTCACTGGCCAGGGCGCGTGTCAAAGCGAGGAGGAGCGGCGACAGACGGGCGGGCCTCGCCCCCGTCCCCAATAAAGCAAGGGGACACCTAAGCTACGCATTAAATGCGTCTTGTCCTGTAATACGAGTGATAAGCTCAGGGCACTGTACGCCTTTCCACCTCCTGTGTGCCACTGTGGCAGCCCCTTCCGACTATAAAAGGAGGCCCATGGCATACTGGAGAAGGATTCGGCTCTTTCGAACCACGCACTAACCACAGCTAGTTCGAGAGCTCAAGAACTCTCTGAAATACACCCACCAAAGCAGGACTAGGGTTTTACGCATCCTCGCGGCCCGAACCTGGGTAAACGATCCTTGTGCTGTCTACTAGCCCTGCTCTTCTCGCAACCCCGCGCCCCGGCAACCATAGTAGGGATTCTTGTGATCCCATAGGTGTCGTTCCACACCGATACATAAGTAATTTAAAAAAATTGAAAAATCTGAAACCTTCGCTGTTCGTCGTTTTATAAGACAAACTAACAAGGAAAAATAGTAAACTTGGTCTATGGTCATTTTCATGAAATAAAACCCTAGCTGGCACGATCGAGGTCAAATGAGCACCACTAATTTAAAAAAATCAAAAAAAAATATAACCTGCGCACAATGTTGTCTTATGTGACATGTTACCAACCAAAAATCATAAACTTGGTCTATGGTCATTTTCATGAGAAAACCTTCACACATATGAGCTATCATGTACATGATTTTATAGAGTACAAGGAGAGGAGGTGGTGTTACCTTCTGTTTTTGAAAAATTAAAAAAAATCAAAACAATCGCCAAAGCTTTATTTTAAAGTGAATAAGAAGGATCTGAAGTTAGTTTTCCATTTTCATATTTCAAAACGTGTTTTTAATAGTTTTTATATTAAAGCATATGTTTTCAAAAGAAAATGTAAAAAATATGAAGATTAATTCAAAAAATAGTGAGACTTTGAATCTACACTATGGAAAGTGAATATGTGTTAATAAAAAAACATTTGGCTAATTTAGAGTAGGTTCAAAAAAACTTGATTACAAATGGGCTGTTTACACTAGCCTGCGAGCTCATTTGGAGCACATTTTCTCAAATTCAAATTTATTTGACCTCCTCTAAATCACTTCAAATTTTGCACACATGATCTCCTACACAAACATAGATAGTTTGCCAAGGTTTTACTTGTTTTTGCATTTTCTTAAATTTGTACTGTCCAGGTTTGCCATGGTTTACATGATCTCATTTCGAGCATGCATTTGATTTCCTACACAACATCTGTGATCATTGCAGCACCTAAGATCATAGTTCACAACATCTAAACATAACTAACCATAGATTCAGGACAGACAAATATACCACAGGCAAATTTAAGGACAGACAAATATAGATAGCAACCAGATTACTAGCTTAACCAACGAGATTCAGTTCAACAAACCATAACCAACAAGAGACAGTTCAACAAACCAAAAGTAACCCAACAGATAAACTTAAAGATTAAGTTCACAGCATCACATCATCGATCACATCACGCCGGAGTCAGGGCCTTCGCGAGGGCGGCATGCTGCCCCCTGATCATGTAGTCCTCCCCGCGAATCGCTACATCCTCAGCATGAGACAGAAGGCGATCGAAGCGGCCATCCCTTGGCTTTGGCTTGGTGGTGCAGTACGGGCAGTGCCACTTCTTGAACTTGCGGTTGTATAAGGAAGCAACTCCCTTGGCCTTGATCTTCTCCACCTCCTTGGCTATGAAGGACGCGACGTTGCCCTTGTACACATCATCTCCAGAATCATACTGCACACATGAATGAATTGCATTAATACATTATAGATTCATATACACCACGTCAAAGGAACTAAATGAACAAGGGATATGCTTACCTCATATTAAGAATCGTCACTAAACGCCCCCTCGTACGGGTCGTAGTCGGCCAGCTTCCTCTTTCTCCCCCCAACCATCATCCTCCTGAATATACAATTACATCCATCACTAGTAGCCAATTGAAAATTTAGATATGCACACATGACACATTGATCATAGGGCTAATATACTCCCAATATCATAAATGTTTTAGAACTGGGGTTTTTTATTTCTGTGCCCCTTAGCTCTATGCATTCAGAAACCACATCCATCACTAGTATATCAATGTATTATATTTGTACACACATTGATCAAAAACCCCAATATGACATTCAAATAACACATTGATCATTGGTCATGCACACACATTGAAGAACAGAGCTAATATAACTACATATTGTGGACAAATTTATATACTAATGAATCAAATAACTTCTTAATCAATGGATTCCATTTGGGCATATGACATTCAAAACCCCAATCTGAGTAGCATTAAAAAAATCTAATAGGGACCCAATCTAAGGCAACGAATCTGAGTAGCATTAAAATCCCCAATCTGTGAGCACTAAAAAGAAATCTAATAAGCATCATAGCATTAAAAACCCCAATCTGTTCGCAACATCTAGCATTTTTGCAACGAATTTATCCAAATCTAAAAACCCCAATCATTGCAGCACCTAAAATCATAGTTCACAACATCTAGCATTTTTGCAACAAATTTAACAAACCCTAGTCCAAAAACCCCCATCCCCCAACCCATACAAAAAACCCCGGCCCATCCGTCAAACTAACTACTCTAACCATCTGAACTACCGTATGAATCACAATCTAACCAATGCAACTAGGGAGCAACTAACTCTACAAGCTAAGCAAGTGGAAATACCTGCTCCTCCACGGGAGGCGGCACAACGGGGGCATTGGGATGGACTGCGCCGCTCGACACCATCACCTTCTGCAGCGATGAGGTGGAGCCCACCACATCCATAGCGGTTGCGAGTTTCCCCGCACCCCCGTGGACGCCGCCGACATCCGCGGTCACCGCGCTCTGACCCTGCAGCTCCACCACATCTCCGGCCGCTGCGCCGGCATTGCCACGAGCGTCGACCATCTGACAGATGGAGGCGATGAAGGTGAGGAATAGGATGCGGTGGGGGAGAGCGAGACGGTGCGGTGGAGGCAGTGGAGGAGAGTGAGACGACGCCGGTGGGGGAGAGGAAGAGATGCGGCAGGGAGGGGATTTGGGGGGAAATGGTAGGGGCGATGGAGGTGGTTGCCCTCTTTATATGATGGGGCGTTACGGGCATGTCCATGGACACGTGCTACCCCACGACTGTGGTCTTGCATGCGCCCACGTATACGCGGCCCCACTCGTCAGCTTACGGTCAAAGGCATTGACCCGACGGCAACGTCCGTTATAACCTGTTCTGAGGGTTTCGGGCAAGGGAGTGGGGAAAAGTGAGCAAAAGTTAACAGAGTGGGGATGAATGAGTAGAGCTAAGGAACCAGGGGCACAGAAATAAAAATCCCTTACCTTTTTGCCAGGCAATGTAGTATGTTAATTGGGCACCCTATATTATCGTATCATTTTAAACAAGTTAAGGAACAATCAACTAGGTGTACATCTACAAACTTCTAAGATGCTAGCAAATAATTAGGGGTTTCAGTTGCATCACCACAACACCCGCAAAATACAGTGTCATCGATAGAAATTACAAGTGAACACTAGTAGTGCTGAAGAAAAGTCATGTATAAGTAATTCAGTTTGCTCCATCATAACTAAGAGTTGTTAATTTCATTCTCATAAAGAAATAAAAAGACTTGCTAGATTTTATAAAACACTGGACACCATTCCTAAGGGTCGGACATACCTATTGAGAGGTCGCTGAAGCAGTTTACAAGGAATTGAAAGGATAGTAGCATCAAACAATATTTTTGTAATTTTAGTCGGTCTTTTATTGATCATTGTAGTAAAGAAAAGATGAGATATCTACAGACTAGAGTAAAAAATTGAATCAACAACTTTATCCACCAGGTAAGCTGATGTTGTCCCAGAATCTGCAATAGTATGGTGCGGTGGCGGAGCTATTTGCATGCCAGGGGGCCGTTGCCCCCCCCCCAACCCCCAACTGTTGGAAGAAGTTTGAGGATGAAAATTAGAGTGCTTAGATGGGAAGATATTGTGTTCGGCCCCCTTAGATCTTCACATATTACCCTTTTGCCCCTTGGAGTTTTTGTCTAACCTCATGAATGGTATGGTGTCTGTGTGGTTTCTCAAACAATGAGGGATCAATTAGCAAGTTTTCTCTGTTTACGACAATGCCATCTAGATTCAATTTGTAGTAAATCCTGGTGAATGAATTATATATATATTACCTTTTTACCACATAAGACTCAAAAAAAGAAGAAACATTTCTCTGCATGTAGTCATTGGAATACTGAATTCAAATATATTGAATTAACTCTAATGCACACTTGTTGTTTCTGATTCGTCCAAACCTGGAGATGCTACAAAAGTGAAGTTGGTCATTTAGGTTTGTAGCCTGCATTTGATCCTACATAATTACAAACCATCCAATCCCACTAAAAAATTTAATGTACTTTTTGTGCACACAGTGAACCTTCCTATTAGTAGGACAAACCTACTACTTTTTCTAAATAACGACCAACAGTATAGTTGACTGATTCCCCGAGGAGTAGGATGACTGCTAACACGCCAAATTTGGTTGCATTTGTGGATGAATTTATTGGTGCTTTCCTTGTTTCATGTGGTGTCAATTTGCTAAATTTGGTGAGAGGGCAACAAATGTGGAATTCTTAGTGTAGAGAATGTGAGTTTGCTCCATGTAACATGGAAATGTTATGCTTCCTTTTTATTCTCAGTTTTTGCGTGTCATCAAAATGTCTTGATAAGAAAGAGTCATGATAAGGCATAGCCACCTGCAAATTCACAGTTCCTTCATTTGTATATGTGAGCCAAAGAGCATGATTGTTCCTATTTTCTTGCGTGTTATCTACTTTTTGAATTTTCAAATCATTAATGACTATTCATCAGCTTGACCAGGGATTGGAAACTTGTTTGGAGAGTTGTGTAAGTGAAAAAAAATATGAAAGCATATGATCAGTTTTCCTAGATCTATTTGTATGCACTTTGGATCGCCATGATAGATAAGAATACTTCCATGGCTCATTTGTACACACAAACGTTTACTGTTATTTTGGGGAACCGAGATAGTGACTTATTTGGTAATGTGTGGTAGCCCCTCCTGTTCCCCTTTAAACAGAGGAGGAACAACAGGTCGGATCCCGGCTGGAAGCTTGATGAAACTCTCTACGGAGATCAGGTCACTACTGGAGTAGGTTAACCCTAAGTGAGAGGATAGTTTTTTCACGCAACCCACTCTGCAATTACTTCATCATGGGGGGAAACGCGTCAAACTACTCATAAAATGTGTAGTGGGCCAGGCCCAATATTACTTGCTTCGTTCACTAACTCCGCTCATTCTTCTCTTTGTCCTTTACTATGGCGCTCACTCTTCTAGAAACAGACATTTGCTGGCCTAGGAGCATTTAGCGACTGGACTAGGAAAATCTGACCCTATATGTCCGCGGGCAAGTCCGCTGACAAGAGATGGTTACCCCTCAATTGTTCACCGTTGCAACCACACCTCCCGTTTGCAAACTGTCATTTCCATACTACCCCATGAAACATTCATTTCATCATACATACTCCATGATACATGAAACAAACAAGCCACATTCGAAAAAGCAAACTGCCCTAATTCTACTCCGTCATCGGAGATGTATCATCCCCTCCTCCTTGTCCATGAAGAGGCACTCCCTCCTCACATCATAGAGGTGGATAAGGCGGCGGTTCGCCGCCACCTCCCACTCGAAATGGAGTGAGTCGAGGATGGCTTGGCTTTCGGCCATGAGTGCAGCAAATGCGGCAACTCTCGCTTGCTCCACCTTCAACCGCGCCTCCGTTGTGAGGTGTGTTAGGACCGAGAGTATATCAAACAGAGGGGGGTGAATGGGAGATTCAAAAATTCTTTCGAATGTTTTTGAACAAACCCCAGACACTGCAACGGAAAAAAGGTACGATGGAAAACTGCCCAATCATGCATGATGTTGGGGAGCATATCTATCGACGTAGGAAGCAATTATAGCACGGGCTTGCAATAACACATGTTTGATCACAATGAAAGTAATGCTACATGCAATCACATGAAGTAACATGAGATAAGACATGACATGAACAGCGAAAGAAAACTACACAGATGAACCAAAAAATATAACGGATATGATGAAAAAAGGTGTTGTGAATGCAGTGGGAGGAACACAATGATATCTGAAGTGAGTAACAAAGATGAATGATACGAATGAATGATACAACTGATGATAATGATCAGATGAACTATCGACACAGAGCACGAATGTAAACTGCCGAAGGAATTGCAGTAAAGTAGAATGAACCAGTGGTGCTCGATGGCGACAGTGAGATTTGGTAGACCAGTTCACCCTTCTGGCAAAGGGCTACGTCTGGTTGGAGGGGATGTGACTTAACACGAAAGATATCTCTTCACCCTATTCTCCTTCAACTCGAAGCTGATTAGACTTCAGTTGATTTCACTCGTGGTAGATACTTGTCGGCGATCTTCAAACCTTTGGCCGACCTTCAGGAACCACAATCACTCTAGGTTGCTGAAGATCTAGCTTGTTGAAGACAACAACTCTTCAACACTCGAGCCGAAACCTATCCGTCTAGAGAGTGCGCATCTCTCAAGAGTAATAGGTACAAGAACTCTAACTCAGAACTGTTGTGATGCCAAACCACTATCTAAGTTTGGGCTCTTGATTTGTCTCTCGGTGGATCTTGAACTCAAATCACTTGGATTGGGGTTGCTCAAATCAATCTTCTCAGAAATCTCAAGCGGAGCAGCCAACGGGCAGTGTTGGAGTGGGGTAGCTATTTATAGCCGCAACCTTCCCTGATGGGAAATGACCAGATTGGACATCGAGAGCAGCCAATGGCCGAATGACACAAGTCCAACGGTCTGATTTTCAGCACAACGGTAACATTACTTGCGGAGCAAGTAATGCTAACTCCTCGGTCTGAGACAAATCTCTCGCAGCGAAGAAGATCCAAGTCTCTTGCTGATAAGTATTTGCTCGGAACACAAAGAGATTTCTCTGGCAACTTTCATAGATTTTGGGCTAAGCATCACAGTGGATCTAAGCTTCGAGAACCTATACATTCTTAATAGTAAGGAGGTCCTATGACTCAAATGAACAAAAGAAGAAAGACGAAAAGAATACTACGTCTTCGATTTGCCTTCGACTTCCGTTCGCTGCAGTCAATTTCTTCGGACGACAATACCGAACCAAATGCTTTGCTTCAGCAGTAAAATTTTTGAGGGGTTAATTCCTTCACATCAATCTTCTCGTCTACAAATCTTCACTAGATGTAGCTCGTTCTTCTCTACAACGCAGATATACTTTGGTGAAGTTCCTCGAACGTAGCACCAGAGATAGCATTGTCATTGGTTCTGTATGGACTATTTCTCACTGTATGCACTAGCAAAGAAATCAGTCCGTACCCATTTATGTCAACAATCTCCAAAACACAGGATGGCAGATATTGCTCCAACAATCTCCCCCTTTTTGGACGATTGTTGACAAAATAGACTACATCGAAGGATAGATAAGAATGGAATGTAATGCGAAGGGTGATAAAAGACGACAGATAATTACGAAGATAAAACATGCTCCCCCTGAAGGTATGCATCAGAGCATAAGATAAATGGAGAGTAGCGAGGTAATTCTTCGTATGAGTGACATTGACCTATGTTCTCATTTGTGGTCTTTTCCAATGCACTCGACACTGTCTAAGATGGTTCCTGTCACACTATCTTTGAAGAGAGTTAGATATAGTGAATACTTGGGAATGATTTGTGACGAAGGATATCTCATGAAGATTTTCTCAGACATGATTTGAATCCACACGAGATGTAAATTCCTGCATGTTAGATATTCGAGTATGAACTGAGCAAGATAAACATGAGTATATTGCTCGGAGTGGATAAGCTTCAGATGTGGTTTTCCTGCAATAGAGATGATGTGAAGGGTATATGCGAGGAAAAACACTTTGTCAGTCATAAAGATAACTTTCACGTCTTATGAAATTTAGACTGAGACTGACTTTCTTTTCTTGCAAGGTTAGGTAGTCAATGAATAATAATCATAGCATATCCAACCATAGGAAATATAGTTCATCTATTACTCAATGTACTTCTCCCCATTTGTACTATAATTCGATGATTTCTTGTCCTCGTTTTCGTGCATGATAGATAAATATCGAGGATAAACATTGCAAGGAAAAACTTTCGATAGTACCTGCAAATAGATAGTTGGAAGCAAATAATATTGCAGGGGGGGTTATTAACATTACATGGCGACCGAGTGTTTCAACACCACGGGCGGTGTGTTAAGTTTATCAAGCAAATTTTTTGAGGAAAACCAAAACGTTCAACTGCGAAAAGCAAATGGCGAATGAAAAACACCCTGCAAATACCTCATTCATCTATCACTCGATGTACTTCTCCCCTTTTTGTCAACAAGTGTCAAAAAGGAAAGATAACACATACGAGGAACTACTCGTTCGGAGTGTCCTCGAAATCAGAATTGAAACTGCTCGATGAATCAGAATCCGCAGAGCGAGGAATGGTCGAGGCAGAAGAAGGAGTAGCAGCACAGAAGCAGGAGTAACGGCATGGACTTCAGAAGAAATGTTGCGATGAACATCTGGCTTGTAGATGAGTGTTCCAGCTGTGTCTTCAATTTCATCATTAGGTCCGACAAACAGCAAGTCAGTTGATGCCGAATGCTGAGGGAGCACAGGGGTTTGCCTTCGGATGCGAGGAACAACAAGTAAATCCAGGTAGTCATAATCCTTCTTGATGCCTTTGGCAGCCAGTTGCTTGCGAGAATAATGCTTCCTAGAAGAGTCCATGAGTGCTTCTTTGCCTCCTTCTCATGCAGAAGGGTTTGGCGAGCATAATTGTGAAGCATATTTAACTCGTTCATCGACTCCAGCTTTTCCTTTCGATCCAGCTTGATGTGGCTTTCCAAAGCTTGCTGTGTGCGAATGCAAATCTCATACATAGATGGATTTTCATTACTAGGGATTTCAACCTTTGCTTTCTTAGCCAGCAACATCAACGGGTGCCTTTCCTTTGCCAATATCCTTCACCATACTGAGAGTGTCACGTACTGGTGGCATGAAAACTTTCGAAACATAAGGGCAGAAGAATTTTTCATCGATGAGTTGCTCAATTGCATACATGATCCACGGGGCATATGGCTTCAATGATTGGGGGCGATCAGCAGCACAAGCCAAATTGCGAATGGATAGATCTGGAACATCAAAGCGAATCCCTTGAGAGATAGCCAGAAGATCATTTCCCATGACGCCATTGATAGAATCTAGTCTATTGGTTGGCGTGAGAGAATTGCATAGGACATAAAACATTTACTTTGTTCTCATAGGCCAACTTATTAGGATCTATTTCAACGCATTCATCTCCAACTAGCATGGGGTCCATCGGCATGTGAAGTTGTGCTTCGGAGACTTCCCAGTAGCGCAGCCTGTGTTCACGATCTTTTTCAAACTCACACTAAGCAAGATTTTGCAGAGCTAAGAACTATTCTGTCGAGCACTTGATCTTTTCCCTTCCGGTCATCCATTCGAGGATCCATGTTGAGCTATCTCCAAGTTCTCCTGAGATGTACAAAGTGGCATAGAATTGATGGATTACCTCTCAATTCCATCCATGATTGAAGTGAAGAAAACCCTTTAGGAATGCATGTTCAAAATGCTCGATGGCATGGTGGAAGCAGGGTATCTCTTCGAGCTTAGCAAAGTTCAGAATCTTGTGGTTGAAAATCCAATTCTTTCCGAATAGAATCCGGGCATAGTACACAGTCTGTTCTTCACTCCAAAAATCTGGGTGACAGCGAAATCCTTTCTCCTTCAGAAGGGCTTGTCCCAAAGAAAGCAAGCTTCAAAAGATGAAGCTTCTCATTGAATGTAGGACCATTTGGGCCAAATTCAGCAGGGAATAGGGGAAATGATTCCTGGGGATTTTTCAGATCTTCTTCATCACTTATTTCCATGGGTCGAGAATCATCAGATGCTGGCATATTTTTGTCTATGGGTTTGAGTGGAGCAAGGGGCCTTTTCATCTTCGGTGGAGCAGAAGCACTAGTCTGACCTTCATTTTCTTTTGCTGGAACTCCTTCAGCGGCTTTCTGACTATCAGGCACTAGGGCCTTTTCTTTTGGTGCATTTTCAACAGAGGGATGCACAACTACCTCTTCGGACACTTGGGTCACAACACCATCTTTTTGGGTTTCCTGGGGCACAATAGGTGATACAACTTGTTTGTGAGCCATGGGCTCTTCAAATTTTTTTCTTCCTGTTCTGGCTGCAAAGCAGTAGAAGTAGGAGCATGATCAACCTCCATCTGGGTAGGGGCACCATATGAGGTGACCGGGATATTATTTCCTCGGGAAGCATTTAGCTCCCCCTCAACCTTATCATTCCCCTCCTTGATGGATCCGGAGGGCTCAACTTGCATTTCTTTCAGAGGCGATGAAACTGCTTTCTCAACCTCAATCTCTTCATCAATTTTCTCTTCAGGGGCTTGTTGCTCGGGCTGGACATTTCCTTCATCAGGATTGTCCAGAAAGATGTCAACAACATCAATCTCTTGAGCAACTGTGGTAGGAATGATAACCACCGGAGGTTTAGCTTATTGTATGGGTTCATCCTCGTGAGGAGGGGACGGTGGTATCTGTTGCAGAGGAGCACTTGAGAGTCAATGGGAGCTTCAGTTGTAACATTCTTAACACGGTGATCTTTGATTTCCTTTGGTTTGCTGGCTCTTGCCTTTGCCTTCTGACGCTTTTCTTCCTTTATTCTTCATTGAGCAAGTTTTGCCTAACGTTCCATCTCATCATTCCTTCTGTCACATAACTGAGATACTTCCATCTTCAGTCGTGTGTGCCATTCAATTTTCTCATTCCTCATGACACTGAGAGCTTTTGTGATTTCAACAATTTCTTTGTTCAGCTCCTTCCTTTCAGATTCAGTGCTAGCATATCGTCTCATTTGCTCGATGGTTTTCTTGTCCTCGACTGCTTGATTTAGCTTCTTGGTAATATCTCCCAGCTCAGCAAAATGTTTTGTTACCAGCTTGGTAACATCATCAGGAAGACCCAAGCTGCTTAGATCAACTAATTTTGCACTGTAGGCAGCACTTCCAATAACATCAATCATGAGATCGAAGTCATATCTTTGTTCCTCTGTGGAAGCAGGAACAGTGGTTTTAGCTTTCTTGATAGAGGCAACAACTTTTTCTTTGGGCAGCAGCTTTCTCTTCGCAGAAGGGGCGGCAGAACTTGAAGGTTTGAGCTGCTGGAGCGGGTGCAAGTCTTGGTGACATTCTTAGCGGGGGTGAAACTTCTGCTGGTGAGGGAGTTTGGTATGTCTTGTTAAGAAGAGCGCGCTAATCATACATCGGTATTTCACCGGGAACATCTTCCTCAGAGGACTCATCAGATGACGCAGAGGCATCCTTCTTAGATTTTCTGGCCACAGTTTTCTTTCGGGAAGCTCGACGGGAAACTGATTTCCTTGCCTTGCTTTCCTTTCGGGCAGAGGCACGATCTTTCTTCTTTTGTACGTCTTGCTGGGTCAGCTCGACGTTTCTCTGCTCAACTTGATTCTTCTTCGCAGCTCTTACTTCACGCTTAGCTTTGGCCTTTGCTCTCTTTTCCACTTCTTCGGGAAAATCAATGATTGTTTTGAGTGATTTAGGATGAGCATTTTCGGTTTGAGGTGGCCTGACTTTTTCATCGTCTGGGCCAAGGGAGCCCTCAGCAATACAATCATTCCAAGGTGGAGTGAATGCAAATAGAATTTAATATTTCCTTCGAACATTTTCATAATTGAACCATTTCTTCGCCCAGTGACGGTGAGTCCTCTGCAGCCTGTTATTTATTTCGGTAGTGGCTTCAACTCCGGGTGGAGTTTTATAGCTTCCGGGATCAGACATTTTGGCAGTGGTGTTCTTCTCTCTGCCACGACCACCTTTCTTTGGATTTCCATCGGAGAAAACTGTCATAGAGTCTATAACTAGTTCATCCTCGGACTGACTATGAGCCGAGGGAATATCATCTTCCTCTTCTTCTGATTCAGATTCTGACCTTTTTTGGGTATATTTGGTGGCTTTGATGGTTTTGCTGCACCTGTTAATATCTTTTGTTCAGCCATTGGAGGCACCTGAGGGATTTCTTCTTCAGAACCAGATTGCTCCTCCAAACTGTGAGCCATGACCAACCTGTGAAGTAGAATAGATAAGAGGGAACAATAGGATAGGGTTATAAATATGCACAGAAGCAATTTTGACTGAAAACGGAAAGTTTTCGGAAGCAACAAAGGAATCCATGGTATATATATTTGGAAGATATCATCGATAGGATTGCAATATGCCATGAGGCTGGGTAATAACTATCTAATCTTTTGAAATAATACACATGAACCCTATATCCAGAATAACCAGTACGAGGGAAAAAAACTACAAACCATACCAGCCATAGCTTAGAGAACCCTAAGATCTACCGCAAGGAAAATAAATCAACAGAAATTGCGTCGGTAAGAACAACCCTAGAATAGAGGAGTAGACAGGGCAACTTCCAGATCCAAGCGCCCTAACTTGGCTGCAAGGATCAACTACGACAATGCGGAGAAGAGGATTTACCGCACTAGCGCGACCAACGGCGGCGAGGCTTCACCGAAGTTGCCCGGCGAGGCGCGTCGACGGCGTTGCTTCGAGCTCGGGCTCAGGAGGAGAGCGGGCTAGGATATGAGGAAGAACTGAGGAGGAAGAAAACGGGATGGGTATTTATAACCCGTAGGCGGAACCACCTTTTCTGAAATCAATGGCCGACAAATATGGGACGTTCCACATTCAATGGACGAGGTCACGATCGTGGAGATCGTGGGCACGTGTCAACCGTTTCCTGCAAAAATCTCAGAAACTGAACGGAAGACCGAAGGGTTTGAAGAACGGCAAACACCAAAAATAGATTAAAGTTTGAAGTTAATTTCATTCCCGATCAAGGACATCGGAGTGAAATCTTCTTTAGGTCAAGTTGCATGTTTATGACGGATGACATAGAATGGATGAGAAAGAATAGAGGGATAACAGGGTCCGAATCAAAACACTCAGCCAAACGAGAGAAAACACAAAACCACGGAGCTCTGAGTGAGTTGATATACAGACAGAACACAAACAACAACGAAAAGCAAACAAAACGAATGAACACACAAGGAACTAGCACCAACAATGGATATCTCAGGATAAAGAATAAGCGAATGGAATTCCTGAGATAATATCTGCAAGAGAGGATTAGTTCTTTTTCGCAACCCACACTTGTGATCTCATTTGCTTCGCCTGAGCAGGAGTATTCTTTCGGCGAGATCTGCAAGATACATGTTCCCTTCAAGAGTAATCATATGAATATGCATTGAAGTTATTTCCACAGACATGAGTATAATGATTTGAGGAGATACGCATGTACTCCTTCTGTCGAGGGTTTAATTGATACCCATTCAAAGGTTTTCCTGTTTCATTCTGTGAATGATGACCATTTCCTCGTAGAGAGTTACTCTGCACAGTCAGGTTAGCAGTGATAGATAAATTTTTGATAATGCACTTCTTCACCCAGATTTGCTTCTTGGGTGAACCTGACCTGCAGTTAGTTCCAACATATCGAGCAAAAACTTCACCATTCTGTTGTTTGAAGATTTTGTAGTTTGAGTCATCAGACTCGTCAGTATCAACAGAAATGGGTGAGTGATATCCAGTAAGAGTTTCAGGTTCGAGAGTTTTACTCTTGGCATGAACTCAAGTCGTTTGAGGATATCGCTCGGGAGTCCAATAGGTTCCATCAACGTTGAGTTTCCTTTCGAAACCCAGTCCTTCCTTTTGAGGGTTTATGTGCAGAATGGACTTCCTGAGCACATCATCGAGGGTTTGATGTCCTTTTAGGCTCCTTAGCATTCAGTCTCAAGCAAGTCCTTTAGCCTGCAATATTCTTCAGTAAGAGCAGCAAATTCCTCGGAAGAGGGGTTACTGATACCATTCATAGTAATTGCAATATTCTCGATAACACCATTAGAAGTTTCAGCATGAGAATCAGCATTACTACGTCCTAGGCATTCAAGTAAGGGGGCACAAAATCATCAGGAAGTCGAACAGATTGCTCGATGAAGAGAGAAGCTTTTTCTTTCACAAGCGTGTTATGAGATTCTTTTAGATACTCAAGTTCTTGATTCCTGTTAAGGAATTCAACAGATAAACTCTCGAAGCTGACTGAAAGAGAATCATATTTGTTGGAAACATCATCAATAGTTGAGGAAAAAGCATCATGCTCTTCCATCAACTTTTGATTCTTCTCCATCTCTTCGAGCAGTAATCCTTCAGTTTTCCTAAGATTCTTCTCAAACATTTCAAGTTCATCATGTTGAGATTTTGCAATTTTGACTAGTTTAGCATAGGCAATATATTCAAGAGAATATCATTCATGTATTTTGGTGTTTTCACAGGTGCGCGTCGGTCCTAAACAAACGGTTTTTAACCCCTTTCCGCGATGGCATCTGGAACCGTCGCCAAGTGAGTGTGGGCGATAGGGGGGTCCTTCCCACACGACCTAGAAACCGTTGGGGATATGCCCTCCTGGCACACCGTTCGGCAAAATGAGGTCATGTGCGACCGGCGAGCGCTCAAATACGGAAATACGTATAGTACAACTAAAAAATACAATTATACGGCGAAATTGTTTCCGGTCGCAAGTACATCCCACACAGTCAGTCCCTGCTAAACGTTTCCGTTCGTATGTACATCCCACACAGTCGCTCCAAGGAAAACGTTTCCGTTCACAGGTACATCACACACAATTTTTCCCGTTAAATTGTTTGTGATAGCGTTGCCATTGCACACGATATTAATAATTTTGTCGTTTGCGTTATTGAATGCATCACACACGGTGCGTAGAAAGAAACTGTGTGGCAAAGGCTGTCCATCACACACATTTTTATGTGATAAACGTTTGCGCAAGGTGGCCTAACGCAAACAGTTTTCAAGAGAAAGTCGTGTGTGCAGTGGAGATTGATCACACACGTAGTGGATCCTAGAAAGATTTCTGATCTCCACGTATATCGCAGACGTTTCGCTTTCGCAAACCGTGTGCAGTGTAATCCCTATTTAATCCATAATTAATCCAATTAATCCCTAATTTAAAAATCACATGTTATGAATTTGAAAGTAGGCAATCACTTATTTCATATCCAACCATGTTTATTACAAATATAGGTTCAACCACGAATCCATAATTCAATGCACAGGTACATATACTGAAGAACTACAGAAGCACCAAGTAAAGAATGATGAACCACAGTTGTACTAAAGACTGTAAAGAGAGAGGCGAAAGACATTCTGGTTGCTGGAGAAGGTGAAGCGGAATGCCCATATTGTGCCCTCCTCCATGCGTAAGGCGCGCACGACTCTAGGCCAACCCCTTGTGATGGCTGCCCGTCCATCCTTCACTGTCTTCATTAGGACTTCTCGATGCTCATTGTAGTCTGGATGAAATACTTTAACCTTCATTGCGTGTCCACCAATCATGTACTTTGCGAGGTAATCTTGAGTGAACTGCTTCGGGAACCACTGGGAACGAAAAAGATTCAGACATTGTTGTCTAACAACTCATTATGGGCAGTAAAAAGAGAAGGTTGCAGAGTTTGTAGTTACCATCCTACAGCTCACTGTTGTGTTGGATAGAGCATAAACAAATAATTTGCTTGCCACAATTCGTATCTTTTTGCTAATAATCCTTATCAGTTTCCTCACTTGATGCTTGTTCATCAATATCTCATTGCCCCATACGCAAAAAGGGTCGATGTGTGGATCCTTGCCAAGGGCATATGTACCTACAAGCAACAAGTCAATATTAGAAGCTAACTAGTGTCCAGGCCTGGATCTATATGCACTACATTATGGAACAACGGGGGGAGTACAAGCCGAGGGATGAAGCTAACCTCGGCGGAAAATGGTGGCCACTCCCGTTGTTGTCCTGCATAAGTCGTGGAAAGGCATGATAAGTATAGAAATCTTAATATCAAACAAATATAGCAAAGATAAACAACATCATCTCCAAATGATAGCTTGAATGTGTTGGTTTCAGCATGCTGTTAAAGCAGATATAAAATAGCAGGCTTAACAGCCATCAAATATTGCAATTCAAACTGGTATTGTTGAAAATGAATAGAACGTAGGTTAGCTTAAATATCACACTGGATAAATGTGTAAAACTAAAATAAAGGGCATGTGTTAACTACACCAGGAATAACTGAAACCAAATATAGCCGTTCAAACTGGTATTGATGTAGTCGAGCCGCACAGTTCTGACTTGCACATAATGAACCACACATTGTGAATGACTGAAATAAACAAGGCATAAATGACCAGTATAACAACCAAATATAGCCATTGAAAACTGGATAGAGTCTCATTGCAACCAACCTAACAAGCAAATATAGATAAACAGGGCATATGCTTGAAAACTGGACAAATGCTCACTGCAACCAACCTAACAAGTAGATAAAGATAAACAAGGCATCTGCTTGATAACTGGAGAAATGCTAAAAAAGCAACCTAACAACCAAATACAGATAAACAAGGCATCTGCTTGATAACTGGACAAATGCTAAAAAAGCAACCTAACAACCAAATACAGATAAACAAGGCATCTGCTTGATAACTGGACAAATACTCACTGCAACCAAACTAAGAACCAAATACAGATAAACAAGGCATCTGCTCGATAACTGAAAAAAATGCTCACTCCAACCAACCTAACAACCAAATACAGATAAACAAGGCATCTACTCACTATAAACAACCAAATATAGCCATTCGTGAAACTAAAGTGGACAATTCATACTTAAACATCACATAGACCTATTGAACAATACATTTTTGCATAACTGAAATAATTAAACACGGCACAGTTAAAGCACCGCACGGCAAATGCTACTACAACAAAGGGTACGGGTTGGCAAGCTAGAAAAGGTAATATTTGCTGATAGAATGTTGCCTCACATTTCATGGACGGGATCCTTCCAGTTGGAAGAGCACAGACCCATGGTGCGCTCTCTGATGTCACAGATGGGTTGTTTCACCTTGGAAGAACCTTCGTGGGTGCCCTCCTCGTGGTCGTGGTCGTGGTCGATGAGATCTGACTTGGCAATTGAGGATCCCAAGCCGCCGCCGTAGAACGTGTCCTTCAGAAGTGACAAAATGGGCTCGATGGCGTATAAAGCTCGCAAATCCTTGACCGCTTGGCGGAGGAGATCAGCGGCAGGGCCGTCGAAGAGATCGACGGCGGTTGAACCAGAGGGGTTGGGGATGGACCACTTAACCTGTGACATGGCCCGCGTGAAGCCGTCGGTGTGGACGAGCTTGATGTCGTAGCCAGCTTTCCCGAGATACAGTAATACGCTAGCCCGCTGACATGAAGCCTTCGGCATGGCAACGTAGTCAACGTCTTCGCCGGCTTCCGCGGCGACGTGTTGCTCCGGGATCGACAGGTCGGGGCGAACGGTGGCCACCTCGCCAACGTCCGCCGAAAAAGCCATGATAAACCTCTTCTTGGCCGAACGCTCGTCGGGCTCCCCGGGATACGTGGTCGAGCTTAGGCTGCGACATTCTGGAGCAGGGGATGTGGATCTGGCGGGGAGGGACACCGCAGGCCTCATCTAAAAACTCAGGGGAGTGGGGCGACGGTATGGGAATCGCTGGATAACCTGAACTTTATTATCTAAGCTAGGAGGAACGGGCAGACCGGCAGGGTTGGCGGCGGCGCCGGCGGCGGCCGCGAGCTAGGGTTCGAAGGGGGGAGGGGGCGGGTGGGGGACTGTGGAGGGGGGTGGTGTTTGAGGATACGCCGCGGCTACTGAAAATTTTAGTAATGGTGGGTGGAGATGGTGGTGGACGAGGGAGGGCGACGGTTCAAATGCCTCGGCTGCTAAAATTTTACTATAAGGTCGGTGCTGGAGGAGTGTGGGCGACGGTTGAAGTACGGCGGCTACTAAAATTTGGGTAAAGGAATTGATGCGGGGCGGGAGTGCCCAAGATCGCGCACGGTCCAATAACAATATGCGTGTATGATAATAAGGAAAAGTGGCGCGGATCCGCCGATTTTTGCAACGCTCAAGGCGGGTAGTTTGTTTTTTATATTTCTAGCTAGCTAGTCTATCGCACACGGTTCGTCCTAATTTCTAAATAAACTGACCTGCCTTTAGCTTCCACAGGTGGTGGTTTTACAGCGCACTTGCATCGCACACGGTTAAGCCAGTACCTCCACCCTTTGCTAGCGCTTGCGCGGTCGTGGTGATTTCAGCGCACTTGCATCGCACACGGTTGAGCCAGTACCTCCACCCTTTGCTCGCGCTTGCGCGGTCGTGGTGATTTCAGCGCACTTGCATCGCACACGGTTTAGCCAGTACCTCCACCTTAATTTGCTCGCGCTTGCGTGGTCGTGGTGATTCACATCGCACTTGTATCGCACACGGTTTAGATAATATACCCCGTGTCCGTTGAGGATCATCAGAGTCTTTGCAGCAAAAAATAACGTTAGGGAGGGTCAAAAGACAGCCACACCAGCATGTGGCCCAAATATATATGAGTGAAAAGGGTGGTATGTGATGTTCAAAATTCCAATGCACAACTTTGACCCCGCGGGCCCACGGTTGGGCGCGTCATTGAAGATCGATGAGAGGGGCCAGAAGTCAAGAACCACCAAGAAGTGGCCAAATATATGTACGAATATTGGGGATGTTTAAAACTTTAAATACACAATGCATAACTTTGGTGGCACCTGCCTCGCAAACCCGAAAGCACCCTAACAACCACCTAGCTAGGATATATATAATGACATAATGTCGTACCTAGCTAGGATGCTTGGCCCACCACCTCCCACTTCGTGTCAGCGGGGCGGATGCACGTAATGATCGATACTTTGGTCATACATGCATGTCGCCATGACCTACCATAAGACGGACCAATGAATCTTTCGTTTGGTCAAATGACAGTTGTTGTTGTCGATAAACCGCTTGGGCCAATAGATTGAACCATCATAAACATCGCACGAGAGGGACCACAAAACCAGCACCTCTTGCATGCGGCCCAAAATGATGTACGTTGGGAAGGGGTGATGTGTGTTTTCAATATAGAATAATGTACAATTTAGATGTGGTGCCTACCTCTCGATACAGACAACAACCATGAAGGCAAGGTAGTTAAGGACGAGATACGTACGCAGGGTTTGATGTAGGTCGAACCCAGCAATCCGAGCATCTGGGAGGGAATCCTGACAACGCATGAGCTCGAGCTTTGGTTGACCGACATTTGACGGTGACCGGCCCTAACATGAACTAGGAGGAATCCATTCATGGCCAACACATACCCCTCATTATCGGTCAAAGGGATGATATATATACACTCGGGGAGCCCACAGATATCCGTGTCGTCACAAAAAACCGCACAAGGGAGACGTGGTCGATCAGAAGACCCCGTATACACTGCATGCGGCCCGAAAATATGTATGGGTACGATGGTGTATGATGTGTTTAAATCCCAAATGCACAACTTCGATGGGCCACGCCAAGTACATTACAAACCGAACACCGTACCCGACTCCAAGCCTGGTTCAATACCTATGATGTCAGTTTCCCAACTTCGAGGCGGCAGCGGGGGGGGGGGGTCGTCCCACGCATGCGCTCAAACTTTATTTTGTCTAGCATGGGACACATCTATATATATCTATACATCTATACACATATATAGTGTGCGAATAACTATGAAAGTTGCTCGTTGGATGAAGCCAATCCGACGGTACAAAGATAGCAAATCCGAGCACTACTGGCCGTTGGATATCATCTACATTCCACCAGATTCTGCCACATGTACAATCTAGAAGACTCCATGGTTGAACTTAAGCATAATGCACAAACCTCAAAACACAAGCACTTCTCCTTTGTTCTCTAGAATCTTCCATATCTTAATTGCCCAAACCTTTTTTTCTAAATGAATTGTCACTTTTTGTTTTTACCTTTACAATGCACAATTCCATGAATCTTCAAATAGTTTTTTACAAAACTAATTGATTTTGGATGAGATGAACTATAAGAATTAAACGAACATCTACATCATGCATATCTGGGAGAAGAGGCGGGAAACCGATGAGAGGAGTGGCGAGAAACGGTAGCCTGTTTTGAATGAAAACCTAGTAGAGAAGGAAGCGTGAGCTACACGACGCATGCGCACAGTGCTTACCCATGTACTGCATGTGCTGTCGAAAGGGCTCAGGGTTGCCGTTCGATCTGGGAGCATCCAACGGTGCACACGTACGATCCGTGGGGTTTGGGTTCTGGCCAGTCAGAACGCAGGACTCAGATCGCGCGCGCAGCGGGGGGGGGGATATCATACGGAAACCAACATTCGGTGGAAACCGGTGAAAACCACGAGAAAAAGATGTTTTGAAGTTTCAAAAAAAAATGCGGGATGTTAAGAGGATGATGTTTTATTGGCACACAAAATTTCAAGTTGAAACACATTAAGAGATGTGAGCTATGAAAAAGACAAAATCAGTGTTGAATAGTGCCGAATAGTAATGTCACTATTCAGGGCGGAATTTGTCTTTTTCATAGCTCACATCTCGTAATGTTTTTCAACTTGAAATTTTGTGTCGCAATAAAACATCACCTTCTTAACATCCCACATTTTTTCAGATTTTTATGAAACTTTAAAATATGGTTTCCACGAAGTTTTCATTGAATATCGGCTTTCGTGAGTGAACCGTGTGCTATTTGAAAACATTTCGTGAGAAGAATCTCGGTTTTTAAATCCCCGTAAATCCAAAACTAAGCTGAAAATCGTGAAACCTGCCATGGTGTCACGACATCGCACTTATATGTCGAGGAATTTTTTTCGTCCATTGTGGCGCAAGTTTTATTACAAGCCTCTTACAAACCGGAGCTTCTCTCAAAGAAGCCTCGTGGTTCCGATAGGGAAACGTGTCCCCCTTGTGGGCGAAACGTAATCACTGCCTCTTTTCACCTTGTATTTTCTTCTACGGGCAACATGGAACGACAGGATATCCGTGCTGAAATTTAAACTTATTCAGGGTTCGTTTGGCCTTTTTATACACTAATTGAGTTTCCTAGGCATTTAATGTCCATAATTCAAATCTGAACTACAAATACATGCTCCAGTTCACCAAAATGGCTAGAAAAATTATACATGTGTCCTTGGGTGCATGTTTAGGTCCCATGCCAGGAATGGGAACGAATTACAACCGTACTGGTGTCATGGCTCGTACTCAAACATTTCGAATCTCGGTTTTTAAGTCCCCATAAATCCTAAACTCACCAGAAAGTCATCAAAGGTGGCATGGTGTCACGTCATGGCACATATATGTCGTGGTAAAAACATTGTCCAATTTGGGCCAAGCTTTATTACAAACCTCTTACAAAAACTGGAGCTTCTCTCAAAGAAGCCTCGTGGTTCTGATAGGGAAACGTGTTCCCCTTGTGGGCGAAACGTAATCACTGCCTCTTTTCGCCTTGTATTTTCTTCCACGGGCAACATGGAACCACAGGATATCCGTGCTGAAATTTAAACTTATTCAGGGTTCGTTTGGCCTTTTTATACACTAATTGAGTTTCCTAGGCATTTAATGTCCATAATTCAAATCTGAACTACAAATACATGCTCCAGTTCACCAAAATGGCTAGAAAAATTATACATGTGTCCTTGGGTGCATGTTTAGGTCTCATGCCAGGAATGGGAACGAATTACAACCGTACCGGTGTCCTGGCTCTTCCTCAAACATTTCGAATCTCGGTTTTTAAGTCCCCATAAATCCTAAACTCACCAGAAAGTCATCAAAGGTGGCAAGGTGTCATGTCATGGCACATATATGTCGTGGTAAAAACATTGCCAATTTGGGCCAAGCTTTATTACAAACCTCTTACAAACCGGAGCCTGTCGCAAGAACCCTCGTGGTTTCGATAGGGAAACGTGTCCCCTTGTGGGCCAAACGATAATCACTCCCTCTTCTAGCCTCGTATTTTCTTCTACACGCGACACGGAACAACTGGAGATTCGCGCTGAACTTTGAAATTATTCAGGGTTCGTTTGACCTTTTTTATTCATTAATTGAGTTTTCTAGGCATTTAATGTCCATCATTCAAATCCGAACTACAAATACATGCTCCAGTGCACCAAAATGGCTAGAAAAAACGTACATGTTTCCTTGGGGTGCATGTTTAGGTCCCATGGAACGAATGGGAACGAATTCAACCGTCTCGCCGTCCTGGCCTGGCCACAAACATTGCGAATCTCGGTTTTTAAATGTCTGTAAATCCAAAACTCACCAGGAAATCATGAAACTTGGCATGGTGTCACTACATGGTATATATAATTGTCCAATTTGGGCGAAGCTATATTACAAGCCTTTTACAAACCGGAGCCTGTCGCAACCCTCGTGGTTCCGGTAGGGAAACATGCCCCTCTTGTGGGCGAAACGATAATCGATGCCTCTTCTCGCCTTGAACTTTGTTTTCTACAGGCAACATAGAATAACAGGAGTGTCGGGCTGAAATTTGAAACTGTTCAGGGTTCGTTTGGCCATTGTATATATATTACTAATTACTAAGTTTTCTATGCATTTAATGTAGTCCATAATTCAAATTTGAACTACAACCACATGCTCCAGTGAAGCAAAATGGGTGGGAAATCGTACATGTGTCATTGGGTGCATGTTTAGGTCTCGTTTAAGGAATGAGAATGAGTTACAAACTTGTCGTCGTCCTGAAACAATGAGAATCTCGGTTTTTAAATCCCAGTAAATAAAAAAGTCACCCAAAAAACATGAAACTTGGCATGGTTTCATGACATGGCACATATATGTCGTGGTAAAAAAAATCGTCCAGTTTGAGAAGAGGTGCACACATTAGTAGCCAATGAAGTCCTTTTTGAAACAAAAAGCTAACACGTTAATATCGCAAATGGTTGTATTATATTTACCGTGTCGAAATTTAACCATACTCAGTGGCATGCGTGCAGCTGTTTGATTAGACGGGACGAGCGCGAGAAGTCCGCCGTGCAGGTTTGACGGGACGCGTGTGAGCAGTCCGCCGCGCAGGCTCGACGGGACGCGTGCATCCTGTCCACCTCGCAGGCTCGACAGGACACGTGCGAGCAGCAAGGCCGCCCATGCTCACCAGGAAGCGAGCTCTTTGACCTCCATGCACCAGCCGCCGCCCGCCTCGCTCACAACTTCTCCATTAATGGGTTAATTAAAGCACCTGGATGGCGGGTGTTTGCTTGTGATCCCATGGCAGCATTTGCTTTGTTCGTGTTTTCAACTAGTATTCCACCCTAATTTAAATGGGACAATTGCATTTTTACCCCTAGTTGGTTCCTACCCACGGGTTTTGCCCTTACTTTTCGAGCTTGCTCAGTTTTGCCCTTACTTTTTCCATCAAGGTCCCTCGAATGCCCTTTGACCGTTTGACCAAAACTTTGAAAATTCATAACTAATTAATATGAACTTGGAAAAATGCAAATAAGATATCAAAATGTTCAGATAAACATTACCCTTATGTGCATATCATTTGCATTCAGGACAAAAGCACCCTTTAAACTACCTGAGGTAACTAATATTATTAACATTATTAAAAATAAAAAGGTATAAACAATATATTTTTTCATGAATAAAAATCACATGCAAATGTAGGTGAAGTTTTCTGAACATCCTGATATCTTATTTGCATTTTCTGAGTTCGTATCAACTTGTTATGAAGTTTCCAAATAATGGTCAAAGTCGTTAGAACATTCTTAACAAGATGATACGAACTCAGAAAAATGCAAATAAGATATCTGGATGTTCAGAAAACATCACCTACATTTGCATGTAATTTTTATTCATGAAAAACATATTGTTTATACCTTTTATTTTTAATAATGTTAATAACATTAATTACTTCAGGTAGTTTAAAGGGTGCTTTTGTCTTGAATGCAAATGATATGCACATAAAGGTAATGTTTATCTGAACATTTTGATATCTTATTTTCATTTTTCTAAATTCATATGAATTAGTTATGAATTTTTAAAGTTTTGGTCAAATGGTCAAAGGGCATTCGAGGGACCACGATGGAAAAAGTAAGGGCAAAACTGAGCAAGCTCGAAAAGTAAGGGCAAAACCCGTGGGTAGGAACCAACTAGGGGTAAAAATGCAATTGTCCCAATTTAAATTGCCACATAGGGCAACGGATAATACGACCACAAATAAAATGGCAACGGATAATACGACGACAAATTTACAATGGCGCACATAATAATTGTCTTACATATTCCGGATAATTTAAAATGCCACATGCGGCAAAGCCCGGAAGACACGGGGCCAAGAGAAGAAGGAAATTGCAGATAACGATCTGGGTCGCTATTGTCTCTACTCGTCGATGATCGCCGGGCGGCGAAATCCTCCAGCTCCTTCTTCATTTCCTCACGACTTTGCTTGAAAGCAGCCACGGATTCCTTCACCTCCTGCTCGCGCTCGATCCGGAGCTTCCTCAAGCCACCCATCAGTTCCTCGACGACTACTTTCAGTGTCATCTCCGAGGCACTACTCTGCTCATGCAGCATCTTCCAGCCGGCGGCCTCATCCTCCTTCTCGGGGACCAACTTGAGGAGCTTCGCGTTGTCATCCATGAGTTGCTCGACGAGGCCGGTCACCTTGTCAACCGAGGCATTGCTGATCTTGAGCAGCTTCATCAAGCCGTCGACCAGCTCCTGCTGCATAGTGACGCCAGCGAGAATGTCGTCATCGCCGGCGAAGGACTTCAAGAATGCCGGCTCGTCACGATGGCCGACGCCGCGAATGCGCTTGTGAGAGCCTCGCGTGCCCATGAGAGCTCGTTCGAGGGCTCCGCGATGCGCCGGGACATCTCTGCTATGGCTGAGGCTTCGCGGCGAGACCTCTCTAGTGCTTCCGCGGCCTTGGTCTTTGCTGCCTGGTTATATGTCCACCCTAAACTCCTCCTACCGGTCATGGCGGAATGACTTGACAGAGAAAACCAGTTTTGTGGGTGATGAGGAGAGGAACTGTGAAGTAATTTTCAAGTGGGTAGTTTTTATAGCCCAGTGCTAAGTGTGAACACATATTAGTTTGATAGGTGTGAACAGATTTGCAATTACTTATTGCGTTGTAATCAGCAATGTGACGAGAAACAAGGTCAAAATTTATTGATGGCAGAAGGTTGACCACGTGGTTGCTCGCCGTTGAGGCGGCCGCAGCGCGCTCCGCTCTAGCGTCCCTGCACGCGCTCTGCTCACCGTTGAGGCAAAGTTACAATGGCAACTGTTAATAACTCTTAATAATTGTCTTACATATTCAGGATAATTTAAAATGCCAAATGCGGCAAGGCCCAGAACACTCACGACCTACATATGCATACAATTATAATAAAATATAAGCTAAAAGGCTGAGCTGGCGGCCTTCCGACGATGGTCTTCTCGGACTCCATGATCAGCATAGCACCCTTGCGGCCGTTCACTCCGAGTGTCCTGACCCGGCTCCACCTACGGAGCTGCTGGCGCTGGGAGGCTCTTGGGGCTGCTGGGCCTCTTCCAGAAAAGCTCGACAGCATGCAATCGCGCGCATGACAACTCCGCGGAACCGCTCCATTTCCATGTCTCTGACCTGGTAGCAAATTCCTTCGATCACCTGCATCCTCAAGATATCACGTTGGCGATGTTCTACTTCGTCGGGGATGTCAACTCCCCAAGGATGCGGTCGAGCCTGGCCACCACATCATTGGGAACGAGGTTGACACAGCCGCCGCGGGCAATGATGAAGCCGTAGGCTGCCTTTATCTTGACTGAATCACAGAGGTCCTCTGCCCATTCCTTGCGGGGCATCAGGCTCTCGATGAGCACTGGTGATGGCGGCTCTTCGGGTGGGTCGTCGATCATGCCGCCGAGCAGCTCTGGATCTTTTGCACGGTGGATGGCAAACTGCTCATCACACCTCCTCTGCAATATGTCGATTGTGCTCCCAAGGACTGTGACACCGATATCGCTGCCGATGGGCCATGGTGCCTGCACCGGCCGATGAAGCTCTTGCTCCCCGACCTGGTCCGGCTCGTTCTCCTCGCCGAAGATGTAACGCAGGTAGGCGTTGACGTCAAAGCTTTGGTCATTGCATGGCATGCTTGGAATAACTAATGGTAGATGGGTGAGGACTAGATCTTCGCAGAGTGTCGCGGCGGTGCGTTGCCGCCTGGGTTATATGCAGCAAGCCGTTAGCTGGTGGCAGGAAACCGGTGAGGGAATAGGCGTGGATTTTACAATTCATCCATGTGGAGCGCGGGAAGCATTCGCTGGAGCGCGGGAAGACTAAGTGGAGCACACACACAACCTGAATACCGTATCCGGTGCCACATGTTATTTATCACACAAGTGTTAACATAAGGAAACGTATGTGTAACTTACTAATCATCGCACACGAGTACTCGCAGACGCATCGTGTGCGATATTCCTAGCCACCGCAAGCAACTAGTTTGCATTTTTCAAAGTTTTTTGTACACACAGAATCGCACACGAACTAACTGTATTAACCGTCTGTGTTGTAATTTCTCATCGCAAATAGTTCATCCGAGTCGGCTGTTTGCCACGTATCACACACATCTTGTTAAGTTGAACCATTTCTGTTGTGTTCGCTAATCGAAAACAGTTCGTCCGAGTGAACCGTATGCCCTATATCTCACACACCTTGATCTGGCTAACCGTTTATGTTGCACTCCCTAATAGCAAACGGTTCATCAGAGCGAACTGTATGTCGTATATCACACACATATTGATATGGCTGCCCGTTTCTGTTGTTCTGCCTCATCGCAAATAGTTCGAATGGGTTAACCGTGTGCCCTACATTGCACACACAACTAAAATCTGAACCGTGTTTGATGCGTCCTCCATCGCAAACGTTTTATACATTTCTGACGATTTTCATACACCACCGTTTGCGATTATGGCATCGCACACAGTTTTTCGAAGGGTCTCTAATCGTACTGTCGTGTTAGCAGCATCCTGCAGTAGTGCTTGCTGATACCTAATCCTTAGATGATTTTGCCATGAGACATAAAGAAATTGGTTCATCATCACTTGAAGCATCATCATCAGTATCTGATTCGAGTGAATTCTCAGATGATTCATAGGCAATGAAGGCGTTGCTCCTTCCTATCCTTCTGTGAAATTCTTCATCACCCGATTCAGAGTTTGTTGCCTCCTCTTCAGAGCCCAGGGTCATGTCAGCACATGCTCTATTCAGCTGTGATATTCTCTTCATATTTTACTCGACAGTTGCTCTGGCTTTCACGTCACTGACTGGTCTCGCCGAAGAAGTTGAGGAAGATTCATTTTCCTTCGGGAGCTTAGTATGACGATCCATTCATGTGAATCCACTACAGTGAAGATATTTCCATCTGTTGCTAGGTTTTCCTTCCCAGCTAGGACAGTCTGCAATAAGATGACCGAATTGTTGCACTGGAAGCACTTCATTTCTTTCGGAGATAACCTTCTTGATGATTCAGGCAAGTCAAATTCGTCATCATTAGTGAGGCATAGATTTTGTCTTCTGAGATCACCTAGCCTTTTGTTAGCATTTCTAGTTCTCTGGTGATAGTGTGTTGATTCTCAACTTCTTCTTCTTCTAAACTGCCATAGTGTGAGAGAATTTCTCCTTCACTTTCCGAAGAAGATTCTTGATCTGCATTTTCAAGTTCCATCTTTTCTTCATGAATCGACAACAGCGTCATGATCTCTACATAGTGAAGTTCTTCATAGTCTGGTCTTTGCTTGATTTCAGCTATGATGGAATTGAAGGTTTGATCAAGAGCGCTTAGCAACTTGTTGATCACATCTCTATCGGTGATATCAGTTACTCCTCGTTGATGAAGTCTTTCAACAATGTTTGTCAATCGATCAGTGAGTTCCATAGAACTTTCCTTACGAGGACTTCTGAAGCCAGCAAACATAGCGTGAAGCATTTGAATGTGAGGATCTGATCTGGCAATGAATTCTTCATGAGCATTTTTTGATAGCATCCCAAAGTTTCTTTGCAGTGCCGAGCATTTGGAATCGAAAGAAAATGTCTTTCAAGAGGCTGCTACAGATGATATCTTTTTCTTAAGCTTCCAACTACAGATTGGCTTTGTCATCGCAATTTGGATCATTCGGTTACTGAATAGTGTAGCCATTTTCCACAATCTGCCACAGATCATAGTTGATAGCTTGAATTCTAATTCTCATCCTTTCCTTCCAGTAGAGATAGTCATTTCCTTCAAAGATAGGAAATCTTTCAGAGTGCGAGGATCTACCTGCATACGACATACTCAAAACTCCAAGGGCGTTACACCTTTAATAAACAGAGACAGGGAGAACCCGCTCTGATACCAATTGTTAGGACCGAGAGTATATCGACTAGAGGGGGTGAATGGGAGATTCAAAAATTCTTTCGAATGCTTTTGAACAAATCCCAGACACTGCAGCGGAAAAAAGGTACGATGGAAAAAACGGCTCAATCAAGCTTGATGTTTGGGAGCATATCTATCGAGGTAGGAAGCAAGTATAGCACGGGCTTGCAATAACGCTGGTTTGATCACAAAGAAAGTAATGCTACACACAATCACATGAAGTAACATGAGACAAACATGACATGAACAACGAAAGAAAACTACACAGATGAACCGAAAAATATAACGGATATGATGAAAACAGGTGTTGTCAATGCAGTGGGAGGAACACAATGATATCTGAAGTGAGAAACAGAGATGAATGACACGAATGAATGATACAACTGATGATAATGATCAGATGAACTATCGACACAGAGCACGAATGTAAACTGCTGAAGGAATTGCAGTAAAGTAGAATGAACCAGTGGTGCTCGATGGCGACAGCAAGATTTGGTAGACCAGTTCACCCTTTTGCCAAAGGGCTACGTATGGTTGGAGGGGCTGTGACTTAACACGGCAAACTCTCTTCACCATATTCTCCTTCAACTCGAAGCTGATCAGACTTCAGTTGATTTCACTCGTGGTAGATACTTGTCGGTGATCTCCAAACCTTCGGTCGACCTTCGCGAACCACAATCACTCTTGGTTGCTGAAGATCTAGCTTGGTGAAGACAACAACTCTTCAACACTCGAGCCGAAACCTATCCGTCTAGAGAGTGCTCGGCTCTCAAGAGTAATAGGTACAAGAACTCTAACTCGGAACTTTTGTGATGCTAAACCACTGTCTAAGTTTGAGCTCTTGATTTGTCTCTCGGTGGATCTTAAACTCAAATCACTCGGAGATGAGTTACTCAAATCAATCTTCTCAGAAATCTCAAGCGGAGCAGCCAACGGGCAGTGTTGGAGCGGGGTGGCTATTTATAGCCATAGCCTTCCCTGATTGGAAATGACCAAATTGGACAACGAGAGCAACCAATGATCGAACGACACGAGTCCAATGGTCGGATTTTGAGCACAACGGTAACATTACTTGCGGAGCAAGTAATGCTAACTCCTCGGTCTGAGACAAATCTCTCGCAGCGAAGAAGATCACAGTCTCTTGCTGGCAAGTATTTGCTCAGAACACAAAGAGATTTCTCTCGCAACTTTCATAGGTTTTAGGCTAAGCATCATAGTGGATCTAAGCTTCGAGAACCTATACCCCTCTTAATAGTACGGAGATCCTATGACTCAAATGAACAAAAGAAGAAATACGCAAAGAATACTACCTCTTCGATTTGTCTTTGACTTCTGTTCGCTGCAGTCAATTTCTTCAGACGACAATACCGAACCAAATGCTTTGCTTCAGTAGTATAATTTTCGAGGGGTTAATTCCTTCACATCAATCTTCTCATCTACAAATCTTCACTAGAAGTAGCTCTTCTCTGCAGCACAGGTATATACTTTGGTGAAGTTCCTCGAACTTAGCACCGGAGACAGCATTCTCATCGGTTCTATATGGACTATTTCCATACCTGTTTCTGTCAAACAATCTCCAAAACACAGGAAGGCAGACATTGTACCAACAAGGTGCTCTGCCTCCGCCTCTATGGCTTGGGCGAGGTGGAACTCTGCTTCCGTCTCCTCCATGCCAAATCTGTCGAGCTCAACCTCCATGCCCGTATCCTCCTCCATGTATGTCTCGTCCCCCATGCCCACCTCCTACTCCTCTACAATGCGAGCGACATGAATGAGGATTCACCAAACCGATGACCTACCCACCGAACCGATGGTTTTTCTCGTGGGTTCCGCCTATCAGTGCGATGTGTTGGTGCAGCCGGACCCCCATACCTGCCCCACATATGGGCTGGATTTGAGGAGTGATGGACGACTCAGACATATTGGCTCGGTTTGGGGCGGGGCAGGGATATTCCCCACCATCAAAGGAGGAGGAAAAAATAAAACGAATGCTCATGAATTTACAAAAATTAAAACCTTAAATTAAGGAAATAATATAAAAAGGAAACAAACAAACAAACCAACAATAAAACCCAAATTTTATTTATTTTCAAAAGTGATTTTTTTAAAAAAAATTGAGAACATTTTCTAAAAGATATATGCACACTTTCTAAACAAACTCCAACATTTTTAAAAACATGTTTAACGTTTTTAAGAATTTCTAGGAATTTTTTAGAAAATCATAAATGCAATTTTAAAAAAAAAACTCATTTAATGATATTAAAAAAAGTTAAAACAATGATAAAGAAAAATTGGCCCGCAACCATCTAAATTTATCTCTACTCTTAATGTCTCACTTGGTAGGATACTCGGGTTTTTTTCGTCTCCCACTCTTTTCTGTTTTTTTTGTCTGATTTTTTTTGTCTGCCTCCCACCACCCCATTGGTTTATTTTTTTCTCCACTATTTCCTTGTAAACAAACACTTTCCTATCGTACAAAAGGTCACAGATCTAACTTTCCTAACTTATCCAAGTTAAACGATCCATCTCATCAATGCAATTTTCTTTAGAAAACAAATAACGGATTTTAAGGAAATAAATAACGAACTTTAAGGAAAAAATCAATTGACGTTCAAGGAGTCTGCGGTCGTGATGGTACATTTGTACGTCATTGGTATCATTCGCTTCGTCCCCCGCAACGCTCCATCGATCGAAGGAAGGATCCCCTCAATGATTATTTCCAAACAAACTGCACCCCTCGCCTGTTTCTTTCCATACAAATTTCAGTTCCATGATATGGTATGTGTCGGTTCTATATCCGGCATATCTCGTAGTAGGGGTCCTAAGCTAGGTGTCTTGGAGCGACAGTAACATGGACACAGGATTTTACCCAGGTTCGGGCTCTCTCGAAGATATAATAGCCTACGTCCTGCTTTTGATTGTATTGATATGTGTTCAACTAATATTCCCATCTTCGATCTTGAGGATTACCGAGCTAAATCTGAAGAGTTCACACGTCGGGCATCTGAGGAGCCCTTTAAGTCTTCGGCCTTTATCAATGCATGGTTATTTTTTACGTCACACCTCGCGTTTGAAGTGCTTCTTGTGCGGTAGTGTCCTCTTGTGTCCGAGCTACAATGACGGACTGCATCCGAGGTGTCTTTTTGCAGCCGAGCTCCAACGCCGATCTACATCCGAGATGTCTATTTGCAGTCGAGCTCCAACGCCGATCTGCATTTGAGATGTCTATTTGTAGCCGAGCTCCAATGTCGATCTGCATCCGAGGTGTCATAAATTACCTCATTCTTGAAAAACACCGAAGGAGTTCAGCCGAGCTTAATGCCGGAAATGCCCTCTATGGAGCTATCTACTTGCATCCGAGCTTTATGCCGAACTGTTTCCGAGGTGACGCACCACCACGGCTTGGGCTGATTTTTTGCGAATATATTTTCGATTGGTGTGGTTTGTTCCCTGCCAAGATATATAGCCAGTAGCCCTCAAGATGTGTGCCGGCTAGAAATCCGAGATGCACCTGAAGGAAAACATAAAACCGTTGATCACAGTAGCCCCTAAGACTCAGGTTGATTCATGAAATCAGCCTGAGGATCAACTCCTAGCTCAGTCTCATACTTAGGAATGGAAATGGGGTGGACAGTAGGTCTCAAGACTCAGGTTGGGTGCGGCCGACCAACCTAAGGATCGTAATCTCCTTGGAAACTATTTCGCACTTTGTAAATTGTCTACATTGAATCGTCAACGCAGTAGCCCCTGAGCCACTAGTCGGGTGGCAACACCAGATCAATGGATCGATCTAACCCGTTAATGGCTTTTAAGTGAGAAGCGCGAAGCCCATTAGCCCCCGAGACTTAATTTGGGCAAGGGTGGCCGAATTAAGGATTGATATCCAGAGTAAATTGATTTTAATCACAATTTATGTGTAATGATTATGCGTATCCAAGTACTTTACATCATTAATGCTCAGATCTGCATTGTACAAAACTTTATTGGCCGACCATCGGCTTCAACCTCCTCGGCCAATAGTCGGGGAGTATTTGTCCTACTTTATAAAGCCTTTGTGAGGGCAAAGATTTAAGGCAAACAAGGCAATCCGGCCATGCGGCTTTATAAACAAAGGTACGCGGAGAGATATGTTATATTACTATTTAACATAAGAA